>NC_133576.1:36570783-36879373 GCF_964106895.1 Numenius arquata | reverse complement strand
ATTTAGTTTTGATGGGTATATCTACACCATACAGAAATTTCTGAGTAAACTTTAAGCAGATTTTCTGGAAGTAGTACGATTATGTGCAGGTCTTACCCTAAGGTACTGTAAAAACTACCTTCTAGTTTTCAAGAGACCATTTAGTGTGTCTTTGCGGTATCATACAGGCTTACTGTTCCTCCCGCTCTGCTCTCTTTGCCCAGAAGGATAATGCAGCTGGAACAAGTAGACAAAAGCAGCCTTCAGAGAATATGTATTTGCACAGGTATCCTGGAGTGACTTCCAGCAATAACTGCCTGTGCTTTCTCCCCGTAATTGACTTGACATATTTTCGCATATCCCGTAACCTTAGCTTTCCAAAGAAAAATTTGAATTTTCTGTGAAGTGGTTATTTACCTTTAATCTTCTCCCTTGAAGCCCTATAGCATTCAGTTGAATAGATGATTTGTCAGAACTCTCACAAAAAAATATATTGCTGGGTCAGTGGTTAAAAATAACAGTGTTCTCACAAAAGCAAATGAATTTTGTGTTAAGCCTTACACAGCAGCATTTAGATAGTTTTTGTATGCTTAAATACTGACATGACATGGCCCAAGTGGTCTGCAATTAAGACGTCTTCCATCCAGGGACATAAGTTTTTAAAGCATTTGACTAGTTTACAAATACAGATATATATATGCACACCTACACACTTCAGCTATTTTTTCTTAATCATCACAAGCTTATGGTCTTTACTAAGCTACCAGTTTTGCAACTTTGTTACTTCTATAAAATATTTTTATAATGATTTAAATGCTATAAATAGCTCAGTAAGATAGCATTGAGCTATTTGTTGGAGCGCGGTGATGTATTCTGTTTATGCAGGGAATCAATGATGTCACAGAACCACAGAATGACTGAGGCTAGAAGGGATGTCTGGAGGTTGTCTGGTTCCAAGCCCCCTGCTCAAGCAGGGCCACCCAGAGCCAGTTGCCAGCGTTAGTCACCCTCACAGTAAAAGAGAGATTCTTGGTGTTCAGAGGGGGAACCTCCTGTATTTCAGTTTGTGCCCATTGCCTTTAGTTCTGTCACTCAGCACCACTGAAAAGAGCCCAGCTCCATCCTCTTTGCACCCTCCCTTCAGGTGTTTATATACATTGATAAGATGCCCCTGAGCCTTCTCTTCTCCGGGCTGAACAGTCCCAGCTCTCCCAGCCTTTCCTCCCAGGAGAGATGCTCCAGTCCCTTCATCATCTTTGTGGCCCTTCATTGGGCTCTCTCCAGTGTGTCCACGTATCTTTTCTACTGGGAAGCCCAGAACTGGACACAGCACTGCAGGTGTGGCCTCGCTGGTGCTGAGTAGAGGGGAAAGGTCACCTCCCTTGACCTGCTGGCAGTGCTTTGCCTAATGCAACCCAGGAGACCTTTAGTTGTCTTTGCAGCAAGGGCACATTTGTGGCTCATGGCTGATTTTTCAGCTGCTCAGCCCCCAGGATATATTGGTGCATGGGGCTGTTCTTCTCCAGGTGCAGGACTTAGCACTTCTTGTTGAAATAACTAACTTTCCTCCCTTAGTGTGTTATATTTTAATAGGCAAAGCTAGTTGCCAGCTGGAATGACAGTTAGGTGTTGCTGAGGCTTTGTAAATTCTGCATGCTACTCAGGAGCTTGGAAGAGCTGGAAAACCTGTTACTTCTCCAGGTTGGAGACTCAGCTCTGTCTGCTAGTAAAACATACCCTTTGCTGCAGCTTAGGAGAGGAGGAAAAAGATCCTGGAAATAGATCCAACGTTTTCCTCTTCTAAACATCTCTTATTTTCTGTCCAGATTATTTAACTGTCATGGAAAATTAGACAGAGGATAGTAGATTAAAGTAGATATAAATGCACTTCACTGACATTGATGTTCTCAAATGCTTTCATTAGTAGCATACTATATCCTCCCCATCTTTTGTAGCTAAATGGTCTATTGTGTCTTGTCGTTGGCACTAATGTCCTTCAGAAAAGACATGAATCCTGATTTTTGTGTGCACAAGCCCTCTTTTAATCTCAATAAATATTGTGAACATGACTTTAGTCTGTAAAAGAGCCAGCTTCCTCCAGATCTTACAGATATTGTGAAAAGGATAAATGGCTTCATGTGACTTTGGATTGGGATGGCTTTTTCATCAGGGAAAGATGCATCTTGCTTTGCATCTGCTTTTCAGAAATATCATCAGAATAAGAAGGTCTTAGGAATTTTATTAAGGAAATATTTCTCCTCTGGTTTGAAAAACACTGTTCTGTTTCACTTGCATCTTTGAAGAAATCTGGTCTCATCATCCAGGTGTTAAAACCTGAAAACCGGGAACTTCTGATGATAATAATAACAGGCTCATAGATTATAAACAAAGCCATTTTTTAATTTTATGGGCATCTGCTATTTCAGTGGACATTTAAATCTTTCATTCTAAATAATTCATCCTTTAGCAGGGAAGGTTAAAAGGCGTTGCCTTGATTTTCTCCAGGAGCTGATGGCTGGAGCACTCTGTCCCGCATTGGTAGATCCTTCTTAAAGTTCTGTATCCTTTCCGTTACTGTAGCCTGAAGTATTTTTTCATAGACACTTCTCTTTAAATAGGAAGTTACCATCCCCACCACAGGTCCCTCAGGAAGTTTATGACCACGAGACCACTCTGGGCTCACAGCGGCAGCAGGTTGAGGCTTGTACCCTCATGTACATGTAACCGTGTCCATTTCGCAGCATTTTTTTGAATACACTTCTGGAGGATTCTACAGGTGACCTTGTGCACAATGGTTTTTCATCCCAGAATTAAGAAAATACATACCGAACTTTGAATACTTGTCCAATCGTTCGTTGTATTCTCTCCTATTTTTTCTTGTTTGATTGGATATGTGGAAATGTGTGGATTTGATGAAGATTTTCTTCTAACTCTCCAGTCATTTCACATGTCATTTTTTGGTGCCGTGGTAAAAACAGGCTGAGAAATTCTGTCTTGGAGAGCATTGTTTCTGCTGGTAGAGGGGCTACAGTTGTATGAAAATGTTGAATATACAGGAGTGTGGGTATTATTTTAAATCAGTATACTGGATGTGTTTTAAAACACATCGTAGGTCAGTATTACCTCATAGTTACAGTTTTGTCCATAAACATCTCTTTGTGTTGATTTCCTGCTCTATTGTGTCTTCAGCGTAAGTGGAAAGAAAAGCGGGAACACTTGTTTTGAGATGATACAGATAAAGCATGTGGTGTTACCAAAATTTTTTTGAAGTCTGATTTTACTGTTTTATGAAGCGGGGTAGTTTCTTTCAGCCTTTCTCGTTTGTATTTCCTGATAATTACTTCTACCATTATACTTTATGGAACTAATAAGTTAGTTCATCATGTGCCAAATTTAAAACGTCATTCTTTTATTAGATGGATGACAAAAGTCTGAAAACATCTTGCAGTTGTCCAGCTTGTAAATATGATCTGAGAGCAGGTTAGCTCAGATGAGCTTGACTTTCTGAATGTGTAGCTTCCATTTGTATGGGGAGGCACTGGCTTGCTGAAATGCTGCCCATGTAAAGAAATGTCATTATGCTTAGTTATTGAAAAAAAATTCGATGCACTGAATAGATGTGCAATTTAATTCATAAATAGGTCATCTTCCTGTCATCTTAAATCAAGTTAATGATGTCAGTGTCCTCAAGCAGCCCAAAATTGTGGGGGCACAGGCACTCCTACAACAGCTTCCACTTCATACTTGCTGTTGAATGGTGGATTTTCTTTTCCTGGTTACTTGGCTTGGATTCATTCTGTGTCTCACTCTAAGATCAGATTCCTAATAGGGAATGTTAGATTGTGAAAGAAGAAAATTAATCCTCTTAATTCTTATGTGCCAGCAAATTGCAAGTGTGCAGTGAGAACCAGTTACAGACTGTCTGCACAAGCTATATATTACAGCTTTATATATTACATATAACAGAGCTAGCGTGTCAGTCGTCATTCCCAGAGCAGTCTCTGGAATTGTTATCAAGGTGAATTCTAACACTGAAATGCTTAACTGTGGGCAATTATCCTGAGGAGCAGGGCGTAATATGCATCTGATGCAAATGATGTACTAAGTTTTGCTTTACTCAAGCGTAACTTTCTCATCAGATGTGCAGAGTGAAAATTCACAGGTGCTTATTATGGCCAAGAGTATCTTGCTAGGCGAGCTCTTACTATTGGGATAAAAAGGGAAAAGAATCACTGAGGATATGTGATCTTACAGAACGGCTGGATTGATGGAAATATTTCAGTAATCTCCTAACAGTCAGTTACCATGGCATGTGGGATTACAAATGAAACAACCTTTCATCAGCACAGCTGTCTCCTGCTGTGGGGTTCTCATAGGTGCAATTTAATTGAAAAATGCATATTCCTCAATGGGGCTACCTAAGCTGGGTTCCAGTCCTTTCAGTGTTCTGCTTCCTGCTCTTAGATCATGCATATGAAAAATGGCATTAAAGCTATCAGAATAGGCCATATCCCACTTAATGGTTGTATTTGTTAAATTTAATAAATGCATCTCTTTATAAAACTCAGACAACTCAGGATACGTTTGGCCTATCAAATGCTAAAACTACAGTTAATAAATAGGCAAAATATATTTTATCTGGAGCAGATGCACAATTCAGTTTTGGTGAATTCTAATTTGAATTATAAGTGAGTCAAATCGAAAATGCTCTCTTTTGACCAAGAGAATCAGGTGCAACAAATTAATGTTCAGTTTTATATATTTTTATGGATTATCTATTGATTCCCAAGCTGCCTCCAAGTTCAGTACAAATCAAAAATTGTTGTGGGATTCGTGCTCTGACCTGTAGAAGTATTTGTAGAAAATGATGGGTAACTGACTTTTCTCAGGTGTTATAAAATGTGGTAGAGTTTTAGGTTCTACTGCAGTTTTGAGTTTTACTGTATATGGTACAGTTGGCAAATAAATCTGATGATTTTTATCAGTAGACCAATAAATAATTTATAAATAAGTAAGTAAAAAATTATTTTCAGAAAATAAGATAATAAAATTCCATTAGCACTTTTTTCATTTAAATTCTTTGCAGGGCAGTTTCACTTATAAGCCTTGTAACCTACTTATTTGGGATGGAAATGTACTTGGCTTTTTCTGCTTTCTACTTAACGTAAGTCTGAAGGGGAATAATGAATGCTGATTCATCTTGCAGAAATGCCAGTGACGATTGGGGGGGCTGTTTATTTGTTTGAATTTAGACTCCTCAGCCTATTTTGGGGCACTTAATGGTATGTTAATTTGGAATTAAATGTGGAGTTAAATTTAAACCTGGGGAATTTGTCACAGTGCCTTATGTAGATCAGGATGGTGACATACAAAGTATGTTCTTGATTGCAGTGTAGAGTTTCAATTCAGTTTTTTCGTCAAGCATTTTTTAATATTTCCTTGTCTACCTTGATGTCAGGTTGCCATCGTCTTACTGAAGAGGAACTTTCCACACGCTAGTACAAAAAGCTATGTTTCATTCAGAATTTGTACCCAAAAGAGTGCCATAACATGGAAGTAGGATTTTTCTGCATTTTAATACAGAGCTTTTGAGGCTATGAATAGAGAATTATTTTTCTGAGACAATATTATTAATGTAACCAAATTGAATGAGAAGGAGGTGAGAGGAAGGGAAGGAGACCACAGAAATAGCCAAAAAGACTTGAAGTTCTGAAAGGGAAGAGCAGGGTCTTTAATTTCTATTTAGTAACTCTTTGTCAGAAATAACACAAGATTCTGGTTTTGGACTTACTTTATCCCACAAGCTTCCTTTAATACTCTCTGCTTTGAACTGAAGGGGAAATGCAATCATTAATCAGATGACTGGCTGTTAAATATTTTAAAAATTATAAATATGTACACATCTATAGCCATATATTGATATTTAATTTTAGTTGATAACTAATTTATGTACCTGTCAGGTAGCTAAGGGTCTGTAGAAATTATAGTATTCTTTCAGTGAAGTTAAAGAGTGTCATAGAAGCCTTCTTACAAAATTAGACAAAAATCTCAATACCTTGAGTTTCATAGCAGGCTGTAAAAATGGGAGAGGATGATTCTGGTTCTTCCTTGTGAAGTGGTGTGGAAATTCTCATGAACCTTTGCTCAAAGCTCTCTGCAATTGTTGAAGTCCATCCCTAATGAAAAAGACACCTAGGTCATATTAATTTCAATTAGTCATTACGTGGTAATAAATGTTTTCCTGAATTGGATCTTCCAAGCTTTCTCATGCTTTGAATGCTGTTCACTACCAGAAAGCTTGTTATAACATGATCTACCCACAAAAGGACAATTTCTCTGTATCCAAGTTAAACATCTTTGGGGTTTTTTTATAATTTAAGTCAAACAGTCTGCAAGGCAAACCTAACTGAAACATTATTACATGTACCTGTTTACAGGAGGAGATGCACTTGGATTGTTTTTATGATGTGATTTGGGAAACATTGAAGTACACGTGCTGAAAGAGCAGAAGCAGCAAGAGATGGAAAAGAAATGAAAGTGCTAAAGTTGTGATTTATTTTTTTTAATTATATGTTATATGTTCTTTTTAGTATGGTTCTAAATATTGCAGCTATTCTTAAGTTCAGAGGTGTATTTCTTCAAAAGTTTGGTTCTTAGGCAGCAGGGTGTTGTCTAAGGCTACAGAGTGGTTATTCTCTTACTAACTTCTAGGGAAAATTTCTTAGGTCAGCTGTTTCATAATACCTTAAACGCTCGTTTTCTGAGAACTTGAAAAGGGCATAGTCTTTTCACCTTATTGAACCAGATTTTCATGCACATAAGAAATTTATGAAATCTGAAAAACTACTTCTGCTGCTTACTGTTGCCCTAGTGGTAATGTCTCTAAAGGACAGAAAATAAGAACTATGAAATACTGTTTTCCGTGGTTCTTGCTCTTTCAGTCTCAGTTTAACCCTGAGAGAGAGACACACTGCACT
This sequence comes from Numenius arquata, assembly GCF_964106895.1. NCBI lineage: Eukaryota > Metazoa > Chordata > Aves > Charadriiformes > Scolopacidae > Numenius > Numenius arquata. The sequence continues at coordinate 36,872,417 of NC_133576.1, read as the reverse complement.
GTAAAAATTTCAAGAAAAGACGACCTGTGGTGTAATTTCACAGGCTAGCCAGGAGAAGAGAAGAAGCTTAAATCTGATAGGGTGGTCACGTTTCTCTGTCAATATGGATCAGAGCGTTACAGGTTGGGCTCATTTCCAGTATTTCACAGTAATGATCTAGCATATCGCTCTTTTATCATCATCTTCAAAGCATGCACGCAGCAAAGCCACTCTCACACCTTCCAGTAGGCAGGTCACTTTCAATAAAGTTCTTACCAGAGTTGTTTTCTAAATTATGTTTGACTTGTACTATGCAAATGAGTTAGTTCAACACTGAATACCACATAATTGTGTTTTGCAGCTTGATAATGTTATAATTATGACACCTAGCAGTATGTAACCTTATAATCTTAAAATGCTTCATTCAGCAAAACACCTTAGAATAACAATATGCTTGAAATTCAGTGGACCTTAACTCTTTGTGGTTAGGCCCAGACTTCAGTGTGATTAAATTTAAGCACTTGCTTGAAATTTCCTCTGACTTCGGCAGAGGCTGGAGGAAATAGCCATGGTATTTTCTGGTATATTCTCTCCTTTCACCTCAGGGGAGGAACTCCTGTTTGATGCAGTAAGTTACATATATGGAAGCCACAGGATACACAACTGACTTAACTACCTTTCTGACTCTGTTAAATTGTTGTTTATCACAGGTACAGAAAGCCCTTTGAACCATAAGTGTTACCTCTATAAAACCCTTACTCGTGCTACTAATACTTCATATTTGGAGTTCCCTACATAAATCTTTATTTACAGCATGTCTCAGTAGAAATGACTTGTGGGGGAAATATATGTGCTTTCTCAATGTGAAATATATCTATTGGTTTGCATCAAGTTTGTGGAAGCGCTGCTAGCCTAACTCTGGGTTACAAGTGCGCCGTAAATTTATGTAAGAGCTCTAATATAATATATGGACAGGTAAATAATGCTATGGTTTTGCTTTGTTTTAAAGTATTCACCAAAGCAAAGCCTTTAAGGAGGTCTTGTTTTCATATTTACCAGTTTGGGGGAGCTTTGATTCATGCAGCTGACAAGATGCAGGCATTCAAATTTAGTTAAAACTTAACTGCACTACATCAGCGTTACTCCTTTGGGCACATGCTCACGTTGAAGATTATGAGCTATGACATATTGAATTAGCCTGCAAAGTAGGCGTATAACTGAAAGCCGCATCTAAACATGTTACCTCTTATCATGTGCACTGTAATAAATGATTGTGTAAATGTTCTTAGTGAATTCTAATTGTGGCATGCAGCATCTGCATTATTTAAGCTGTCTTTAAACTGGTATAAAATAATACGTGTGCATGTGCGAATGAAACAATCACTATGACTCAAGCACTCTGTAATTTCTGCCATTAAAAAGAACAAGGAGGTTGCTGATGCTTTTTATTTTTGTCATTTTGAAAGCACATGCTCAAAAACAACCATAACTTTGGGAAAAACATCAGTTCAGACTGAATGGTGACTGGTAAGGTGATGAATATGAGGCAATAGGGCTCTGCATTTGTACCAGTTTATTTGAGCTAGTTGCAAAACCTGTCTTGGTTGAATCAATATATATTCTATCATGTAGATGTCGTTTTACAAAGGAGGTTTGGTGTGTGACATATAATTTGATGGTGTCTAAATTACTATTTAGAGGAGGCATTTTTGGGTGCACTTTGTTTCTAATCTGGTTTAAGGCTTTACATTGCTTTATAGAACTTTCAAAATTACATTTTCCCATTTTAAAGCTGCTTTTCAAGTGAATTCAAAAGTCTTGCACATGATAGTGATAGCAGAGCTTTTCGTCTGGCAGATATGCTTCTTGAAAAGAGAAAGCAACAAATAACTATTGTAATTACTTTTGGAAATTTTAAATAATTAACTAAATAAAAATGATGGTTTGAAAGGTAACTAATGGATTGCTGGCGTTCCAAGGCAGTAAGTGGAGCTGTTCCACGTGAAATTTCTGTCATTATAGCTATGCCAGTCAAGGGCTGGGGTAAGTATGCCGCAGAACCCAACATTGGAAACATTGTATGCCAGTAACAAGTAGATAAAGTTACAAACAGCACTGGTTTTGTCACTCTAAGACTCCTTCACCTCTGCTGGGATTTGTCATGGTATTTTTGCTAGTGCAATGCTCTTTGCAAAGCCTTTTAGGTAGAAGTGTGGTCTAGGGCCATTGCGGATGAATGGCTTCTAAAAATCTAGGATCCACCAGAAGATTTTATGATAATATTTATTTCTTTTCCTCTGCTCCTTCTTTGCTTTTGACTCCATGTATCTCTTTGCAGGATAAGAGAATAGTCTTGAAAGTAGATTGTAGTGATACCACCCTTTTACCTGGCTCCCCAAACATACTTGACTTCAATTTTTTAGGTGCTATTTTTGAGTAGTAGTGACCCATGGACAAAATGCCTGCAGTGAGGCCAAGAATGAGTAAAACTTCCTTAGAGATGAAGAGAAGTCTGAGAAGTGTTTTACTGAAGTACCAGAAGTGAGCCTGTCTCTCATTCTGGGAAAGAAAGAGTTTGGGTGCCTCAAGGGAAAGCAGCAGTTGTGCTCCCTCACACCAAATCCAAAGCTGCTGTGAGGTTTGAGGTCCCAACTGACCATGGGTTTTTCCCAAGGTCATGGTTGCTTTTGAGCATGTGGTCTCAGAAGGGCAAAAAGTTGCGACATCCTCCTTATTATTCTCGATGGCAGGACTTAGCAGAACGCTACAAGGAGATAATGAGCCAAGCAACAACAGCAACAAAAAAGTTTATTATAGGGAGATTGTCATGGGTTTTTTTATCCTGTTGATTTGACGGGATATGAAATTTTGAAGAGCAGCCTAGAATCTCTCTATTTTCAGCACCTAATAATGAAGATATTCACCACACAAAGAAAACCCCTGAAACAGTCTTGAATGCACATCCTAGCTTCCAGCTGTGCCTCTGCTCCCTGCTTATTTAGGGAATTGTCTTTTGCAGGGTGGGGGAATTGAGTTGGCAACTGTGAAAAAGGGAGGGAATACTCTGTTGATGGGTAACAGCGAGGCTGTATGGCTTTCCATTAGCGTAACTGATGATTCAACTAGCCATCAATACTGAAAAATTGATCTTGGACTTTGCCGGCTAGTGTCAATAACTGGAAGTCCTAAGGCAAACTTTCTGGCAGTTCAGCGATTGAAACAATTGTTTGCAAATCATTTACTCAATGCAGACACAGCTGCCTCAGTCTGATGGACTCCAGTGCAGTTTCTAAGCCAGGCACTTCCAATTTCTCCCTATCGTTCAGTGTCTGATTCATCATGTCAGATGGGCTTGATTCATTTTGGCCATTGTTTCCCTGCTTGTAAAATGGATGCGATCATAATCTGCTGGTTGTAATATCTGTCCGCCTCACTTGAGCTATTGTGCGGGTCAGTTAATGTCCGTGCCGTGCGCCGCAGCTGAATGGGAGACAGCGGAGCCTGCAAGCGCCAGCGACGACGTGCTCGCAGTTGGGTCACGTCGAGAGAGAGAGAGAGAGACTTTGTGTACGCATCCCTCCCACCCTCTAGGGATTTGGATATGATCGTGGTGTCGTGATGGCAGTCGGATGCCCCTCGCTGTCACCCTGCTGGGCCCAGCCATCGCCTTCCCCTGAGCCCGGTGCCAGCCCCAGTGCCGCTCTGCCACCACCGTAGGCCACGTCCTTCTCCCTCTGCTCCTGCCCCTCTGTGCACCATTTGTCCTTTTCCAAGAGCAAGAGCTATCTGCAGGTAACACAGAGTGTATCAATGACAGGGAATGGGCAAGAGTTGTGGAGAATTGGCACCACCTGGAGAAAAGGGGCAACTGGGGCAGAGCACCCCAGCGCTGCTCGCTGCTACTGCTGCATGGACTGCAGCCCTCTGTAGCTGCCCCACGCGATCCTCTGGGGATGGGGAGGACAGTGGGAATGAGGGGAGCTGAACCCCAAAACCTTTCTGGTTCCTGGGCCCAAAAGGCTTGCATGCGTGAAGGTGCTGTGATCCGTGATGGCTTGGTATTATAACATGCTCAGCTGCTATCACCCATGGCTCCCTGCAAGGCACTTGGACACCAGACCTCTCGCTCAGGACACTAACATCCAGCTCCTTTTTTTTGTAGTCTCTTCATCCCTAGCTAATGAAAATTAACATCTCTCAAGTGATACAATGCCTGCTCAGAATACTAAGGTGCTTCACTTGTCTCTCCACTGATACAAGGAGGCGCTTTAATTTGATAAAAGATTAGTGTAAGTGCAGCGGGCAGACAAAAATGGACTTGCCTTCCATGCTGAAGATTTATTAGGTATCTTATAATACTGTTTTCAGTAAAATGAACATGAACAGAAAAGCAATTCAGTGTTACATAGGCTTTCTATACTGTCTTAGTAAGTCATTCTAATGAACAAATTAAATTGCAGAATTAAGTTTTTTATCCACATTAGGCTTACTGTCTACTAAAACAATCGCTGTTTAAATATGAAAATTTGTTTTTAAACATAATTTTAAAAGATTCAAGACCCACATTCGCCCTAGGGCTGGGGTTACAACTTTTTGCTTAAGTTTTGCCGTTCAGAATTTGGTGTAGTAATAGGGTGGCAAAAAGTTGCTTCAACTATCTCAAGGTGGTCTTTAAGAGAGGTGTTACAGAGCAGAGCCCTACTACAGCATCGTTGATAAAGGCATTGAAGCAGTGCTGGCTCTAATGCTCATGACTTGGTGGGGATCCTTGCTGAGAGCTGCTGCATGGGTGCAGTGCACTTCTGTGGTGGTTATGGTGTGGTGTACGGTTGGGAGGGAAATAACATTCAAAAGATTTTACTCTGAGGGGTCTAAAGCTCTGGCGTGTATAGAAATTTAGATGCCTTTTCTCACTGATGATACTGGGAAAAAGTGAGCCCCCACGGAGTGACATAAAGGGTCTAGCAGTAGAGTGGAGATTCCCATTCCTTAATTGCTACGGGTTTCGGATGTGGGTGTGAAGCAGTGACAGTCAGGAGGTCCTTAACGAAGTGAAAAGAGAAGCCAGTCTTAACAAAAGCTTTTGTATCATCAGTTGTCATGTGTGTGCTCATGTGTGCCAGCACTTGCACTCTAGTAATGTAACCTTTACAGTCTTCAATTCTGATCTTTTTGGCTCTGTAATATCTGCATACAAATTCCATTGGTGCATTAGTAGCAGTTATTTAGCTTCTTCATTGCAATTGCTTGCTTACTTGAATGTGCTCTTGTGCACCAAGTTCCCTCAAAGTACTTGCAGGTAATGTGTTGCTCATACAAAAAAGAAAAAATGGCAGTGAAGGGGAAGATCAAGAGTGGGTGAACTTTGGTGTGAGAAGGGAGTTGGAATAAGGAAGCACACACAACCTCCAAGCTTATTTTTAACACTGAGTTGGGCAGTCTGTCTTATACACCTGATGGAGCTGAAAAGTACTTAGATTGTTCTCACCTTGCTTAAGTTCAAAAAAACCCAACCTAGGTAATATTGAACAGCTTTAGGTCCTGGTTGCTTGTAAAATAATTTGCCTATAGACGCCTATTACTTCTTAATATTTTTAACAAATAACTACTTTGGCATTTTGGCAAAGTTGGATACGTTGAAAGAACGAATGTTTCTTCATATTCAGTGCGTTATAGTAATGCCCAGTTTAATACAGTTAACTGTTGTGGTGATTTAGGATCTAAAAGCTGTGATGAGCTTTAATAATGAGCATCTAAGAGGAAGGGGAAATAACAAAGACATTCCTTTGTGTGGGCCTCTCGCACGTTGACTTATGGGGACATGTTGAGTTCAAGGGAATTGATTTGTGCTTCCTTTAAAAGTGGTGGGCAAGAGTCCCTAAAAAGCACAGGCCTGATCTCTTTATGTGTTGGAAATGTGGGTAGGAAACAGTATTGAACAATTCTGGTTGATGTTTCAGAAAAATGCCTTACATAGCTGCAGTGCTTATCACAGAGTTTTGATTATTCCAAGCCTTTGTTTTTCTTTATCATAAGAAAGCAGAATTGCATAACAGTAAATTATTACTTTAATAGCATTGGAAATAGGTCCTCAGAAATCCCGGCTCTTTCACATAGTTTCTTTGTTGAAATTTCCTTGCAGATGAATTACTTCAGAAAGAGCAAAACTATTCTGATGATGTTTTGGCCAATATGATCAGCGAACCCAGAATCAGCTATGGAAATGATGCTCTCATGCCTTCATTGACGGAAACTAAGACCACAGTTGAACTTCTCCCAGTGGATGGAGAATTCAGCCTAGATGACCTCCAGCCATGGCATCCCTTTGGTGTTGATTCCGTTCCAGCCAATACTGAAAATGAAGGTACGTACAATAGGGGGGAAAAAACACAGAATATTCTGAATTGAGCTTTGTGGTTTCTCTTCATGTTGTTTCCTGAAAATTGACATCTTTCTGATGTAAGCAGGATGGAGATTCTCAAATGTCAGTTTAAAACTGGCCTGCTGTGTCTCTTTGGAACAGAAAATCCTGACTAAAATTGGGAATTCAGACACACAATAAATTTCAGTGTTGGGCTTACTTTTCCTTTAAAAACACATCAAAATGAATGCCAGCAAATTACGAGTAACAGCATTATAAAATATGTGACGATGAGCTAAGGGAGATAGATAATTTGTTAGATTTGTGCCATGATGAAATGAGTGGTTTAGTTAAGGAAGAGCTTTTTATTTGCTGGCATGAAAACAATTACAGATCCAGCACGGTCCTAGCTGCATGAGAGTTGGTTTTATTCCCCCCCCTCACTCACTGGTTGTCTGGAATGTACTGCAGAGATCTTCCTGCATACTCAGCAATGCAACTGGCTAGTGAAAACTGGCTTGTTTCCTGAGGGGTGTTTTATGTTGCTCATAGACTAATTTATTGGAGTGACTGCATAATACTTTAATAATTTATGTATAATCTGGAATTGGTAGTTTACTTAGGTGCCAGAGCCAATTAATCAGAGACCCGAGGGACTTCGATCATGTCATTCAAGTTCCTCCTATTGTGTTTGTTTCCCTTTACCAGTTCAGCTCCACTGTCGTTAGTGCTAAGTTAATCACACTAGGGAAAGTTTGTTACTGCAAAGCAGCAGTAGATTCACAGAGGCTGGACGTACAGAAGTCTGTCTTTCAGGCAAGTTTGTGATTTGTAGCTGAACTGCACAGACCTTAATGTCCACCAGAAGTCTTTTGAAACCACTGGCTTAGGCTATACCCGCTGTCAGAATGAGTTTTGAGATCAACTGTACACAGTCTCACTCCAGCACAATGTGTGAGGGACTGTGGGCAACTGGGTGCTTGGGAGATGAAACATGGGATATGAATGTGGATTTGCCAGGTCTGGTGTTGATGCCAGGTGAAATCAGTGGAGTCAGAAACCAGTTTTCTGGTCAAAGTGGGTCATCCCCAGGACTCAGAGAAGCCTAAGAGCAGGCAAAATAAATGACATGGCTAGATTCTGAGCGAAGGTCAACAAATCAGTGAGGCATAAGTATACCAGATTTGAGGGGAAGAACAGAGGCTGGTCAGGAGTAAGGCTAAAACCAAACCGCCAAGGAGTCAGCACTACAGGTAGGGACCAAGAAGAAGAGCAGAGAGAGCTGGAGCAAACTCAACGGACTGGCCAGCAGCAAGAACCAGAGACAGGAGGTGGTGACAAGGACTCCAGGCATGTCTGGAGGGCACTTGCAGCCAAGTGACGTGCTAAGCAGCTGAGGGCAGTTGGCTGGGTTGCGTCAGGTACTGGTGAGTAGTACAAGCAGCTGACCAGGCTGGCAAGCTGAACTCCAATTTCCTGGGGAATCAGCTGCAGCTTGCTATAGTGCTCGTGTCAAGGCTGGCTGCCAGGAGCAGGCCACAGTCTGGCTGGTGTTGTCTGTCCTGCAGGAATTTTCCAATACAGCTCTCACTGCAGTTTTTCATATAGCTGAGGCATATAGGGCATCAATTTCTATACCCACTGCCTGCTTTCATGAGTCTTGGGAGGCGGGGGGAGAATTAATTACTTTTGAAGTCTGTTCTCCCAGCTTTCAAAATGTACTGATTTCAGTCACCAGGTTCAGAAGTTATTAGGTAGACAGGCGCACCCAGACATAACCACAGTTTAATCACACAAGCCTCTTTTTCCTTTGGAAACCTGGCTAAGCCCAGAATTTAATAATGAGAGGTACATACTTCAACGTGACACTGAATTCCCATAGGCAAGTATACTGAGCATGGTTCTCCTTTTAAAATGCATGACAGCAAATAAGAAACAGAAACTCTCCTGCCTTGAATAACATACTGTTTAATTATGAATCCTCTGTATTCTAATGCGCTTACATGGTTTGTTGCAGCACTTCTTAGTATTTACTGTGGGAACATCTTTCTTTAAGTTGTTGGGCTTTAGGGTTTTTTTATATCAGAATTGTATTTGTCATGAAGTTACTGCAGCAAACAATTCTGTTAGCCTAACCATTACTAGCATTTAAGTCTGGACAGTTAGAAATTGAAACTATGTAATTACTTAACCTCTTCAAGTCTTTCTTGTTTCCCATTATATACTCCTCTGTCATCTACGCAAATGACAAATGTTGTTAATGTGATCATGCCTACAATACCTTTCTCTCTTTAGATACCCTCTCTATACCTTTGCCCACAGTATCAAAGGGGAATTTCACAGCCTTTGTGTTTTTCCTTTGTGTTTGTCTCCCACCTCTTTGTTCCAGAAACTCAAGACTAACTGTGCCATTTGTCCTCACTTCCCATAACTGTTTTCTTCTGTAACCATAGTCTAATCCCAGGCTTTGTCTAAATTACGTCCAAAACCGCGTCTGTCTTGTTATAATATGCTTTGAGTTAAGAAACAAGAAGTAAATAACAATTGGCACAATTTTCTCCTCTTTTTTTCCCTCTCCCTCTCCACTGAAGGTCTTTTTGAAGAGTCTGTTTTTCGCACAATAAGTTCCCCTCAGGCAGGGAGTTTTTGTATCTTACGCAGCACTGAACAAGTCAATGCTGTTTCTTAACATTGATCAAACCATTGATCAAAACAGGTGTAAGTTCAAAAATCACATGCTAGAGAAACCTCAAATACTGTAGAGTGACTAACCATTGCAGTTTTAGTGACTGTCAGCATCTCTTGCTGCTGGGAGATGCTGAGCATGCCAGCAAAGGTCAGAGAACTGAGCATCACAGCTCCCATTTGGTTGGGTGAGGGCTGAGAGTAGTCAGCACCATCATGAAAATCACAGCATGTTCCATGTGAACAGCCTGGTATCTGGGAAATCTGCTGAGCGGTTGGTTGGTCCAGCAGGTTTAACAGACTACCAGAGAAGTTTCTGAGGGCAAGCAAGTTACAAGTTCAGTTGTTGATACTGTTTTGGTCTAGCTTGAAAGCTGAAGTCAACTTTTTTAAAATTCTGATGAACAGAAATCCAGAGTGCTGTCAGCTCAGCGTATGCAGGTGGATTTCTAGATAGAATGAGTCTCAGCTTCCTCACTGCAAAGAGCTGTTGCACTGTACAAGCAGTAGTTTTCTTCAGTCCTGAGCAGGCAAACCAAGTAAATTATTTACCTCATTGCAAATTTGCATTACTGTCAAAACAAATTTCTAATGGGACCATTGATGTCTGAGAGGCAACTGAAGAGATCCTGGAGCTGGCTGGGTTAGGACCAGGGTTCCCACCCCCCCCAGCACAGTCACAGCAACAGGACTTGTTTTTAATGAACCATTTGGGGGGGAATATTTAAACACAAAATGTGATTGTGGAAAAAGTAGAAGGAAATGCAGCTGTTATGTCTTTGTTTCAAAGTATCCACTATTCTGTGTACAAGTGATGAAGTTAAAATACTACCAAAAATTACCTTAAATTTGTCATTAGTTCCCATGCCTATTTTCTTCCATGGCCTTGATCTAATCCCAGGTTTCACGCAGAGGTATTAGTAATGTATTAGATTGGCATGTTGCCATGTAATCTCAAGGTTTCATAACTCCATTTGAAATTTTCCCAATCTAAGCTGCGTGTTTAGATAAAAGGATAAGTTTAATGCAAACAGTTTATTCTACTAAAATTGCTTTTTGTCATGAACGAGTGAAAAATAGCCTAAAAACAAAAAGACCTTGAAAATCTAGCATAGCTCGGTAGTTTCTGAAAGTATATTCTTCTTGTTTCCCTGAGGTTGTTTCCCAGTAAATGTCCACAGAAATAAATCCAAGGCACCACGTAATACACTACACAACTTGCATGGCTGTATTGAGATACAAATTAGGTTAGTGAAAAATACCCTCTGAGGACACTGCAGAAGGCACCACCAAACTCTCAGGAAATTGTACTTTAACAATGAAAAATGCATCTTCAGAAGTGGGGGCAAAACCCCAACAGCTGTGAAGCTCTGACAGTGCCACCATCCCTGGGCATTTTGCCAATGACTAACTGGGTTTAGCAATTTACCCTTTGTTTTTACCATACAATTACAATTAGCCTTAGTGACAAAGTATTTATATAAAGTGAGATTTTTGCAAATGTACTGTTATCCTTATGACTTGTCCGGTTCCTCCCACCAATGCTGGTTTTGGTAGGTGAGCATCACATAGCTCTCCTCCCCTGCTGATTTGTACTGGGTTTTGAGCTTTTTGATTCACCTTTCTTTTCTGTTTGAAAAGAGGAGCAACTCTCTTGCTCTTCTGAGATGTATTAGCATTAGATATGAGGTGGGATGTGTACCCTGTATGAAGCCTGCATAGCCAGCAGATATCTACCAGCAGCCAGCAGATATCTACCAATTTAGTTTCATGAGACTATTTGGAAAATAAATTTTCAGTCATAATTCTGTGTACTTCTGTGCACATGGAAGTGTGTTCAAGAGATACATGACTCTGGAGCATCAACATGAATGCAGTTTTGATAATAATACACAGTACATCTCAGAGTTTTGATTACTGATAAATGCTGTAATAGGTTTAAACTTCTGTCTGTATCAGTGGTGTGGTCCAGAGGGGCAGGCAGTGAGGAAGCCCACAGACAAGATTTTGCAGAGTTAACGGTTGTTTGTGCATACGTCAATACCAGGGCAAGAGCAAGCAGGTTTTGAAATGCAACTGCAATTCAAAAGGTGGCAGCTCAGGGCTCTCCGGAAACCAGCCTTTCTTTGTATCCTGTTGCCCGGGGCACGCTGCCCTTTGGTGCCCGGAATCACAATCTGCATTGGAAGACCCTTGGCTCTGAGCTTTTGCCTCCAGTTTTTGCCCTGCAACTGGTTTGTGACCTTGAGCGGGTCGTTTCACTTTTGTCTTAGTTACAAAATGTGCCAGTGATGTTTGCCTTTTCCCCTGTAAAGTGCTTCCAAAACTATAGATGAGAATAATAATTATTTATTGTTAATACTTCCACCTAGCTCCACAAATACTGCATTGCCCTGAGGTCAGGTCCACGCTACTGTATAATAAATGCTTCCTTCATCCTTTTCTGCCTTCACCTACTCCCATTTTTATTGCTACCCACAACCTGCTCTCTCAGTTCTCCATAGCTATGGGCATGTAGGGTTACAGAGTGCCGACTGAGAGGGAAATAAAACCCTCCAGCCTTCTAGGGAGGAGGTGGGGTCCGGGGTAACAGGAGAGGGCTGTACAGACAGTTTGGGGGATGCCAGTCCTTGGTTGTTTCATCCCTTCAGTCCATTCCACTGAAAACTACTGCTAACCTACCTAAAGGTTGGTGCAGACAATATTGGAAAACCTGGCAGAGGACTTAAATAGGAAAATATTCAAAATCATAGTTTTTACTTAAGGATGGAAATTGGTTTTTGCATACTGCTATGTAAGGAAAGCAATTACATGGTCTGCTAGTGCCACTCTGAACTGCTGAGAAGGAAAGTGGTTTGATGGCTTGTCTCTGCAGCACCAGACCAGCAAGCTCTGTGAAAAATTTGCCCATCTGGAAACACAAGCAAGTCAGATGTGCAGATGCGCTTTTAGTCTGCAGCTACTATAAAGCTGGCTTGCTGCTTTTTTTCCTGGAGGCGGGAGCTATTGCAGTCATCCCCTGTGTACAAAGAACATGGGTGCCACAGAGGCTCTCACTTACAAGCGTCGTAGGTTGTTTGTCAAACCCATAGGAACACTAAGCAAGTGACACAGGCTTCCTAAGAAGATGGACAGTCCCCTTGCCTAAGTTAGCAGTATCATCAGGTTAGCGTGATTTTCGGATGCCAGAATACTATGAGGAGTTCATGATTGAAAACTGTGCTTTTGTCAGGTGTCCTGTGTTACTGTGGCTCCCTTACTGCTGACTGGAAGGTTCATACTTGAATCCTGAAATTCAAATGAATGAGAATACCTCAGTTATAAAATTCTGAATTCCAAGCTACGATGTAAAATTTTATTTCTGAATTTAATTTCTTTCTGACACTGGCACTTGGGTAGATAAGGAAGGCAACAGTATTGGAGCAAAAGAGAGGCACAACAACGGGAAAAAAAAAAAGAGGGGGAAAAAAATCTGAATGTTTTAATGAACTTATCCAGTATGTTCAGTTTGGACTTACCTGAGGCATTAGGTAATGACTCAAACAGCTATAAAAGTTTTGCACATCTGGTTTTTTATTAATGCCAGTGAGCTCCATCAACCTTAGGTTTCAGCTGGTAAAGCCTTAGTATGGTAATAAAACAGTTTTAAAACTGTGTATGACACATAATTGGGTAGAAAGTGGTGTTTCCCCTTTGCTTCCCCTTCAAAAATCAGAAAGCAAATTTACTGTCTATAAATTGGAACATGTCAGAACAAAGTATTGATTGTATTTTCAAAATGTGCCTTACTTTTTTCAAACCTTAGAGCTAGTGCTGTAAAGAATCCTTATTGAAAGGAAAAAGGAGTCAGGATTCAGTGGGTTTACAAGTCAGCATTGATCAAGACTGGCTGCAAGAACTCACTCGTCGTGTCCCTTCTTGCTGCCAATTCTGATCGGACAGCTGGAAAAAGTTTACACGTAATGAGTATAGTTTTGCTTTATGGACAGAAATTCTTTGATCTTGATCGTTTCTCACTTTAAGCAGTAACCAGAATATGATGTAAAATTGACACATCAGCTGTGAAGCTTTTCCTTTTGAAGTTGTGCCCATCCCTTCCTTTTATTTCCAGGATTAACTGAAGGCAGATCTTTCCTAGCTGTTGCTTTGGTAACTTTGTTTACGCAGTATGTTTCTCCTGCAGTGTCTCAGCAGAAGACCAGTTGACTGTATTGTTTGGGGGATTTTGTTTATTTTTTGTTTGCTTTTTTGTTTCTTTTCTGCACATGCCCAGTTGAGCCAGTTGACGCCCGCCCAGCTGCAGACAGAGGACTCACCACACGACCAGGTATATAACTTGCATGGCTTTTACCTAACCCGTGTTTTTCCCCGCATGCGTGTGGTCTGCTTGAGCTGAAATGATCACCTTTTCTTTGGTATAACCCTCTCTTAGAATGTAATGCTATGGTATGAACCAGGGAAGCCTTCCCGCACCAACCCCCCTCAGCCTGTGTGAGTGCTGTCTGTGTCGAGGGTGTTGGGAATGGGTCCTCGCAGAGGGGGTGGGACACAGGGACCCAGAACTGATATTCACATCAAGTTGTCATCCCTTCTAGCAATAATGCTGGGGCAGGTACAGGAGGCAGTAGATACTGTACCCCGTAGTGCAAAGAGTACTTTTAATTTGGGAAGGTATGGTAGAAGTGTTAAATCCTCTATGTATATACAGTTTCTTATAAATTGGGGCTAATAAAGAATTCATGCATACAAATTTAGAATTGCGGGGGACATCAATTTATTATTTTTTTTTTTGCTGTGATATTTGTCTTGGCTAACTCCAGATATCTAAAAATTGGTACGTATTCTCCCCCTGGATCCACTTAGGGAAGCTCTATAGGTCTGTTCATTCCATTCTAGGATAGAGAGGGGTGACTATTTGCCCTCTGTAGGGACCTGTGTCTTCCTATTGATTTCAGAGTAATAGCAGATGAATGGCTTGAGTTAGGCTGCAAAAGTTTGGAAAAGTTAAATGGGACAAAGTCAATTTTCAAAAGTAAAAGATTGGTTTTCATACTAACTTCACTTGCTTTTTAGGTTGTTTTTCCCCTTGTTTTTGTTTAGGATTACCTAGAAATGGCTGATTTCCATTGAGAGCAAACAGCCTTTTATTTCAGAAGAGGTTACTCTCCAGCACATAGTGAGATTAGATCAGTATATTTTAGGGTTGGAATTATTTCAGTGTCACATCATCATTGTGGTTTTTCTTCAGATGAGAGAGATCAAACTGGTCAATCTGTCTTCTTTCTCCCTTCAAACTCTTTTCCTCCAAAAGTCCATTAGATAGCATTATGGGCAACACCCTCCTAGTGTGTTCAGATCTTTCTGATAACTCACCAGTGTTTACTGGCTACAGAAATTGCTACAGTGGGAAGTAAAATAAGCTCATATGTTACAGAAATTGGGATACATGTCAAGGCTGGCCAGGTGATGTGCTCCCAGCACTGTTTTAGGAGTTTGACATCTTCACTTGTGTTGAGAGTCTTAATCCATTCCATGAAGAGAGCTTAGAAACCGGTGCAGAGCTAGCTGTACAACAGTGCCAAAAATCATGGGATCAGGAAACATCCCCCCCAATACTAGGTTATTTCTGCCTTCTGGATTAGGCTTCTTCCCCGAGAGTAGTAGAAAGACCATCACAAATGAAGCATGAATGTGTTTAATCTGAACTTTGTAATGTTAGTTCAATCTAGCAATTTTCTTGTAATACTAAAGTTTGTGATTGCTAGCTCTCTTAATTTCAGTTGTCTTGAAAAATCTCCTGTTAAGAAGCCCATATATATTACTAAAGATGATTCCTTCCTCCCTTCTATTCCCCCACACATGTGACAGAAATCTTTGGTGTCTCTTCTCTAGAGAAAGGATTTTCTCATGCTGCCACACTCTAGTTTCAGAGTGAAATGGTATGTTTAGTCACTGCGTCAGAATGCTTTGTTGGTTGGGGTGATACAAATAGTACTGAAAGTACGGTTAGCACAGGTCACAACTGATCTTTGTGAATGTGTGCAATAGACTACTAAGGAGAGGTAAAAAATATTTCAGTGTGTGACTGTTACGGCTTGAAATTTCCAGCAGATACAGTAAATTTTGCACTGTGAAAATCACATGGGATATTTCTTCAGTTTTCTGCTCAAGTGCAAAAGTAGCACTGTCTGGGGGCCTGTAGCACCTTTGGCGCTTTTAGCACAGCGTTTAAGTGCTGCAGAGGCCCATGCTCTGCTTTTAGCACAGAGGGTGAACCCCTCCAGCCCGACAAGGATGCACACCACATTCCTCTGTGCAGAGGGCTGCTTGCTTCCCTGGAGAGATTGAAATCTCTGGCTGCTGTGCCTGCATTCTGAATTTCACAGCATAAAGTGTCTTATATGTGCATGTGAAACAGGGATTTTACCCCTTTACAGTAGTGCTAAGTGTATCGTGACAGTAAGCAAAACATACTTTATTCCCCATTCCTGGTAGACCTTAAGTTCCTTATGTTTTTAATTACCAGGTCCAGGCTTCTGCCAGTTTGTCCTTACTGATACAAATTCTGGGAATAAATGTCCACCTGATTTTTCATCATCCTTTAAAACAATTTATCTGTGATAAAATTTCAGTTTAACAAAGAACTGATACCAGTCTGAGTAGCTTCATACACCTAGAATAGAGGAAAGCAAATGGATGCTTGCTTAAACTGTGAAACACAAAAAGGATTCTGACAGTTTAAAAATGTATGCTTTAAAATTGCTTTTACTTGCTAATACTAAATAATACTACTTGCTAATACTCTGTTAGAGCTTGGAAAAGGAAAAGAGAGACTTTTTTTGCAATCACTATCCTTTTGGGATAGTCAGTTTTTACAGTTTGGGGCTATTCTTTACGGAAAAAAAAATCTGAAAAATGAGGATATTATTCTAGAATGAAAAAGTATTAACAAGGGTCCTGGAGGCAGATTCATATGTGCAGCTGCTTGTAACATCCTGTTTCATTTTAATTGCCCAGATTCTTGTTGATTTCCTGAGAAGTTTGCCCTTTTTGTAGTCCTGACTTTCCAGTTTATGCTTCTACTTGTTTTGCTCAAGTGAACAAAGTGGTGGCCTGCTTCTTCAAAGTGAAAATACAGGTGTCATGTCAACATGCAACAGTCCAAACCTGGGAATAAGAACAAGTGAATGTTTTTTGTAGGTTTTCAAAATCCTTGAAGAAAATCGGTTCTGAAAGGACTAAGACAAACATACAAACATGTGCCCTTTTTTCTCTTTGCTGCTTTTCACCCACACAACATTCTTATGATGACCACTGTTTTTCTTAAAAGTGGATCAAAATCATACAGATTATTTTTGTCCCTTCCCACAAGAGAGAGAATTTGGTCACAGTATGGAAAAGAAGACCAAGTACTTACTAGTATTTGTGATAACTGAAAACTTGTTACTTCACCACATCTTTCTCGCTATTTCAAAAAATAAATCAATACATTCAAGTCTATGAGTAAAGTCAGGAAATGTGAAGAGTTGTCCAATACATAGAGCAGAAAAGCTTTTGAGTAAGGACCAAGTTTAAAGCATTTAATGAAATTTAAGCCAGTTGTCTAAATGCCTACCTCTGTTGCATTCTACCTTGGCTGTCAGTGGTTGAAGCTTGAATTTGAATCTGATTTATATCAGTCCCAGGAGAAGGCTAATGTCGAGGTGACCCCCATTTCCTACTATAGGTACAACATCTGGGTGATTGACGCTGGTATTTGAAAAGGAGCTGAGTGCTTCGACGCACTGTCCTTCTCCTTTTTAATTCAGAAATGGGAACAAAAATAAGAATTACGCCTAAATCCCTTTCTTGTAATCTCTTTCCTGAAAACAAAGTAGAGATAATAAAAGGTCAAAGGGAAGGAAAATATCTAGATGTACTAAGCAGTCATCAGTGGGCTTTTTTTTTTAATACAGCACAAAGTGATAAGAGATTATGACATGATTCTTGCTATTTATAAATTGCTTCATACAAGGAGATGTTAGAAGGCTTCAATCCAGCCTGCAAACTTCCATAGGAAGAGCTTCAAATAGAAAGAATACCTCTTTACTTGATAGCCTCACTGTAACAGCTTTTTCTACAGTGTTTCTCCTTGCCTGTGCACCAGAGGTCACTTTTTCATTATGAACATTTAATTTCTTGCAGCTGAATTTTGGGTATATGTTTGTCGGTAACTTTTTTTCTTTGTGTGTGTGTGTGTATATATATATATATATAGAGAGAGAGAGACACATACACACAAAAAGATACATATAAAAACATGTTTAGATACTCACAAGCAAGCTCCTTTTCACTCATGTTAATTCAGCAGATCTGATCTGTGGAAATTGAGTGAAGATTAAAAAACCCACCATCAGAATGGATGTTGATTAGTATCAGCAGAATTTCTGAAGTTCAAACTAATAAAGAAAATAACCAGTGTTTTGTTCAGGGCAGGTTATATTCTCATCTGTTGCACACTTGCAATTGTAATTATACAGTTGTAACTATATCACAGGATGCCTGTAATTCTCAATGCAAGGATTTTATGATATTAACTGTGTTACTTTATTCCATGTAGCATGGTTTGGGGTTTTTTTTTGCATTCTCCCAACTCTTTGTCAGTTGATTGTTTTTTTGCAAACAGTCAATAATTTGGAGGAGACATTGCACATAAAGCTGCTTCTGTGTCTCTGGCACTTCCACTGATAAATCATGACATGTCTGTCTTTATTACATTATATAGAAAGCTGAGGGATTATTGTTTTATACATGGTTGCAGAGGCTCTGGAAGCCTAATGGCTGTTCTGCAGAATCATTAGCACATGTGCTGCAATCTGTATGAGGTGAGGGCATAGAGCAGCTTAGTGAATTATTTATGATTTTCTTGCCAGAAACTGCCAGGGTTTTTTTTTTTCCCCTGTCTTTAGTGATGTTAGTTCAATACAGTTGTCTTAAACCAACTGTCTGTCTTAAACCAGCTGTCTGCAGCAACCAAATAAAAATCATTAGCGGATTTTTTTTCCATTGGATTATTTTGTTTTGATTTATAAATCATATAGTTATTAACTGTGAATGCAATTATATGTGCATATGCACAGCATCTGCATTTACATGCCAGAAAGATTATCAAATTTTACTTGTTCTGATTATTCATTTTTACACACATTAGATAAGCTCTAGAATTCTGAAAAATAATTATTTCATACTAAGTTCCAATAAGATTCTTTTTCAAAATAGATAACATTCCTCTTTGCTCTTATTTTCTGTATTCTCCATTTGGGAGCCCCATAGTCATCCGTGGATGACCGTTTTACTAACTTCCAAGGAGAGACCAGAAAGCTTTAGTTCCATGCAGTCTTGAAAGTAGTCACTCCTCAAAGAGATTTGTTTTGTCCTTACAAAAGGGAGTATATAATCTTCATTTAAATCTTTATAAGTGAGTATATAATCTTCATTATTCTTTCATTTTAAAATGAAATTAATTGCACAAAGTCATAGAGTCATATGGAAGTAATAGTTGAACTTCTAGTAAGAACATGCAGCTGTCTACCCTGGTAATTGTTCAAACACTGCATTCCTTTCCATCCTCCCTTTTTATTTTAGATGAAGCTTTAACCAGATAAAGCTGTTTACTACACTTGTAACAGACCTTGATTCAACAAATCTTATCTTGTTCTTGCCATTTCTCAAATACAGTTCATGGACATGAAGTTACATGTTTTCCTGAATGCACTCATTACATTTCTTGCTTAAACATGCTACTTTTCGTTTTCTGTATGTCAAGACCACCCAGGTCTGAGACTTTCAACTGTGTCTCTCTTAATTTTTAACTCTAAAAGTAACTGGAAGACCACAGACACAGCTGATACTGCTCAAATACTTGCTAAACAAGACCACAAAAACCTTCCTAGGCTATTATTTAACTGGTAGATGAAGCAGTTGCGAGCAGTGTAGTAGGTAATGTACACCTAATTGCATCCTTGGTGGAATTCATTGTATCCTCTTTTTCTTAGCCTCCTTAAAGCCTAAAAATATATTTACACAAACACAAAAGCTTATCTGTGTGAGAATAAAGTTTTCCCCAAAACAGCCACTTGGGGTTTATTTCGTATAAGTAGCTTTTAACTCCTTATGGTTTTGGTTTTTTTTTTTTCCCCCTTTAAGGGCAAGGAACAATAAGGTTTGCATACGCTGCTCTTTTTGATGTTTAGATATGTGTGTGTGTGCACGTGCAAGTGTACACATGTATGTATAAAAGCAGTTAACATTACTAATTAACAGCAAAGTAATTAAAAGCGCATCATAGCTCATTTTATTGGATTTTGCTAGATGCTTTTAAGCCCATGTGTTTTATGGCTGAATAGTTTTGTCAGTTTTTCTAAGGAGTTGCAAATTAATATATTTACCAGCTGAATTGCAGCATTTTTAAATTGAGGTAATTAGGAATGCAACTCCCTAAAGGTAGTATGTAATTCAAAAGAAAAAGCACTAATAATTATCATTATTTGTGAATTTGCAGTGAGGCTGTTGCTCTCAGTTTTCTTCTTTTACATTGGCTTATGGTTTTGGGTTGCATATTTTAGACTTGGTAGTGAAAAAACATCATTTTGAGTCAGAATTAGAGGTCTTGTCATATATTTAGTTTGTATGCTTGTCTTCAGTGCAAGAGTAGAGTGGTATTAGGCAGCTCATAGATGCTTGTGTCTTACCTGATACACACACCTCTGATAAAAGTTTTGGAAAAACCCTTTTTTCCTCCTCAGTTAGTTTTAACTTCTTCAGTTTTTACTTCTTCAGTTACTACCTTTGAAAAATAAATCTTTGATTTTAGCATGTAGGTCTAAGTATGTAGTCACCAGGACAGGAAAGTGAATGAACTGAAAATAAAGAGAAGTCAGTTAAATAGAAAATCTAAACTCTATAATGTAACATGGTGGAAAGGCATATGTAACCCATACATAGTTTTGTCTCATACCATGTGTTTTATTGATTCCAGTGCAGAGTCATGCTTCTCTTACTATATAATCAATTATTTACACGAGTTTACCCTAGTCGTACTTTTTAAAGTCTTTTTCGTCACTTTTCCTCACTCCTAAGGGGGGTAGGAGGAAGGAAAAAATAGCTATCAGGTTTGTTAGTGCAACAGAAGATTTTTTCTGTTTCTGACCTTTTTCCCATACTAGCTGCCAGAGACAAGTTTTAGTAAGTCTAACAGCATTAACTTCCTAATATCAGGTCCTACTTTGTGTTCGGATCCCATGGCATTTTTGTGGATTGGTGAGTAAGGCCAAGTAGACCACGAGACCACCTTGGTCGCACGGCCCAAAGCAAAAAAATACTGTGTGACCTTATGGCAAAAGATTGTTTAACCTGCTGTATGCTGGAAGTACGGCTCCAGCATTACTATTTGATGGGAATGGGAGGAGAGGAGGGGGCCCTCGAAGAAATATGGCTTTAGGGACCCCTGAGCCTGCATTTTTCCAGCAGCTGAGACTACTGATGAACTTAGCACCCTCTGTTGCTCTTTGATGTGAAGGCTTCTGACCTGTTTTACCCCCTGAAATGCTGCTGTAACTCCTGCTTGGCTATTTGGCTCTGTTTAACTGAAGCCAACAAATACTCACAGTCTAAGCTTTCTTTCACTTGCTTTCACTTGCTTTCACTGAAAGAGGTCAGAGCCCAAGAGCAGAAGTACCCAAGCCCGTTATCCTGCCTCTAGCAGTGGTGCATACAGGATACTTACAGACTTCACCTCTGCTTTACACATGCGCTCTGCTCTGGCACATGCGCTGAGCTTTTGGCATCCAGCATTGATAGACTTCCAGGACTGGAAATTGTATTTTCAGCATTGTGTTTAGTATCCCTAGGTGAACCTTTCTTCTTTGCATTTGTTCATTTGTGTTTTGAACATCCTCCTGATTTGTGCCAATGAGTTCCACAGTCTGATTTTGCATTATGCCAGATTATATATATATATACACACACACTTTCTTTTGTTAGTTGTGTCATAGCCATGTTGGTGTCCTGTACTTTCTTAGAAGGAATAATGAATAACCGTTTCCTGTAGACTTTCTCCTTGTCATTCACAGTCATATAGACCTCTGTAGTGTTTCCCCTAGGTTGTCTCTTCCAGTCTGAAGACTCCTGATTTGTCTAGTCCTTCTTGTACAGAAACCATTCCATACCAGTGACAGTCTGTGCCTTCTTGCGTTGTATCTTTTCTAGTTCTTCTGCCTTTGTTTGAGGTGGGGTGACCAGAATGGATAGCCAGATTTAAAATAAGCACACATCGTTTATACAGTGGTGTAATGATGTTTCTTTTTTCTCTGTTCCTTCATAATTACTCCTAGCTTTCTTTTTGACTGCTACTGAGCCAGCTGCCAACAGAGAGTTATCCACAGTGACTGCAAGGTCTCTGTCCTGGGTGGAACAGAGCTTATGTAGAGCCTATTGTTGTGTATGTATAGTTAGGGCTGTGTTAACCCTGTGAGCACCACTTCACGTTGTATCAACATTGAATACCATTTCCCTTTTATTGTGCACTCAGAATTTGAAATATCCTTCTGCGGTTCTTTGCAGCTGGTTTTACTTTGACTATCCTCTTTTTCCTTTTAATTTTTGTCCATAAACTTTGTCATATCACTGTTCACTCCCTTATCCAGATCACTTTACAAACAGCACAGCACAGATCCTTGTGGGACCATGCTGGTAACCTTCCTTCATTGTGAAAAATGGCTGTGTATTTACATTTCATTTCCTATCTTTTAATCAGTTATGAAAAGTCGTGTAGGACTTTCCTTCTTAATCCTTGCAATCTTAGCTTCTGCCAGAGCTTTGATTGGGGACCTTCTCAAAGACTTTTTGGAAATCCAGGTTCACTCCAAGCCGAATCACTATTTCCCATGTGCTTTCTAACTCTTCCAGTGACAGGGCTCTAAGAGGTTTGGGAGGCAGAAATTCTCTCATAAGGACAAGTTGATTCTTCATGGATGTGTCTCATATGTATTGGATATGTTCTAATTGATATTTATAGCTTTGGTGAATTTGCCAGCCATAGCAGCAGAGTTGTGCAGTTCCCCAGGGCCTTGACTTAGGGGAGTTTCCACGTGGTGCTTTTGCCAGCATGTCTAAGGGGCAAGTGTCCACAGCAAGTGTGGCTGTGAACAGTGGCAAGCAGCTGGGAGCCGGTTGCCTCTTCAGCCACTCCAGCTGTGGGCAGTGAACCAAGTCCTGGGAAAGCCCCTTCCCCCAGCTAATTAATCTACGTGAAGCACTGCTGTTCCACTGTTGGGTTTTTCCCCCTCCCCTTTTACTCCTAAAAACAAAAAAGGGGGATTGAAGAGGCACCTCTGTGCCAGATAAACATTCTCATTTTCTTCGCTTCCCATTGGCGCGGGTGTAGGGGCTCTTTTGAGAAGATGCACAAAGGAGAGCAATTTGTATTCTTACTTTAGTTTGGAAAACTAACCACAGCTGATTCAAGGATAGAAAGTTAAACCTCTTTTCAGGTACCATGTGGGTTTTATTTCCTTCATCTCCATTTCCTCCTGCATTTCCTTGACAGAACATCATGGTTTGTTTTCAAACTGCAATTCCTTAAGTACTTTACTGTTCTTGCATTTAGAAATTGTCTCTCATATATAAATGTCATGTCATAACATACTTGTGTCAGTACTGTAATGTGGCATCAAAAATCAAATGCTTAATAAAAATTTGAGATCTTCAAGTGCTTTATTCCTTAAAAAGAAGACACTAAGGTAGAATTCATGGGGCACTCAGACTGTTCAAGAAAATAACTGTAAATACTTTACCACATGAAGGTGATTCTTGTTTTCTCCTTCGCATGATTTACTGTGAAAAGAAAGATCAGAACCTTAGAATGGGATTGTCTGTGCAGCCCAGAGAAGTTCTTGGAAGGTCTATTCTTGCTGACTCTTAATACAAAAAAAAAAATCAGCTTTTAAAGAAAATGGCACAGAAGAAATTGCATATTTGAAGGCAGTAAAAGGGTATTAAATAATTCTTGCACTGAGTGCTGCTTTAGACTGTGGAGCTCATTGGCACGTGGAATTCTTCAAGAATTTATTGAGAGTCCAGAGAGATGGTGGAGCACAAGAGCAGTCAGTAGCGTTGAGAATTTTAGAGGAGGTTCTTCCTCTGCATCAGAGCTTAAGGTCACCCCAAAATACTAAGAATTAGAATGAAGGCTTGGAGAGAGGAGCTGGAGTGGTAAGGTAAAATGCTCAAATAAATATAGATAGACAAGGAATATGAACCAGTTTGTTCTTATCACATTAGATAGGGTGAAGAAATAACTTATAAACACTGTGCTTCTGCAGTGTTTGTACCTCCAAGAAATATAAATGTCAGTCAGTTGGTGCTGAAGGGAAAATAACCAGCTACGTGAATAACCATATGTTCTGTATAAGCCAGAGCCAGCTTTTCAGGACATAGATATATTCATAGATACACATACAGGATGCACTGCTTAGCTGTTGTAAGTCTGCTCATTGTCTTAAGGCTATTTTGTTGGAGGAAATCCTGGCCTTCTTTCCAGTTAGACAAGTGCAGCATCTCCCTTTCGCACCCAAAAAGGAAGAACAGGACTGCAAACTATCTACAATTAAAATCATTGCAAGCTTTGCTTACTTGCTTTACTGTATGTTTCTAATCAAGGGAGACAGTTTTCATCTCTTAGGCAGAAGTCTAGACTTGAATCATATTAATTCTGAGCAGTCTGAAATCTGAAACCGAATAAGAACTGTGTAAACTTCCAACATTTTAATTACTCTTATTTGTGCATGTTTGTGCAAAAGCTGCAGACTCACAGGAAGCAAGAAAATATAATATCCGGGGTTCCCCACCTTACACCATGGGTATGTGTTTTTTCCTCACAGCAGCCTGAGCTTAGGGAGGAGGAAGATTTCAGCCTAAACACCAAATTTTCTTGACATTGCTAAAGAGGCTGTCAGAGCAGATCTGTCTGCATCCTGTGAGCCAATTCAGGAGTCCACTGTTGGTCCCTTGTGGCTTAGTTCTTGCGGTGTTTCATGCTGAAAGCCTTTGATGCTGGTACCAACGTAGCTGCAGCGGATTAAGGAACGTTTAACAGAGGAGAAATTTTACCAGCTCATTCTGTGTCACCTCAGTGGGACTGAAACATCAGATGAACCTCACATTCCTCCCAGTCCCCTTTCACGTTGCACCACACCTCCTCCGCGTGAATGGTACCGTTGCCTTCTGCTCTTGTAATGGTGGAGGTAAGCAGAGCACAACTGAGTCAATGACTTTAATGATTTGTCGTTGCGGTGCAATGCAGGTTCCGGGTTGACCAATGTTAAAACAGAAGAGATATCTGAAGTGAAGATGGATGCGGAGTTCCGGCATGACTCAGGATATGAAGTTCATCATCAAAAGCTGGTGAGTGAATAAACAACACTTTCCACACGTGTGGTTTGAGTTGCTGATTTAGTCTTGAAGTAGTGAGGCAATTATGGCCTTGTTTCCCCTGAGTGATGTGGATACTGAAGGTGCCAACAAAAAGCTTTCACGTGAACAGATTATGATTTTTCTTGTTCTCTCTTAAATAAGAGTAAACCAGGAATAATTTCAGCAGAAAGGATGCAAAGCCATTAAGTCTCACATGAGAGGAAATTCTGACAGTTCCTGCCCTTGCACTGGGTCTGGATGTGGTCATATGGGCAATTCTTGTCCCACAGTCCATCTCTCATGGTCACATAACTAAAGAGAAGGGAGCAGTGGAAGGAAAATGCTAAGGAAATTTTAAAAAGGAAAAAAAAAAAGGTTTGATGGAGACACACAGCATGGTGCAGCAAGACGTAGAGTGACAATATTTCAGGGATAGATTCCTTTTCTCTCAAAACAGATGGTGGTAGTGCATGAAGGAGGCTGAACTCCATGGAGCGTAATTGTTCTCAAGGTAGCCTGCTTGGGATAAGAAGAGATTCTGCACTGACCTTAAATTTAATTTGTACTTGGTTGTATCTGTGTTCTGTTCCTTAAGATATATTAAATTATTAACAGGTAAAGGGCAGGTAGGAGCAAAATATTGCTCCCCATTTGAACTGTGCTGCTTATGAACACAAAAATAACAACCAAAAGCAATGTAAGTAAGAACAAGCATCTTCTAAAAGCTTTTTTCAGTCCCTTAATAAGTAATGAAGAACTTATACAGCAGTGTTGACTATAAACCTTTTCTGCTTCCTCTATTGTAAAGGCATATTACATGATGAGATTTCAGTTCCGTGACTTTCAATATCCTGATATTAAACTTGAAAGCTTTTTTCTTAATATATTCTTAAAGCTAAGTAGTGCTGAAAATTAAAATTAACATGGGACTCAAATTTGCATTTGAACTAGGCAATCACTGTGTGAAAAGATATTCTGCCATCTCTTTGATGCCGAGAACTGAGAATTCCCAGTTTGACGAGCTAATCCAAAATGCATTAGCACTAATTTGGGAAATTCTGACGTGCTTAGCTCAGATGGGTTAAACATCCTGATGGTGTAAAGCGGTGCGAGTTTACTGAAGGGAAGGAACTTGCAGGAACATGTTTTAGACACAGTTGTTATTGATCTTGTTTCATATGCACTTCCCAGCAGCAATCTTTGAGTGGTTTGATACCATCCTGAGCAGTTTGGTGCTGGAAACTACCCTTACCATGGTGGCTGATAGGGAATGCATTGCAATCTCTGCACTAGGGTGTGATGCTTAAAACAGAACCTTTCCAGCTTTTTAAGGCATTTTATGCCGTGCTTCTTACTGACAGGTACAACCGTTATTCAGAAGTTAGTAAGATGTCCTCTAGGTTATCTTTTCAAGTGAGACTGAGCAAGGAGTCCTATATTGCTGAGATGGTGCTGGACTGATGCCTTACAGGGCGTTACTTGTTTACCACATGCCATATCCTAGCTGATGCCCTTCTTCATTAGCTTTAATTCAAAAGCAGTAAGCAGAAAACACTTTCATCTGTGTTTTCCTTCTCCTGTACCCTAGTAGGATTTACTGAAACAGTCTCCGTAGGATATTGCTTTGAATTCAGCTGCGTATTATATTTTACACACAAACTTCTGAATTGAGCTGAAATTGCAGTTATTTTCTCCTTTATGGGTGTTCACGTTGTAGCTGTACATTGAGTTGATTTTCATGGCTCACACTGCCTAAGGCCTCCCTCTGTTGCACATGTATATTAGCTGGGGTATTTCACAGTGCTCCAAAATAGTATGGTGACAGAATTTCAGTCCTGGGCAGGTAAAATTGACAGAAGAAATTATTACTTCACATCATCTT
Source organism: Numenius arquata (assembly GCF_964106895.1). Lineage (NCBI taxonomy): Eukaryota > Metazoa > Chordata > Aves > Charadriiformes > Scolopacidae > Numenius > Numenius arquata. The sequence continues at coordinate 36,846,060 of NC_133576.1, read as the reverse complement.
ATGCCAACAGTGTCCATTGTGCATACTTTCTAGTGAATTCTTAACCTTGTTTAAACACGTTTCTTGCTTATGACTAGGAACAATATAAATATTTATACTGCATGCTTTAATACCTCTCTGAGGAAGACTGTGTTTCTTAGAGAGTGCAAATGTTATACAGCTCATTATAATTCTCAGCTGGTTTCCCGCTTCCCTCTGCATTTTTGTTAAATACTTGTCAAAGTATTTAGTCTTTCAGAGTGAGGTAGTCTTACAAGTCTGTGAATGTAAATTACTCTCTAATCCTTCTTGCCCGTTTTTGTTAAAAATAATAGTAATAAAAGCCTGCTATTGACAAGCAGACAAAAGGTTTGTAAACTATGTATAGATGTAAAATAATCCAGCATATTCCTTGAATACAAAGCAAGACAATGAAAACAATTGCCCAGTTTTCATACCTGCTTCTGTTGTTAAAAGCCAATCTTATTAAATGCCTAGTAAAGCATCTTGCTCTCCGCTTGTTTGCCTTATCTGTACATATAATTCAAGTGGCTCTTCTCTGTTTTTCACACAGCTGTTACCTCATCTAGGTCTCACATGAGTATTGTGATCCAGGTGTAGTTGATTCTCCCTTTGCGCTGCAAAATCTTGATCCATCCATGGTGGTCACTTAATTGTCATGCTCCTGGTTTGTGACTCTTGTCTCTCTGGTGTGAGAATTTTCCCAGCTGGTTGTGGGCAAGTTTTGCTGTTGTCCTACAGATCTTCACCGCTCCTTTGTTGAAGAAATGCAACAGACATAGTCCAAACAAGTTGCACAGATGTAGATTTATGAACACTTTCATGATTACCATTCAAAAAATAAAGACATCTCTATGCTCCCTGGTTACTCCTCTACAAGCTTATCAGTCATTTTGTAATTAGCTTGACTCGCTCACCCAAGAGGAAAAAAAAAAGTGACTATTGAAGACCCATGTGAAGCAGACATGGAGATGAGTCTTCCCTTTAGCCACAGCACTGCTGCACCACAGGCAGTACAGATTTCCCAAATTGCTATTCTCCAATTATGAGAGCTTTGTGGTACAGCGATCCAGTTTTGAATAATTAAGGTGACATACAATGCTGCTTAATTACTGATACTTCAATAGGCTTTATATTGCTGTGGCAGCTGGACAGGTTAGCCGAATACTCTGAACTTTTTATTAGACACCTTCCTTTATTTTTCTTTTGTAGGTGTTCTTTGCTGAAGATGTGGGTTCAAATAAAGGTGCCATCATTGGACTAATGGTGGGAGGTGTTGTCATAGCAACAGTGATTGTCATTACTTTGGTGATGCTGAAGAAGAAGCAGTACACATCTATTCATCATGGGGTTGTGGAGGTAAGAAAAGACTACTAAGCACAACTGCTGTCACATGTATAACAGTCACACACTGCTCTATAGGTATATTTACAAATTAGGAAACCATGCTTTTGGCTATCCTAATGTTCAGAGTTGAAGTGTTGTATCTGGCAGAGTTGAATCAAAGTGCCTTATTTTGTAAATGCAGACAATATAAACCATAAGCTGGGTGTAAAATCACAAGAATATCTTCTGGAACTATTCCAGACCAATCACCTCATAATGTGAAAGTTCATTTTATGGGAAATTTAACAGTTGCCAATGAGCAGATATGGCTCAAGAGGAAAACTCTGGTTTTATTGTTGTTGGGAATGCACATACACGGATTTCTTTATTTAGCTTGCAAATAAACATTTGAGGCAGGTCTTAGGTGGATTTTGCTGCACACTACATGGATTTTACCTATACAGATATTCTATTACTTTTTGTTCTCCAAACAAGATTTTCTTTTGCCACCAATAGCTTTTGATTTATGTCTAATCTGAAACTCAAAGATTTGAGAAGCAAATAATATATGACTCTTATATAGGATTTTCGAGATGAAAGCCCTTGTCTTTTCCCAATCTACCAAGTAAATTTGTGGTCAGTTTACAGTAACTTAAAATACTTCATCTGTTGCTTGGATATAAGAAAGGATCTCTGTAAGCATTAAAACTTAACTATGAGAACTGGAAAGAGGATCGTGTAACTTTTTTTTTTTTCACTTGTGTATTGATATCTAGTTTGCTGTGTGAGCATCTGCTTTGCAGATAGTACTTATGTTACCCAGCATTTGAACCTTTTGTATGTTTTTGCCTTCACAAAGTTGCATTTTAAATTTTTGATTGTAACTAAGTCTTGTTCAAGTCCACAGTTAGGTTGGTTTCACCTTGAGTCAAATGAACCTTGCTTTGGCCTTGCTGGAGACATACATGCTTCCTCATGCGTGTATTCCATCATTTGAGGCAATGAAGTGTCTTAAAAGTATTTGAATAAGCCTTTGTCTTCAGCCTGTCCTTGTGTGTCCCTATGTCTGTGTTGTGGTTGCCCACATAGTTTGAAACCTCCCAAAGAGATACAGCCAAAAGAGCACCAACCATTTGGGGTGAGATTTGAGCAGACAGCAAGCTGTGCAGAATTTGGACTGAGAGGCAGAAAATAGTGAGCAAGAATCAGCTTTAACTTTCCATATGGCAGCTTACAGCCTGTTTTCTACAAAAAACTGAAACAGGTTTTAGTCTTAAACCACCTAGTTGATAGCTACTGCCAACAGTTGTGCAACTTGAGACCCTCCTTTGGCTGAATTTAGCGACAACAGAATAGTCCAGGAGGCTTGCTAGGCCAAAACCCCGAATCAGACACTGAATGTGGATATACCATTATGGCAGTACGACCTTAAAATTTCAGGTGGGCTTCGCCTGATAGAATGACGTGGCAAAGGTAATCTTGGATTCCTATGAGCTTTCTTCAGTGACAGTGAACTTGGACTAGAAATAACATGCACAAGCTGAACAAGAAATTGTCAAAAAAAAAAGTCAAAATTCAGCATCACTTAGGGAACAAAAAGTTTTACAGATAAAACCATAAAGCTATAGCATGCGGAACTACCAAGAATATTAGTCGATTTATAGTACCACACTGTAGATGGTGTCGCCTCGTAAGTTGGCTGCACTGTGTCTGGCACTGGCAGGCAGGATTCCTGATTCTGCCAGACTTGCTCTGTGGTCTTGGCAGACTGCATAGCCTCACTGTCTGAGCTTCCTGCAAGAAAGGCATAACATCTATTTTTGTCCTAGGTTGATGAAAATTTTGTAGCACGCACTTCAGGGAAAAAAAAAACCATCCAAAGATCCATATACAATTGTTATTTAATACTAAAATGTCTTCAAAATTAAACTGTTCCATTCTAAAGAGGATTAATTTATTTAGCAACAGTGCACCTTCAATGTGCTGTGTACAAAAAGCATGAAAGAGCAGAGTCACTCGATATAAAAATAACCGTACATCAGCTCTAGGTTGGCTGAGTATATTTTAAGAAGTCTTGCCACCTGTTTGTTGCATGCCAGAAGTTACTGTGGGAGTTTAACTCTGTGATAATGGATGGAAGGTGACAAAACAGGTCCTGTTCCACCTGTATTCTTATCTTCCAAAAAGTCAACTCTGACTGTAGTACTTTTCCTCATTTCACTATTTCTTTGACAAAAGACGTTATTAAAAGTCCTGTTAGCCTTTTTTTTGAAGCTCTGAGGAGGAATGTAGTTGTCCTATTTAGAAAAAGTGTCATAATCATTTTCTTCCAAATCTGAGAATGTAAATGTTCCAAAGTGGTTCAGCCTCTCCAGGAGCAGGACTGCCACAGTTAAGTAAGTAAATGACCAAGTGATTGGAAATGACCTATTATATGTGCACATAGGAGCTCCAGCAAACATTTTGAAGATTTTTTTTTTTTTTTTTTTTTTTTTTTTTTTTCTGGTGCAGACACCCCAGCTGCCTGCAGGAGGTTACTTCTTCTGTGAAAGCAGGTGGCAAAAGAGAGGTTCTCACCTCTCTTGTGCTCCAGACTACAGCTGACTGTCTCAACTCCTCCTCTTTTCAGGATCTCCTCTTTGAAGCTCATTTGCTTTCTGTTATGGAGGCAGCACCTCCAGCAGGAGCATGTGGGGAGCAGGGACAAGGGGAGGGCTCTCAGCAGTAGCAAAGAAGCCATTAAAATTACTGTAGTACTCACCAAAGTCCATCTCTCAAAGTCCCACCTGCAGGTGTATATTAGGCAGCATTCATTTACCATCACTTAAACAGCAGTGTTGTGTTCAGTGCATCTCTGGGGGCTGCCAGCACCTCCTGTCTGGGCATTTGACCTGCCTCATGTGTGTAGAGGCAGCACGTGGATTTTTCTGCAGCAATACCATCTTCCTGATTCCACCTGAGGATTTTCTGTATGAAAGATCCATAGTCTGGAGCAGAAGGGGGTACATGGACAAACAGTTTCAAAAGAGGTCATATACCTGACTGATCTGTGGTCTCAAGAGGCATCGTGTCGTAGAAAAGAGAAGTGATGCTGTGTTCAACTTCTGCCACTCCATAATGGGTGCAAAAAGCTTCTTAAAATGGTAAAGGGCTTTAGGGGTTTACTGACAAGGAGATAATCGGGTTCAAGGCATGTCATTTGGCAGAGCAATACCTAGGACACAGGTTGCAAGGAACGAGAGGAAAAGTTTGGCAGAGTTGAAATGGGTAAAAGTGAGTAGAAGAGAAGACATTCAGGATGAGCAATAGTGCACGTAGGTTGGTGGCGAGATGGATTACCCTGCGGCAGAGAGCTACAGGAAGGAGAAGAAGTACTGGCACTAGCCATTTTAAAGGCTAAAGAGGAAATTTAAAAAAAAAATTGACTAAGACTGCAGGCAGGAATCTCAATAAATCCCTTTTCATCTATAAATGTAATATTTCAGGGGTTATTGGACTTTGACTATAAACTAGTTTTATCAAAGTGAGATTTTTTTTTAATACGGAATATTGTGCAAGAGTGTTAAAAATTCACTCTGATTTTACTGTCCGTCCTCATATTTTTTCCTGATCTCTTTCTCCTCCCTGATTTTCTTCCAAGTTTCTCTAGTTTCTTGTCAATTTTTTAGTCTCTTCTGCCTTGCACTTTCTTTGATTCTTTTTTATTTATGTTGTTGTCTTACCCTGTTTCTTTCCCACAAGCAGGTTATGCTGTGTGCTTATCACATCTTCTAGTCCTGAATAAGAAGTGCTGAGTGGGAGGCTTAAGCTAAAACGGGTGACAGAGTTCAATGCAGTGTTGTTTGGAGACTAAATACGGAGGAACGCAGCGCAGGTTCTGGCGTACCCCTCCTTTGCATCCCAGCCTAGGGGAGGAGCTTCCTAGAAAGGAAGATGCTCTCAGGCATGTATTGGCACAGACAGACCCCCAATTCCTCAACCCGAGAGTTTTATATTGCGCTTTAATTTCATGCTAGAAGAGAATCTGTTGGTGGATTTAGTTATGAATTGTGAGGCTCTCAGTTCTTGATTTGGAGAAGCAGCAGATGCTCCTGTAGTGTGGTGGTGTGGTGCACAAGAACCAGGGCTGACTTGATGCTACAGCAGCCCCTTCAAGAATGAAAGGAAGAGTGGCTTTTCCTCTGCACTTGCTTTGTATTCCTATTTTCTGTAAGTGCTGAAGATGCTACAGGAACACTTGCCATTTTCCCTGCTTTGCTCTTCTTTTCCCTTCGCAGCCACGTTAGCAACAACTGTAGCAGCAGCAGATGGCATACAGCGACGTTGTCACAATGGAAATAGTTAACGCTGTTGAATTTGCATGGTCCTCAGGGTAGGGATTAGGCCTTTTACAAGTTTGTGCAAAACCTATGTGGAATTTGGGTTTGTTAACTGCTGTCACACTGATTACATACCTCAAAACCAAGTGCTCTGCCGAACGGCAGTAGCATCAAGGAATTGTCAGAAGTTGATTCACTGTATATCCTTCTTGTGGAGGGAGAAGTTGGCAACCCCTGGAGAAAGGACAGGTAAAGCAGCAGGAGGCAACCCAGCCCCTGGAGACGCTTGCAGAGATGAGTGCTGTGAGTTGTGGCAGCTCTCGCTGCCTCTCGCCCAGCCCCGCCGCTGCCCTCTCTGCTGGGCGCAGGTGAGACTCGAGCAGCAGGCACAGACCGGTCTATAAAATGCAAGTGCTGAGCACGTTGTTGTACAGAAAGGTCTTGGGGATATTTGGGTATAGAAGGTGGAAGTGGAGATGGGCTGTGAAATTCCCAGGGGTTCTCCTGTCCTTGATGGATCAAAATGATCGCTGAGAGCCAAGCTGGGCACTGAGCGCTCGCCGCTCATGTGGGCTGGCCAGGGGAAGCTTGCATCTTTCAGTAGAAAAGAAAAAGGTTGTTTTGTCACTTCTGGAGAGGGAGGAGGGCAGGGTAAGAAAAAGACTATTTATTCTCCCCCTTAATGTCTAAAATGGGGAATCTGGAAAGCGCAGCTTAAAGCAAGAGCGCCATCTCCCTAAATAGGATCTCACTGCCTGAGAGCGTGTTGCAGGAGGTGAAGAAATAGATGGATTTGGGGTTTGTCGCGTAAGAGAATTAGTCCATGCAAATGCAACTTGAGAGAGAGAAAGACAGCCTTTGAATGGCGGTGTTTTAACAGCAAAATGGCCAAGTTATATTGCAGAATCAGGAACACAGGAAGCACAGTGTCAGCTCAGCCCAGGGATCCTTTCTGCCGGGCATCCTGTTCCCTGCCGGCAGGAGTCAAGGCTGGAAGGCTCAGGACTCCCAGCTATGGAGAGTTTCACAATAGCTTTCAAGTAAAAGCAGTATGTTATCCTTGAAGTTAGGTATTTCACAAAAATGTTTAATTATTGCATAAGAAATGGATCTGATGGAAGACACAGTGTTGACTGAAAATGCAATTTGAGAATGGGAACATCGACAAGGAGATTTAGAAGGGGCACAGATATGAAAACGGATCCGATTTGGGGTTAGCAGTTCATCTGAACGGTCCAATGCACATGCCACACAGAGAACCGTTTCTTCTCCGACGTAACAAATAAAAAGAACATGAAAACCAAAGATGGCCCTGAGAGGAGCTATCTTCCGGTTGGTACTGTGGGAAAGGTGGTGCTGTGGTATAACCTACCACAATAAAAGAACGGCTGCAAAAATAGGCTGAGCTGTGTGCATTTGTCCCAAGCATGGAAGAACATACCTCTAATCTTTCTTCAGGGTATCAGGTAACAACATAGCGAAGGTCACAGTCTGTCCTCACTAAGCTGAGTTATTTCCAGTATTATAGAGTAGATTTAAAATGAGTATCAGCTTTAAGTACTTCTCCCTTGCTTTTTTATTGACAAGTTAAAGTAAGTTAGCCTGATATATATACACACACGACTTCTTGAGAGAATACCCTTTCCATTATCCAAAGGGATATTTTTTTGCTAAAAGTAAGTGGCTGTTTTTCCTAAAGGTCATTGCTTACAGGAAGCCACAGGAAAATGTTCATACCTAATCGTGTAGAGTCTTATGCACCTTCCTGGTTTTAATTTTTTTACAGTGTACAATGCACTTTTTGCCTTTTTTCTTAAGAGCTGTCAAACACTGGATATATCTGATATCAAATGAAATAGGTGACAAGCAGACTTTCTTAGCTTCATTTTCATAGGTGGTTAGCAAGAGAGCCAGGATATAGTAGGTTTTGAACACACAACAGCTATTGAGCTGTATTACAGCAGAGGTAAAATACCTAATTAACATTTAGAGACTGTTCTTGCCCACTCTAATTTGATGGACTTTTATATTACTGTAATGTTCAGTGAAGGAAGAAAATAATTTGTGGAGCAGCAGGTATTCAGTGGACAAGTCTGGGCTGAGCTGTCTTTATGCCTGTCTTCCAAGTAATCAAGAAAGGTCAATTTTTGTTAAGTAGAAATACTTAAACCAGTGCAGACACGTCAAGCCTTTTGTCACTAAACTGAACAAAAGTCATCCTTGGGGCCAGAGCAGTTCTGTTTCCGTGAGTGCAAGGGGATTTTTTTCATCAGCTTGTGCCTGGCTACTCTGGCGTTTCCTTGCTACCCTCATTTTTTCCAATTAGTTGTTCTTGGTCTTAAGACCACGGCATCTGCAATGGATCTGGGAGGACAGTATAGATGGAAGGCAGTCTCAGGCCACTTCCTGCAGCTTTTTAGTGAGCTTTTTCTTTCCTTTTGAGATCCAGTTGATCCCAAGTACGTGTACCAATATATAACCTGGGAGGAGACCTAATAATGGGGGGAGACTCAAACTGCTGAGTTTGATCAGCTGGCTTTGAAGTCCTGCAGCAAAAAAATGAGTTGCAGAATTGTTCCTGTTGCCTTATCTTCGCCTGTGTATTACTCTGTCCAAAAAGTGAACCATGACTCTCCAAGCCGAAAGAGAGAGAAATAGAGAGGTGATTCTGCCATTAGAGGGGTGATTCTGCCACTTTACTCTGCTCTGGTGAGACCTCACCTGGAGTACTGTGTGCAGGTCTGGAGCCCTCAATATAGAAAGGACATGGACCTGATGGAGCGGGTCCAGAGGAGGGCCACCAAAATGATCAGGGGGCTGGAGCACCTCTCCTATGAGGACAGACTGAGGGAGCTGGGGTTGTTCAGCTTGGAGAAAAGGAGGCTCCAGGGAGACCCCATATCAGCCTTCCAGTACCTGAGGGGGGCCTAAAGGAAGGCTGGGGAGGGTCTGTTTACAAAGGCCTGCAGTGACAGGACGAGGGGCAATGGTTTTAAGTTGGAGAAGGGGAGGTTTAGATTGGATATTAGGAAAAAGTTCTTTACTATGAGGGTGGTGGAACACTGGAACAGGTTGCCCAGGGAGGTGGTTGAGGCCCCTTCCCTTGAGATATTCAAGGTGAAGCTCGACGAGGCCCTGGGCAACCTGGTCTAGTTGGGGGTGTCCCTGCTGACTGCGAGGAGGTCGGACTAGATGACCTTTGGAGGTCCCTTCCGGCCTGGACCAATCTATGAATCTATGAAAGGGCCATCTGTTGCAAGTTGCTCTTTCAAGCTGTTTGCTGGCTTCTCATTTATTGAGGGGTGCAGTGCCGTCTGTTGGTTTTGTTCTTGAGGCCACTCACAGTTCCTGCCCTGTGGTAACTTAGAAGAGTTTTCAGAAATAGTTGTCTTTCAGACAATGTTACAGCCTCTAGGTACTAGGTTTAATACTCTGTTTAGTAGAGAAGTATCCCCATGACTTCCCAGCCACCTTTATTTTAGAGTTTCTTACAACATTTGGACTGAGTTTGGGCCCTAACTTAATATTGCTCTTTGTTTAAAAAAAAAAAAGGGGGGAAATGGGTAGGGAAGAACCTGTCAAACAAACTCTGTCTTGCGTTTCAGAGGATGCTTTCTGCCTGAATGCACAGGAAAGGGTACACAGTGTGTTGGATGGCTGTAAAGTCGGGGAACGTGGGTTATGTTGTGAATTAAGCAAGAATCTGACCCCGGTTGTTTCTTCTCGTGGCAGGTGGACGCTGCAGTGACACCAGAGGAGCGCCACCTTTCCAAGATGCAGCAGAATGGCTATGAAAATCCCACCTACAAGTTCTTTGAACAGATGCAGAACTAGGACACCACAGCAGCCTCATGAGTTGGACAGCAGAATGATTGCTTCACTGCCCATCGGTGTTCAGTTATAGAATAATGTGGAAAGAAAGAAAAACACTCTGTTTTATTATTTACTCATTCTCGCCTTTTGACAGCTGTGCTGTAACACAAGTAGATGCCTGAACTTGAATTAATAAAATCAGTAATGTATTTTCTCTCTCTTTCTCTTTACATTTCAGTCTTTACACTACATTATTAATGAATGTTTTTTGTGTACTGTAAAGAGGTTAGCTGTATTTAACTAGTGCATGGATAGATTCTCTTTCCCAATTATTTATCATGTAGCTCCTTTAGCCAGTTGTATATTATTCTTGTGATTTGTGACAAAAATTAAGTCCTAATTGAAATATGCTTTAAGAATTGATGGGGGATGCTTTCTGTGTCTGTGGGGGTTAGCTGCTTCTCTTTGCTGAGCGTTTTTTTCTGATCACTATGCATTTTAAAGTAAAACAACATTTTTTAAAAAGTATTCCAGATGAGTTATTGAAATTCTTTTCCTCTGCAGCTGCATTTTATTGTACAGATTGTTGCTCCTGCTGTATTAGTGACGTAGAAATCATGGGAATACACATTCGTTTCTTTGTGCCTGTTTTATGTGCACACTTTAGGCATTGAAAGGTAAACTTTATTTTCTTTTCCATGTATCTTTTTGATCTTAAAAAAAATATTAAAAAGAATCCCTGTTAATTGTGAGCACTTCTTGGGGGGGAAAAGTGCCTGCTGGTCGAAAATTAACAGGGATCCTCTGCAGGATGATTGTACAGAACCATTGCTTATGAATTGATAGCTTTCTACACTGTGTTACATAAATAAATTAAGAAAAAAAACGTTTGGGCAAGAGTTTTCTTTGGAGGCAGAAAACAAGGATTTCCGAAAGCCACTTAAACAGAAAACATGGATGTTCACACAGAGAGGGGGTTGGGAAGGGATTTTCCTACACAGATCACGGCACTTGCAGTTGGACCAGAGCGGGAAGAAGGTGGCAGCAAGGCAGGGTGGGAGTGAGGGGCGCTGACTTTGGCCCATTTGCCCCTCTAAGATGTTGTCTCTTTTTTTTTTTTTTTTCCTTCTTCTTCTTTCTTTTTTTCTTTCAGTTTGTATAATAGTGTTTTAATGTAAATAAATACATTCCTGGAGGAGCCCCATTGTGGTGGTGTGTTTCTGTGCCGACCAGCCACCCTCGCTCAAGCAGCGGGGTCAATGACTACCCCCCTCCTGCCTCCCTGCCCATCCCCAGGAGCAGCTTGCCAGCAAGCTCTTCTCTCGCCGCCGCTGCTCCGCTGCTGTCACCTTCCCCGTGAGACCAGTGCCCAGCGACCTGCCTCGTCAGTGAGCGCAAGCAGGAGCCTTCTGGGCTGCAAGACCATCCAGCCTGGTACTGCGGCATGACAGTGGGTGCCCAAGAAGAGTAAAATGGCACCGCCGGTAATTTTTTCCCAAAAACTGTGGGAAGGGGGCAAAACCATTGGTGAGCTGTGATACATAAACCTCAGCCCAGCACCTTCTGCCCATTGCCGGCTGGAAGCCCAAATGAGAGGTTCCTTCAGCCCTGGGCCTTTGGGGTCACGCCTGCAGGACAGGGAGAGCACAGTAACCCACACCGCAGGGCTCACCTGCTGAGAGATGAGGCCACAGCAATCTTCAGGGTGGCCTCTGTACCTAGCTCATAGCAAGGACCTCTCAGGTGGAGCTCAGAGATCAGTTGTTGAAGCTAATAATGGTTATAAGGTAAAACTGGAGGTGCATGTTGCATGAAAAAGAAAGCTAATTACTCTTTTTCTGTAACAACCAGATTAACTAAAGTAGCACTGAGGAAGGAGAGCTAGGAGCAGAATGAAGACAGCAAGATCTATGTCCAGGGAAAGCTTCTGGATAACTCATTTTATCTGCAAGCCACGGCAGCCTCTTGTCCAGCCGTCTCCTGCGGCGTTTGTCTCCCCGGCAAGATGAAGCGTGGCTGCAGCAGGGCTGCACAGCTCAGGAGAGGGGGGCGAGTCACTCCAGACCTCTACTAAGACAAGAGGACAGTTTCCAGCCCTGTTGTACTGACTTGTCCCTCTTCCTCAACCATGATCTTCCACAAAAACCTCACCTGTTCAGCCAATTTGCCTGCTGGCCTGGGACGCAGCCATGCTAGCCAGCTGCCCAGGAGGTAAATTCATTCAATGAGGGGACAGCCGGGGCATCCTGCTGCTCCTGAAGAGGCACCTGCTACTCTGAAACAGTAGCAGGAAAAAACATGGAGCTTCCCCCTGCCTGTCACCAACCATGTGTTTATTCCCTTTGCTCTCCCATCCCTGCTATATCCGGGGAATACAGCCTAAGGGATGAAAGCCCTACGTGCCCTGGAGTACCAGTGTTTTATAAAGCATTTGCAGAATGTCCCCAGAGGACTTACCATCTCTGGTTTTAAAGCCAGGCCAGAACAATGGGTGGTGGAGCGCAGAGGCCTTCAGGCCCAAAATTGCTCCACAAGAACCAAAAATGTTTTGTTTCACAAATATTTAGGGTTAGGCTCCTGTCTGTTCGTGTGTCTTGTTATATAGGTCACACATAACCCCTAGAAAGGAATACATAAGACTCTCTTCTGTGCGCATGTCCAGTATCCTAGAAAAAGATCCCACTGTGGGGGGAAGGCAGGATGTAATTCAATTTAGCGCAGTCTCATTAAAGGAGCATTATGAAAATTCCTTTTAGGAGAAGCTGGAGTATTCCATAAGATACAGAGGGCTACTGGCCTTTAGAGCAAATCCCATTTATAATACCATAATCCCATGCAATCCTAGTTATAGAAAAATGCAATTACTTGGAACAGTGGTTCCCAGACAGTCAAGCTTCCTGGTGCGGGGTTGTTTGTCTGGTGCTGCTCTTGCTACTCATGGACCAACTGCTAATGAATCAATGAGTTTTATGCACTTATTAAGCAATCAGTTTTTACGATTCCCTCCGCACAGGCGTACCCCTAAAAGAAAGGCAGTAACTGCGCACCTTGATGTGCACATAAAACACAAGGGGTGAAAAAAGTTCCTGAAGCTTCAAGATGAACGCTCCCATGGCTGCTGCAGCCCTGAAAGCTGCTGGGCCATTTATCCCAGCTCCCAGGTAACTGTGGCAGCCTCCTGCCTGCCTCCAGCCATACAAGCTGCTTATTGTGAAAAGATTGTATTAGGAGTGAATAAAAACAGTTTTGCCAGATTCATAAAATAGTGAGGCTGACAGAGGACAGTAGCTAAGCACCTCGCTTCCAAATGCGGGATTGATGGGGCATCAACCACTTCAGCAATAAACCGAGTTGGGGGGTTACGTGCAGCTATGGACTGGAAACAAAATTCCACTCCCCAGCCTCAGGGAAATTACTCTTAGGGGGATGAAATAATGAAAACAAAAATACCCCTGGCTATTGAGTTGGTACATCTAATGGGAAAAGTTTTCTAGCCTGAGATATTTTGACGGAATGGGGTTAGGGAGTGCCCTCACTGCAGGTCCCAGAGCAGAGCTGATGAGGGTGGTCCCTGGCAAGGGGGAGCAGTGCCCGGCAGGGATGAAGGGTAGCCCCCACCTCCTCGGCCACTCACACACCTGCTGGCTTTCGAAGATGCTGTCAGTCCCCATCTTGGTTTGCACAAACCCACTCAGATTAGCAAGTACCAGGTGCAAGGTGAACATTACCAGGCACATGCTAGAAGAGCCACCTTGAAAAATTGTGCACATGCATCTCACACTGCGTTCAGTACCTGCCTCTTGGTAAATTAGGTTCTCCAGCTACGGGGTGGTCCAGGAAAAGCAAACCGAGGCCCGGTGTTGCCCTTACGGAGAACAGTTCGCAGTGGCTGGTTTTTCCATTAGGTCTGTCATGATGCTTGCATAGCTCCAAAGTCTCCATCCTCATTATATCTGCACTTACCAAAGCAATTTTAAGGCCATTGCTGTGTAGCCAAATGGCTCATTTTTATTGTTTAAACTAATGGATTTTGTGGGTGGTGGGTAAGCCGCTGTTAAAATGCCTCCAGGCAGCAAGATTGAAAATATCCTAACGATGTATGAGAACAGATTACAAATAACACTGTGTGTAGCATCCTGGTTGTGTTCCTCTGCGATTTTTCCACTCCTTGGAAAGTGAGGGTCTTGATTCGGTCAGGCCAGGATGGTTCTTCTCTCTTGCTGCCTCCCAGTAATTCTCTCTTCCACCTTCTTCCGAGAAGAAGCAAGCAGTAAATCTTCCCTGCAACTTTCTGCAGTCCTGGGAAACTTATTTGGCTGACTATACAGAAAAATCTTTTAAGGTTCCAAATATAAGTATTGAGATTTATATAGTGGTAATAAAATATTCTGGCTTTCACGTGATTCTTAGTTAAAACAGTTGAATTTGGACACTGAATTAGAGAACGAGTCTCCCTAGCTAGTGCCTCCTGGGTTTGTGACCTGGTTTCTCTAGGGTAGCTCTGTGAAGAAAAGCATCTACACCAATTTCAAATCAGGTATCACCTAGATCAAAAGGTAGACATTCCTCTTTCAAAATGTTGCTAATAAATAAAAAATTTTAAAAAAAAGAGAGAAAAAAAAAAAAAAAAGCTGGCAGAGGGCAGACTCCCCTCAGCAGGGACTGACCAGCACCCACAGGAAGCAGATCTGGACAGAGCGGTGATGATGATGCTGGTCCAAAGTGGGACATGGCAATTATGGCTACTTTGAGTCCCTGATCACCACACCAAGTCCATCTAACTATGCTGAAGTGCTACTTCAGGCTATAGCTCTGGAGAGCATTTCAAGTGTGGGACCTTTTTCCCATTTCATTAGGGTGAGTGCTCAGGAGAAATGGACAAAGTCCCATTTATGCCATATGCTGCCTCTCTATGGAAAAAGCCCTGCACCCCTACAGCCCCTGGGCAGAGATGGGACCAAACCCGAGCTACAACCAGTGGTGGTCCCTGCCAGGCTGGCAAGAGGGATCCAAGCTCTGGACACATAGTAGGATTTCTAGAGTCCTTTGGAGAGGTCTATTTTTATGATTTTTTTTTTTTTTTTTTTTTTATGTGCTAGGAAGTTGGCTGGCCCTTGGGGAGGATGCCATACCTGCCCGTGGGTCATGCTGGCCAGCCCTGGGGCAGCGAGACGTGGAGGTCCTCAGCCTGGTGGCTCTGGCAGCACAGCAGCCGCTGCTCACCGGGAGCAGGCACTGCTGTCCATGAGGCACCCAACCCCGAGGAAGCTCCTGGAACTGCAGGCCCCAGGAACCCCTCTGAGAACTGCCTGGAGGGAGGGCACTGAACTCTGTGCTTCAACCTGCCATGTGTCTGTGGCGGCCCACACCGGCCATGTCGAATACGCTGCTCCTTTGCTGAGCATTAACAGCTCAAGGTCACAGCTGGGGGGAGCTGCAATGTTCAGGCAACGTGGGGATGCGCCGCCATTGCACGCTAGCTGGGATCCAGCCTGGTAATGACAAGTTTGGTGTAACAATACCATACCGCTCCAGGGACACCTTATAGTGGCCTTCCAGTATGTGAAGGGGGCCTACAAGAAAGACAGAGAGGGACTTTTTACAAGGGCATGTAGTGATAGGATGAGGGATAGTGGCTTCAAACTGGAAGAGGGTAGATTTAGATTAAATATAAGGAAGAAATTCTTTACTGTGAGGGTGGTGAGGCACTGGAACAGGTTGCCCAGGGAAGTTGTGGATACCTCATCCCTGGAGGTGTTCAAGACCAGGCTGGATGGGGCTTTGAGTAACCTGGTCTAGTCCCTTCCAAAAAACCGTTCTATGATTCTATGATATCAGCAGTAGTGTGGCCTGGAATCTTACTCCATGTCTTGCATGCGTGCTGCCCAGTGACCGCCTGGAGGGACTCTGCTGACTGGCATTGTAAGGAAACTGAACCATGGCCAAATTGGCTTTAGCACCCAGGGAGCTATTAAGGAGCTCCTAGTCCTCTGCTGGTGCTCTCTGGCACAGGACTACAAAAGATGATCACCACCTGCCTTGCAGGTATGATCTTTAGAAACACCTTATTTGCCACAGAATAAAGTCTCCCCAGACCTGACATAAACGATGAGCAGCAAAAGACTGAGCTGCAATTAGCCCAGTCTTTTTAAAATATCATTTGTACCCATTACCTGTACACAGTGTTGTAATACGGTTCATCTTTTGTTTTTCTGGCATAGAAAACCTGCACTGCCAAAGCTCTTGGCTGGTTTTGGCAATAGGGTTGCTAGAAAATCTGCTATGAAAGTTTGTGGGTTGCCAAAATTCAGTAGCCAAAAGAGTTTAACAGTCAACAGCCTGCATTTTGCAAAGCCTAAATTTACATGATTGGTATAAAAAAGGTTTATAAAAGCTAGATATAGAGAATTAAACTCTCTATTCAATGCCCCAGGATACGTGTTATCCTTAAAAGCCCCCATAAATGAAGTCAGGAGGAGCAAGCCGATGACAGGCAGCAAAGAGTTGCTTTCCTTCAAGGAGGGCTGGTCATACCTCCCTCTGCTGTTTACCAATGACAGCCCTGAAGCCCAGTTCTGGCCTGATCCAGAGAGGGTATTAGGGTGTCCTCTATCAAAACTGTTAACACCGGGGCACAGTAAAGGTTCATGTTCAAGGTTCAAGGAGAAATTCTCAGCCTCTTCTGAGAGAAACAAACACCTGGAGCCACGAAAAGATTTCATCCATCATCCCAATCCCACTTATGAGCTGTAGTTTATACAGAGAACAACCAACACCCCACCCCAACCCTCTTCAATGCCTAATCAGTGCCCTATGCCGGGACCAGAGGACACCCGTAGGTGTAGGACCCGCCAATGGAGGTTCAAAGTAGAGAAAAGTCCAATTTTCACTGCATAGCAGTGGCATGAACAAGGCTCTCCTAAGCCAACCCAGAGGAGAACAGGAAGAATAAGGAATAGCAGAAACACACAAATGGATATATAGAGTGTCAAAACAAAGGTCCACCTAAACTCAACATCCTGCTTCCCATGGTGACCAAAACCAAAAGGCTGGAGAAGAGTGTAGGAGCACTGCAAGCGTGCAGTGCTGCTTTCCGTGGGTATTCTTCATGCCTTGTATAAAAGTTGTGGCTCAGAGAATCTGCCTGACCTAGAGACAGTGGTTTTGTATTTAGTTCCCCTGAGTAAAGGTCTTTTCCACAACCTGCCTAGCCACTCTTAAGCCAATGTACATTTTAGCATCCTCTGACAGCCTAAACACATGTTTGTGAAGAACCACCTCGTTTTGCTTGTTTTCAACCTTTCACATGGTAATTTTATTTGATGCTCCCCAGTTCTTGGACTGAAAGAAGCACCGAGGGATTGAACTCAGCTTGTCCTTTCAGTACTGTTAGAGATTTCCTAGGTATCCACTGTGTTCTCCCCCAGCAGCCTCTCTTTGTCGGGACTCCTTGAAGGGCGCTAGTGACTGAGTGTACGGTAGCTAGTGCAAACATCATGCAAACATTTAACATCCACAACACTTGGTCCAGATAGGCATGTCTAGAACACGGCAGTGCCAGATGGGGCTTTTATGGGATGCAGGTATATAGGCTCTCGTTGTTATAGAAATAACACAGCAGAGTGTGCCTAGACAAGATAACTGCTACTGCCTTTGGTCTACCTTGATATTTTAATGCAGAAGCACATTTGTGACACAGAATCATTAAAATAAAACCCAGCGCTTTCAGGCAAGTGATATGTCTGAGAATAAACTCTCTTTAATTTGGCTGAACATATACCAGTCCCACCAGAGGACTGAATCGTCATTCTGAGCATGATTTTGATCAAATAATATCGTGCTTAAACATAACGGTTAAACAACATAATGCAAATAAGAATGATAATTTTGCAGATTCCTCAGAACTCCCACTGTCTCTATCCTCCTGGCAATATTAAAGAGCTGGGAATCAGTATGATTTTAGTTGAAGTTGCTACTGGGCTCATGGCTAGATCTAAACAATATAAACGCAGACTGAAGGTGGATTCAGCTTTCAGATCTGAACTCCAGGCTCCCTTGCAGTAAAGCCAAATAAATCCCATTCTGGGAAGATGCCTGTGGTTTCACAACACTTCTCCTGGGACAGAAGAGGTACAAGGAAGCGATGAGACCTGGCGCTGCCCACCCCTCGCCACCAGGTTGCAGGTAGATGTGCTAAGGAAGCAAGGAGTTTCCTTCCTGTGTTTCCTCAAGTGCGGGCTCAGCCCCATGGCCACCTACCCACTTGGGTCCATCATTATTTTCTAGTGACAAAGATCAGTGTCAGGAGCCTTCCTCAGCATATCATCAGACACAAGAGGACTCAACTCCTCAGCTGCAGAAGTTTCAGACATATTTTCTTATTTATCGCAACAGAGCAGGCCACCTACACAGTGAGGTGGCTGTTCAACACTGGGAGGAGGCTATTCTACTCAGCTTGTGCCATCTTACAGCATCAAGTTAACTAAGCCTGGGAGAAAAAAGAGCCTAAGAAAGTTCCTGTAAGGTAGTCACGAGGGGTGTTTTCTTGTTTTATTTTTCATCCAGATAGAGGAAGTTGTGGAGTTCTGTGTTAAAAATCAGTTTAATATAAAATAAACAAAGAGCAAAAACCTCAACTGTATTTTATGAGCAGAAGATTAAACCTTGCACAGTTTCTGGAAGGAGGAGACATACAAACCTACTTTCTGGGGAGGATTTATTGCCCTACTTTAAGAGGAAGCAGAGACAGAGCTCTGAAGTCCTGAGGATATGGAATAAATACCCACATCCTCAGTTTTTCTTGCTGGTTTGCTCTAGAGGGCTTTCCAATCATTATCCTGACTGTAAGACCTCATCTGAGGCTTGGGAACCAAACACATTAAAAAATAAAAAAACCCCACAGCTTTTATGTACATCAGTCTTCTATTGATCTGCCTAAAATCACAAGCCCTGGCATATGGTTTTTATAGCCATATGTGAGAGCTGTAACAAGTTTAGTTGAAAGAAGGAGCATTCTGCAGCATTAGCAGTCCTATGCATTCAAAACATGTGCTTGAGCGATGCAAGATCCTGAGACTTCAATATATTATGCATTCTTATCTGCCTCCCCATTTCAGGACCTTGAAGTTATACTCACATCTCACTTGCAAGCGCTCGGCTGCAGTCACATGGGCCACAGCCTGTTTGTGATGCTGTGGTGGAAGCGCAAGGTGAGATACTTGTGAGATTAGTCCAGTCCGTCATCAGCCCAAATGAAATCCCTGATGCTGCTGAGACTGACACAGAGCAAAAGATCATATTGCTCTTTTGTGATTATAAAATTGCCCTTAAAAAAACCCCAACGCTTCCACAGCATGCTTGTGAAAGCAAGCCATTTTGTGTCTGAAATCTTACCAAGTTAGCATAGCTAAAATGCACACTTGTTCAAAATGCAATGCCTGGATGCAGGCAAGACATCAAGAGTCAGGGTTTTAGACTCAGATGTGAGCATGAGGATTCACTTTTTCCCCAGTAAACTGTCTTTCTTAGTGCAATAGCATGCAAAACCACAAACACAGCTAATACCTAATCAAACGATTTCTGTTGCAGGCTGAAAAGGAAGACAGAAAATGGTACTATTATTCCTATTTTGAAATAATTCAGAGCTCTTTGAGGTCCACAGGTCTGCAGCTTTAAAATACCAGATTCTCACTGACATGAACTTTTATATTTAAAAGTTTAAATTTAAATATACAGCTCAGGAAATGTTTTAAGTCAAAGGCCATAATAAAAATAGGCTTCTATCACACAATCAACTATATTAAGGATAGAAACTTGTGTATGCAGCTCTATGAACCTATAATTACAATAAACACTAAATATACGCACAGTGTAGTCAACCCAGTGTTAGCTGAATGGCATTTTAAAGGGCTCCATATGCTTTTGACTAAACAACTTGTAAATGTACACAAAAAAGTCCTCAACATTTTGCTACTGCATAATGTTTCCTTCAGTTTTATAGTCCTGCAGACTATTACACAAGTCAAGAACAAACTCTGACTCCATTAACACAAAACCATGGGTTTATTTTTAAGTCTGCTCTGATTATTTTCCTCTAACCTGGCTGCAGACTGCATAAACTGTAAACTCTTTGAAATTGTTTTTTTTTTTTTTTTAATCTGCTTTAATAGCACTTAGCTGAAGAAAACTCTGGTCCAAAATCAGTACTTCTTCAGTAATAAATAATTAAACCTCAATAAGCACTGTTAGCTTTTTCTTATCTGTGAGCAAAGGTCTTAATTAGTTTGAAAGCAGGCAAGGTACTGTCTCTCTAAACATGCAATATTTTTCATTTTGTATCACTTCTAGCTTAGGAGCATTCAGCTCAGGACTTTGTGAAAGTGGGGAGCCCATAGGTCTCGATATTGCAAAAGGAGTGCAAGTTCTTCTAGGGTTGAATTAAAGAGAGCTGTTGAAGCAACTGGAAAAGAAAACAGGGGAACCATGAAATATAAAAGCTGTTCTGCAGGAAATGAGTGCTGAGATGCATAGGAAACTTCATGCTGCTGCTGCTTTTGATGAAGAGAAAGCTGGTGTGACATCTGGCTCAGCCTACCTTAGCAATTAATGCAGTGTAATAAGTGGGGATCTGCTGATTAAAGCATTTGGTCCTGAGGCGTCTCACGTCCCCATTACGACCCAAGTTCAAGGTGTTTATTTCAGAGTGTCTATAATCCAGCCTCCAGGGCTAAACAGTTTGAGTGCACGTACGGTCTGGCACTTTCAGAAGCCCACCAAACCCTGCCTCCCTCACTTGCCATCCTTTCTAGAAAGTACTGTGCTGTCCTTTTGTCTGTCTTCTGTTAATGTGTCACTGCCCACGTTAGTTTCTACACACATCATCTCCCTTTTAAGACTTAATGATAGAAAAACTCTATTTCTGTCTTTCCTGGTGCTGCATTTGAGTGGCAGCACGAAGCCGACTTCTCCATCTACCTTCCTGCTCGTGTTTGGACAGTGTGGCTTGCAAGGGGCTGTGGGCTGTAGGTGGGAGCCTAATCCTTAATACAAAAAGAGTCATGATGTTTCTGTCATCTTTCTCCAATCCCTTTCCTCAGAGAAGGTTTATTCTTGCCTTCCTACATCCTCCTCTAAGAATTGCCTGCTCCACTCCCTCACTTCTGAGTAACGCTCAATCTACAAGCACGGGACAAGCATGGTTACTTGGATTACACCTTCCCTGGCCCTCTGTGATTTGGACCCTTATATCCCCATCAGGGATGGGTGCACATTTGAAAGAGACCTTCCAGGCTCATGTCCTCTGAAAGGCATCTATCCTTCACACACCAAAACCCTTCTGAGAAACAGAGATGCCAATGGAGGAAATGGAGGCTCTCGGAGTTTCAACCCCCCAGCACAACGATTCCTAACCAAACACAGTTTCTCTTTTTCAGGTGTGAGACACAGTCAGTCTTTCCTGTTTTCCCCTCCTCTCCCTTTCCACCCTTCCTTCCCACTTGGTGAGAAATGTTAGCACTCTGCTCAAAATGCCAAGTGGTTTTTCGGCTATATCTGTCTTCAATCTGGAACAAACTAAAAGTAGTTGAACCTAAGTCAGCTCAGCAGGGATATAGATTTGCTTTTGCCTGACAAAAAATTACAGATTTTTTTTACCCTTTTGACTGCCCTGAGTTTCCTCAGATAACTGCTTTCCCTATCTAAGAAGCATACAGGGCCAACCTTTGAATTCACCAGACACACCACCAAAAAGCAAAAGCTGCATTAGGTCTTCTTACTGCTCCCAGACATATGAGTCCAGGCCATGCAGTCTATCAATGCTTTAATGTTTTACCCTATGCATTATAGGCAGTGGAGAGAAAGTCAGCGGAGTCAAGCCAGTGACTCATCTCAACCCCAAATTTACACATTGGGTCACAGGAATTATGTATAAACAAGATCACTGTTGACTGAAATGAGAGAGGAGGCAGCTAGCGTGGTAGGATGGGGGGAGGTTTGCAGTTTTTGCAGACACCTCTCATGGCACTACAAATGACAAAAATCCCATTCAAGGAACTATAACCTTAGCCTGAACTGGAGAAAATCATCTCTCTGGACTCTGGGTTCTTTTTGTCTGTCTACAGTGTAGGCATCTACTTCTAAGAGGCCTCTCCATTGACCATCATGGGTCTTAGGGACCCACTCTGTAAGTGTTACCCACAGCTACACTTACAGAGATTTGAACTGAGGCAGGACAAAGCGGAGTAATTAAGGATACTAACTGAAGGGCTCTTACACTAGCTTTACAACAAGGACTCTCGTTCAAAACGGTGAGCAAGAGTACCAAACTAGAGTGAAGTAGCTAGCAAAACCAGATGTTGTGTAAAACAATGGTAAATATTTTATGCATTCTTCAGTTGGTCAAAAAGGAACCCCAGTAGGTAAACTTATTGACAGGGGAGTCCGATTCCAGTGCAGAAAAAAGCAGGAATTCCTACAGGCACCAGTTTAACCCTTTTGCTCAAAATACTTGGACAGTGAGGACATTTTTTAAAGCTTTCGATGACTGCCTCAGAAAGCTTCACTCAACAATAAATGTTTATTGGTGCAAAGACATTTTCCTCTTTTCCATTCTTACTGTAAGACACCACCTTCACCTCTGTGCCTACAAATGATTAATTAGACAGCTGGTGTGTGGATGCTGCTTATCACACCAGAGGAGAAATAGTAGCACACAAGGTGCGGGGTGTGAGTTAGGAGGCCAGCCGTCCCACGCTCGCTCCGTGGGAGTGGAGACAGAGCTTCTGGGGTGAGTCAGGGAAGGAAGATTCAAATAGGCTGGGTGCCGCAGAGGAGATTACATCCGAAACTTTTCCAGTCAGGCAGTCTCTGCGCTAATTATCTGCAGGCACGGTGTGTTACAGGCTCTGGCTCACTCAGAAATAACGCAGTCGTAACTAAATCACAGCTGCACTTTAGAAATGCAGAAAGAAAAGTACTAGCTAGGTGTGAAGTGGTGTAAAGGTATAAAATCTTAAGGCAGGAGGAAGGGGCAATCAAAATAAAAACTGAGGATTCAAGCTGACTATCAGTGTACTGCTGGAAACGCCAGGAAAGGCCTTCCTCCTTCCCAGGGACCCCTGATTGCAGATTTGTAGGGAGAAACAGAAGTGGAGAAGAAACCACTGAGATTGACTTGCAGTTCCCAAGACATCCCAATTAGCTGACAATCCACAACAACTTTGCCTCGTACTACAAAATTATTTTGCCTGCTGGTACCTGACCTTGAATGAGCTCCAAGCAAACCCTACACCCAACAGTGTGATGCGCAAGTGGGGAGAGAGAGGGAAGGGGAGAAGTTATTGTTTCATTTGAGCAGATCAAAACACAGCTAGAAAATAAAGTCTGTCTAAAACATCCACATTCTGCTGCCCAGTTCATTAGAGGAAGAGTTTCAGGCTAAT
The DNA here is from genome assembly GCF_964106895.1 of Numenius arquata. Lineage (NCBI taxonomy): Eukaryota > Metazoa > Chordata > Aves > Charadriiformes > Scolopacidae > Numenius > Numenius arquata. The sequence goes on along the minus strand of NC_133576.1, from coordinate 36,823,163 downwards.
GCACCATTACTTGACATTAATATGAAACTAAGCCAGAAATAGTCACATGTGACAACTTATGGAAACCTCAGTAAGGAGACAGACAAAAAAAATAATGTGGTAATATAAATGACTTGGAATATCAGCGTTTCAGGATCCTATTTTTAATCTCCTAAAAAATGCATTTACACATCCCACACATTAGCTACACAATCTCTTCCTAACACTAACAAGCAACCAACCTTCCCAATCATATGGAAGATAAAAAGCTCATCAGCCACTTGGAAAAAGCAAGAAGGCATCATTTAGAGAGGCCTTTGGGTGGGTGGGGGGTGTGACCCAGTGTTTACAAAGTCATGATGCTGGATGCAGAACTGTTATCTATCACCTTGTGCACAGCCAGAGTTTGAGGGCACCTGCTGAACCTCACAGGCCATCAGTCCCAAACAGGGAAGAGCGAGTGCATCTTTAGACTGCAGGCAGTCAGCTGTCACTCACTGCCTCAGGAGCTCAGGGGGGGACAGACAGAATCGTCAGGTCCAAAAAGGGACTAGAAAAATTCATTAACAACAGGTCCATAAATAAATACCAAAGGGACTGGGTGAGGATGCATCCTCTAACAGACCAAATACAGTGCCTGGGAACATGGGTAGAGTGAGGCAGAAGGACTGCCACTGGCAGCCGGGCTCACGTGCACACCTTAAATGGCATCCCCCGCTGGCACTGTCGGAGTTAAGATGCTGGGTGGCTGAGATGGCCCATTAATCTGATTCAGGAGGGCATCTGTCATGTTAAAAATAACCTTCAGGGAGGAAAGAAAGAAAAAAAGCTCTTCCATGTGACCACAGAACGTAAGAGAGGCATAGAGAGCATTTACACTCCTGGGAGCTTTGGCAGTGCCGGCCACCTCAGGAGCTGCTTAATTACACTGTTAAGCCCATTTCCCCCCTGGAGGGCTCTGCAGCCAGCTAGCACTGGAAGAGCACTGGGGGAATATTTCAGATGGGCTGACAGCAGGGGTCACTGGCAGGGTCATTTTGCTGCTCTCTTCTCCTGCTCTACGTGCATTAAAAAATTAATATGGAAATTCAAATGATGGCAATTCTGGAGCAGGAACGGGTACCGAAACAGAAGAATAACACCTCAATGCTGACATGGAATAAACTCTGATGAGGGAGAGGTTAGGGATATGCATGGTCGGTGTTGCCTTCAGTGATCACATTTAAAGCAAGCAGTGTGGGGAGTGAGGGAAGTGCAAGAGGACATCTAACGCTGCCACAGGGGTGCCGTGCCTCAGGCATCACTGACATAATGGTTTGCTTTTCCACTCTGTGCAGATTCGGTCCATGCTGCGCTGTCTCAGTCTGTCGCTGACGTGCACCACTGGGGATGGTGATACAGAGCTGGGGAGGAGGACAGGTGAGCTATCGTGGCCTGGATCACCTGGCCACCACACAACGGCAAGGAGGGCTGGTCTGTCAGGGCTGAGGTGGATGGGTGCAAGGTGGAGATCTCTGGGAGGGTGCAAGCAAGCTTACACCACTCAGTAGCACTTAAGGTTGGGTGTCAGCTGCTGAACCACTGCAGATGGGTTTTGTGATGATACAGTTTACACCAGAGATTAACAAACTTGACTTCAAGTAGACATTAGGGATGTAGCAGGGCAGAACTTACTTGTTTGCTTGCACCTCTCCTGCTGAGTGTTCACTTGTGTGATGTGGCCACCTGTAGTTTTGGCTCAGACCTGTGTTTGTGTGCATACTTGTTCTCTTGCTACCAACAAGTGCCTTCTCACACTAAAGGTCCTTTGAACGTGGGGTTACATTTTTTACACCATTATTAAGGTATTGTGTCATTCAGATCTCAGTTAGGACCCCCATGTTCGAATAGGATTTGTAGTCAACAGGACTAAGGCAGCTTTTCAAAAAGACCGTGAAGGAAATAACTTGCTCTTTTTGCTAGCCACAAATCTTTTTGCTGGTGCTACCTAAAGGGAGTGGAATGCTACACCTGCAGTACCAGGCAACAGCCAGGAGTTACCTTCTCTTTTGGGCGTTACCCAGTGGACTTGTCAGCTGAGACTTTCTGGCCCTGAGATGAAATGGGGAGGCTGGAAGCCTCAGGGAAGGAGGACCAGGCTCAAGAAACCTGCAGATGATGAATTCCTCCCTAGTCTTTCAGATTTCTCTCCCTGTCTTGTCTCCACAAGAAGATTTTGGTTGGCCCGTTGTTAGGGATGCTGGAGCTGTGGGCTCAGACACCACCAAACTAGTCAGAGGTGGATATCAAAACAAGCTTGTTGGACTATCTAAAATATCTCTCTTTCTCTGGGGAAAAAAAAAAAAGTTACTACTTGATCATTTCTGAGAAACTCACTTTGAAATCCTGTAACCAAATCTTGTGACTTAACACAGTAAATTTTCTCTGAGCCTTCCTGGGAGGAAGAAGGCAGAAGCTAAGCTGAGCTGTTCTCCTCAGTCCTTTGCCCTGCACTTTCCCCTCACCTCCCTCTGCGCTGGGCGCCACGGCCATGCAGCCAGCACCCACTTCTCCCCGGCTTACAGGGAGAGCCTGACCTCCCCTGGCGTTTAATTTATTTTTTTTGTGGCTATTATGATGCTGATATAAAACCCCTAGAAAATGCGACAACTATCATTAGTGTAATGCTAGAATGAAGGGATTAAGTGGGGGGGGGGTGGGGGGGGTGGGGGGGGAAAGAAGGAAAGAAACAAAAAAGCCAACTTAACCTTACACTTTGTCTCCAGAGAGAGCATTGATGCATCTGCTTGCCTTGCCTGGAACAGCCCACGCTGTGAGGATACACATCAGGGAACTTACCACCATGTCGGTGCTGTTCGATCTCTCTCCTCCAAACTAGGATCCAGCCACTCCTTTTGCCCAGCCCCTGGAGGTGACAGCTTCTGCAGGGCTCAGGCGGCTGCCTGTGCATTTACAGCTCCATCTCACAGGGAGCGAGAGCCCCTGCTGTGATTGTCTAGGAGAGGCAGGCGACATATGTGCATGCCTTGTCTCTCAGCACCTTTCGTAACAGTCCCTTATGAATTGCTTTATCAGCAGCTGGTAGCCAGTGTTATAAAAATCCTCCACACCTGGGGCAGGGAGGGAGGAGGTGGATGACAGAGTATCATGTCCTGTGTGGAGTTGTACAGCTCTGCCATCACTGCTCATGCAAGGACCGTGGTTTGCTATGACTACTTAAAAACATCATGGTAGCTCCTATGCTTTTTTTGAAAGAAGACCCTCCAAAGCAGTCTGTAGCCTTGCATGCTCTGCCTCAGGCTGCCCCATGGCTGCCTTAATATCCAGCCTCTGTGGGCACAGCTCACCCAAACTCACACCCTCGGGCAGCCAGGGTCCACAGGTTCTCGTGGGCTCTGCTGGGCACAGCTTTGCTGCACTTGAGACCATGATGGCTAATTTGGAATAGAAAAGACATCTTGCTTGGTGTGGAGGGCAGTCCCCTGGGCTGCCCTTAACAGAAAGTACTGGCACAGTAGATTAGTCTTCACGCATCGTGCAGTAAGGGGAGATCTGGGGTCAGGTGAACATTTGGGGGTCTCTGTTTCAGCTGGCGGGCTAGGTAGCCAGGTGCACCAGCAACACCCAGGCAGCATCAGGCTGTCTGAGCCATCCTTACAGGGAACCTTACAGGAACCTCCGCCTGCAAAAAAAAACAATGTTAAGAGGAATTTCTTTTCCACAAGGCAAGGCTGGTTTCCCTCTCTTGAGTAGTCTCTGCAGGACCACCTGTGGCAGGCAGGGGGCTGGCAGCGTGTCTGTCATCCTGGTACTCTCATCCGCAGGGGGGGATAGCGCAGTACCCTCAAGCAAAAAGACCCCTTTAACATGATTTGGTTTTAGTTTGTTTTTTTTTTTAAAAAAAGGCTTGAGTAGCAATAAGCTCAGGCTGTTGCCCCAGGAGCAGTGGGTAATTCTCTGACTAAAGAAAGGCAGCATGTCAAGGAAAACGTGTGGGCTGTAATGCATGACAGGTTTCACTGATCCCAGCATCAGGATGACTCACTATGAGATGGTGTAAGGACAGGCCTGCAGGATGCTAATAAAGGCAAGCAGGGAGCACCTGAAAGCGGAATTTTCACTCAACTGCTTAGGAGAGACAACATACTTCCAGGGATAGCTTGCAAAAAAATAGAGACACAGAGGAGCCACTGCTATTGGCAGCTATTACAAGAAGCAGCTGTGTGCCCTCCCAGGCAGCCACGGTATGGGGACCCCACGCAGGGAGTAGCATTTTATGGGCTGGGTGAAAAGAAGCAGTGACCCTCCTGTTCTTTAAAGGCCTGTGTGTGCTCCTTCCTGGCAAGTGGTTTCCAGCAGTGCTGCCAAAATGGCTGACCCTCCAAAGAACTGATAGCTCCACCAAAAAAAAGAAAAAAAGGGGGGGTGGAAATGCGGTGAGTTGACCTTGGCTGGCTGTCAGACACACACACGGCTGCTCTCTCATTCCCCTCCTCAACAGAACAGGGGGAGAAAATAAGATGAAAAAGCTCATGGGACATGATAAAGGCAGGGAGAGCACTTATCATCATCATGGGCAAACGTTAATTTAATTTATTACCAATTAAATTACAGTTGGATTCTGAGACACAAAGACAAAAATTAAAACACCTTCCCCTTATCCCCCTTTCTTCTCAGGCTCAACTACATTCCTTCAAACCCAACTATTCTACCTTCTTCCCCCATGCTGAGTGGTGCAGGGGAATGGGGGATGGGGGTTGTGTTCAATCCACCGCAGCTCCTCTCTGCTGCTCCTTCCTCTGCACACTCTTCCCCTGATCCAGTGTGAGCTCTCCATGGGCTTCAGTCCTTCAGGAAATATCCACCCACTCCAGCATGGGTTCCTCCATGGTTGCAGTGTGGATATCTGCTCCATCTTGGTCTCTCCAGGAGATCCCTCTCTGGACCCCTGGAGCACCTTCTCTAGCCTCTCCTCCTCTCACCTCAGTGCTCGCAGGGCTGCCCAGCTCCCTGGGCACCCTGAGCACAGCAGACACAAACCTACCAAAAGGGATGGCACCCTGGGCTCTCTGGGAAAATGGCCCCTGGGTGATGGCACAGGTGGTGGCTTTCCTTTATGTTGTACTTCCCAATTTCATCCCAATCTTCTGTGATATTTCACTGTGCAATGCCCCTTTGTCCTGGCAATGTCTCCTGGGGCAGTGAAAACATTTCAAAGATCAGTCCAAAACAAGTTTGTGGGATGGTTACCAGCCCCCCTGCCCTGGTGCAGAGACCCTCCCCGTCAGCTGTCCCCATCAGCCATCCCTGTCCCTAGGATTCAGCTCTTCTACAGCCACGGTTCTCACACTGATCCTGGGTTTCTCTGGCTTTAGCTGTCAATCTCCAGATTCAAATCATAGCACAAGCTTTACTGAAACAGGTAGCGTCGGCTCTACCAGGTTTCCACCGCTCTGTCTGCTTTTTGGGAGATAAACCAGCTTGTGTGTTTGTACCCCACAGAGCATCCTTTGCTGGAGAGCTGTTGGAAGGTGTGGGAGAGCAGCGGGTTGGACACTGAGTACCAATGAGCACAGGCAGCATCCCCTCGACGCGTGTAATTGTGCGTGGCAGGAGGCTGTCAGGTACAGCAAAAACAGGCACAGGGCAAGGCTTAGGCCAAATGGCTGCAGGTTCTCCCCAGCTACTTAACGGAGGGGTTCGCCTTGGCGTGAAGCAGGGTGCTGAGCCTCATGGATCCTCCAGCATGGGCAGCCATGTTAGGAAGGTGCTCAGAGCAAAATTTGGGTTTGGTAGGATTTTATCATTTGAAGAACAGCTGACCCCTGTGACAACCGAAGGGAGGGACAGAGAGGAGGGAGTGTGACTGCAGAGGCTGCTTGCAGGAACTCAGGATGGAGCATGAGGTACCACCTGACCCCTGGTACTGAGTGATGCATACTATTTACCTATGTCTTAGAGCACCCCAGAGAGGTGGCAAAAGCTATAGCAGAGCTGGAAATAAGGCACAGCAGACCAAGTGAAGGCCTGAGGGCGGCGGGGAAGCTTTTGTGGACCTGTGTGAGTACCGTTTCTGATCTTCTTTCCATGATCATATGGCACTAAAACAACAAGGAAAAAAAGAACTCTTTTCTTGCTATGGCAGAATGTGGTGACACAAAATTCAGGCCGAATGATTGCGGCTTTGCAGTCAAAGGGATGTATTTATACAGATTGGAAAGAAAATAAATCCCTTCAAAGAATAAGCTTCAGAAAATACCTCCCTGGTAATCCATCCATCACTTCTAATAAGGTGGTGATGCAGTATCAGGTAACGTTATCCTCTGGAAAAAAAAATTTCTTCCAGCCGAGCGCAACACCATGGGACAAAGTGAACTTTCCTGACCTGCACTGGAGAAGGAGTTCCCATGCTCCAGACTCTGCACCCAGGACTTCCTTCTGGCCATGTTACCCGTGTGTTTCAAATACATCCCAACCTGCTCAGACACGAGGCAAACTCCCACGCTTCACTCCTGCATCCTGCTGGGCTCTCGTCCCACGGTTAAATTTCCCAATGGTACCATCTGCTCTTTCTGTTTAGATAAAATACACTTAGAAAATCCCAAAGAGAAGCTCAGCACGTCCAGCTTTTGGCACGGTCAAGCTGTGAACAGCCAAGCAGCCGCAGCCCAGGACCCACTGAATGGTGCTACTGCAAGGACCAGGCCTTTCCCCTTGTCCTCTGGACAGCAACATTCAGTTTTGCTCATGCTTTGAGCTGCCTCTGCATTTTGCATCAGCAATATCCTTCCCACCCTGGCTGCTGCAGAGTGGGCTGAGGGACAAGAGAGGTGTGGCCAAGATAGCCTGCCCTCTCCGGCAATGACTCACATAGGTGGAAGATGCCTTTTTCTCCATTGAGAAGCCTGGAGGAAAGTTTTTCAGGCAAAATATTTCCGTTTTTGGAAAACAAAAAAAAAATCTGGTCCACAGAGATGTCAGTGGGAAAAAGAGAAGCCCAAGCCCATGTATTTTCTTCAGAGAATAAAATTTCTGTTAGCAGAAACCTCAATCTGAGAGAGAGCTCCTCCAGCATTGATGCTGGCATGGGAAAGTTTCTTTCCTTTTTTGGTTATGTCCTTTTATCCTCTAACTCAGAAAAATGGGGTATAGGATGTCTCGTACTCTCTAAAGGCCTGAATAAATTCAACCAGACAGATGTGTAATGAGGTTTATTTAACAGACCCTTTTACACTTCAGGTATTTCCACAGACAAGCGTGCATGTGGAATCCATCCATTTCACAGGAAGCCCATAATACCCACTTCAATTTAAAATACACACTTAAGAAAAAATTGCACTGCATCTTAATAACTGTAGGGGACTTCGGAGGTCATAGACATGGGGAGACAAGTGGATGTATTTGCATCAGGCATTAATTCCCTTTTGTAAGGTCTATCAGCACATGGTAGTCCTTAACCTGTCAGTGCTGCGGTGATTTTCCGACCTTAGGCAGGCCTTTTCTGACCAGAAATCAGCAATTGTAACAAACTGTATTGCAGTTTTATTAATCAGACACCCACTGGAGACTGCTATTTTCACTAACAACTCACTAATACCTTTGGTCAAATCCCATGCGCAGTGGCAGCAGGCGTTTAAACGATAATTCAAAGTTCAAGGCCAGGCTTGTTTGTCCACTGTCAGGGTCACCTGTGTAGCTGACAAATTTCACATCAGAGAGAGGAAAATAGAGAAAAGAAATAGCCAGCATAAGCCAAGTCACCTGTGAATTTCTTTGGTTGAGAGATTCCTGATGGCATTCCTTTATTTACGAAACCGCTGACTTTCTCTCTTCAATGCTGGTAATGAAAGCTAGATACAAAAAAGCACTCCTGACATCTTCCATATGTCCACATGCCTTCCAGCGTGACTGGGAGATGCATGTGAACAATTCCTTATGGCAGGACACAGCTTTCGCAGAGCTCCCAGTCACGAAAGCAGCCCAAGGGCATCCACATCAGCCAGATGCAGGGTCCCTCCTTACGCTGAGGGTCGCTTCATCCATTTGTCTCGTCACTGGCTGAAAACCTACTCTGTCTGCTGCCTGCAGAAAGGTTCCCCAGCCACACATTTTCAGGCTGCTGTCTGAGAGCATCGCAGGGCTCTCATTTCAGTCACAAGAAAGGCTTTTAGGAGTAATCTGTCTGGCAACCTGTATTTATCGGCCTGCTTTCGCATGATTTACACAGTCTTTTCAGCATTATTCAATCGATGCTCAACTAATCTTTGTTACAAACCTTTATATCTAAACCATTTGTATCTTTCTTTTCAATAATATAAACAAATTTCAAAGCAGGTATCACAGCATAGAAAGCATTATTACACAGACAGCTTGTGTGTGCAGGAGAATATTTCATTATGCTTTTAGCTTCTTTATACTCTCCGGGCAAAAGACGATCAGGCTATCCCAACGTCGTTTAAGAAGTAGCAGGAACAAAGATTTTGCTGAGCAGCCCCTACTCAGGCATATGGCAGCAGGTTGCTAAGACAAAATATTTGGTTTTTTCCTTTTTAGCATATGCAGGTGCCGATCTTGGAAGGCTCAGAAAGGCTTAGGGGTCTTGCTGACTTTTGTCCGTGCATCAAGCTTGTCAGAAATAATAGACGTGTAGGAAAACCTTGACTGGAGAGTGCCTCTTACTTTAGGGTTGAGTAGGGTAGTGATTTATACCGGTACATCACCACATGCAAAAAAACTACCTGACCCCAAAAGGTATCACAAGGATCTGCTAGCTCCCTGTGACTATGCCGCCAGTGCTTCACACCCCTTTGCTGCCGTAGTGGCTGCCTCTACCCAGTCAGAGTGGAAGGCGAATAAGCTTCACCTTGACACAAGCAGCTTGGACCTACAGATGCTGTGAGAACTTGTCTGAGTATCAGTTTTTCGGCACCACGCTGCCTTCACGCATGGCCTCAGTCTGTCGGTGTTGCTTGACACTGGAGCCTGGAGCAGACTTGCTGACACCAGCCGAACAGAAAGCAGCGGTGTAAGTAATGCACACAGTCATCTGTTTGGGTTTGTTGGCCTTGCTTGTCTCGAGAGAGAGGATTCTTGAAAATCCATGATGGGCTGTCTTGGGGTTCAGTGTGATTGCAGGCACCGGTAGGAAGCCTCTAAAAATGAAAAATATCATAGTTTTAACAGAATAGAAAACTAGTATGGTGGCTGAAGGAAGGGGGGGACCTTCTTAAGCCATAATGGTTACAAAATGTGAGACTCCTGTGTTGCTAAATTACTGCTTACTGAGGCACTTCAGTGAATCAATCTCTGCAAATAGCTATACCATTTTAACTTCTCTCTAGGCATCCACTAACCCAGCCTCCTGCTCTGACTCTGAATGCAAGAAATGGCTGCCACTGGCTATTGAATTATAGGCTCTGGCATCTTCACAGTGACATTTCATAACAACAAAAATTAGCCTGGGTTTAAAAAGGAAAAAAAAAAAAAAAAAGAAGAAAAAAGAAAAAAAGGAGAAAGCACCTGAGGGGATAAGGATGTTTCTTCCTTCAGTCACTGTACATGAGACATCATGGCACTGTCTAAGACAAGATGAGCAGGACTCGGGGCCAACTCACCGAGACAAGCCGCCTACCACTTCTCATGAAACGAGAGGTGAGAAGGATCCCCTCCAATTTTCTAGCAACGTCAGTGGCCCGGTGTAATTTTGGTGGCTGCTGGCATCAGGAGATGTGGGCAGTTGTATATCGCACATGCTGATGACACAGAATGGTGTTGGCTGCTCCTTCCTTTCTCTTTACAAATCGCAGTTCCAGTAAACTGATAGAGGAAACCTTTAGGGATCAGGGCTAGGAGGTGAGAGTGCCTCACAGCATCAGCCCTTGGGGGCTGGTCTCAGGGACGTTGCTGCCAGCAGCAAACCTGAACTGAGCAGGGTCAGGCCCTTGTCACATGCAGGTATACACTCCTGTCCCCATGCAATCTTCTCCACTGAGTCCATACAACAGCTCACAGGGACACATCTTTAACAGGATTGCAAAACTAATCCAGCTGAAAAATAACTCTAACTAAACATACTGTGAGGGTTATTTTAAATAATTCATCTATTCTGTACAAATATTAGGTATACATAATAATGTATTATGTCATATACAATTGCTATATATGTTTTCATATATGTAAACTTGTATTTTTTACTATATCTCCCCAACCATCAAAACTTGTCATTTTTAACCTGGATGAGTTTATTGCTGTGGCTTACCTTTCTGTGAAGCACGGCATTTTTAACAAAATCATACTTCACAAACCCTCTGCCATGAACTGTGGCTATTTCTGATCAGCTTCTGGTACTGCTTTCCAGCTGGGACTCCAGGTTGGATCCTGTCATCTCACGAGCTCGCAGCCCACATGCCTTATTTAACGCAGAGTGCATAAAGTCCAGGTGATGCAGTAGTTCCTCTTCGACACACACCCCACCTCCTCACACCTCCCAGCCCCCCCCCCAAAAAGGCTACTGGAGGTTGAAGGGCTGGGCCAGGCCAGGGCATCTCTTCTGCCATGTGAGCTGCAGCCCCAGAGTAATCCCCCTGCTTCCCACTCCGCGTTGCTAAACCACCAAGTTGCGCGACAGCGTAACAGAAATGATTTTTTAATAAAAAAGGCCCCGTTTTTGAAGCCAGAGGTAACAGGATCATAAATCTTTAGAAGCAGCTCATTAGGAAGCTGGAATTAAGCGCAAGTGAGTAGGAATTTTAAAGATGACATTCTAATTTTTTAATTCAAATTATTGACACTGCAATCTTCTGTTAATTTCCCTGTAATTTGTATATGCACTTAACAGAACATATATCCTCCATCCATCTTGTCAAGCATGTACACCCAGGATTTCGCCAGCAGGAGACTGAGAGAACGACCCAAGGTTGGTAGAGAGAAAGCTGGAGTAACACCCACTGGCGCAGGGAGCTCTGAGTGCCTCTCTGGCAAATACGTCACAGCACAGTTCTGTAACGCAGGAGGCACACAGACCATATAGCTTCACAGCTTTTTTTTTTTTTTTCTTCTGCATTACTCCAGTTGAAATGCTTCAAGCACACCGCTGAAAATGTCAGAGAACAAATCAATAGCATCGAGAGGAGAGTGTTGTCGATGCACCACCACATCACATGTGAAGAGGGGCACAGCACTCTGCTCTGCAGTGGTTTTGCTGGAATGAATGCTACCGCCTGACATCTTCCCCTAGGGAAGAGAGAACTGTTGGGATTTCAATCTTACTTCAGCTAACCATCCTCACTCTAATTCAGCTGAAAGCTCAGAAACCATGACAAACCATCTCCAGGGTGTGTCATAGCAGACAACCAAAGCGCTGGTTTAGAAAAGACAGGAGTAATTTTCATATACTTGAGGAAAGCCTGGGTTGAAAATAACCATTTTCAGCTGATGCATTGCATCCACTACCTGCTGACCCAGAAGACACGTCTTGCCTGCAGTGAGGAAGGCAAAAGCTCTCTGCCCACAGCAGCAGCTGCAGGTGGTTGGGAGGAGGAGGAGGAGGAGGAGGGACGAACATCCAGCTGGGAAGGTGTAACCCAACCAGGCAGCTTCAGAAGGGTAAAGTGCAGCAGCAGCAAATGGGAAGCTCTCTGCTGGACTTCATGACAGAAGCAGCATTAAAAAAAAATTCCAATAAAAACTACTGAGTGGTTCATACTTTTCAGTGCAGTTGTGTCAGACTCCTTGCAAATTCAGCCCTGGGGCCCTGTGAATGCTTTGTCACTGTGGTCTCCACCTCCTTGGTGCTTTGTAGACACTCAGTTAAGTAATTAACCAATACAAACATCTTTCTTACAGAAAAAAAAAAAAAAAGAAAAAGAAAAAGAGGCTATCTTCAACAGAGAGCTTTGCCATGTGACATGGTCTTATTTTGGTAACATATGAGGGAGTTTTGACAACAGTTATAGAAGATGAAGCTTTTTTTCTCCTTTTTTAACATCCTGCTACTTGCCATTACTTGGCACTCTTCTGTTATGATATGCTCGATTTATGTGCTAAGCCTAACCATTTTTAATTACTTCCTTGCTTTTGACTTGATGAATCTTTTTCACTTGCTTTCCAGGTGTTTTGTTTTAGGCTCCTTTATGCATTTGCACGTTATCTTCTTACGATTTTTCTGGGCTTTGTTCCGATGTGTAGTACAACCAAGTCCCATGCAAAGCCTTGGAGCATATTCATTGTTACCTCTTTTCTGGATTTAATTTTCCCCATGCTGTTGACAGCATTATTCATGTGTTTCTTGGCTGGCACTAGCATACTTGGGATATGGATGCCTGATGACTCTACTGAGTCAAGAACAACAAGAAACGTCCCCTACCGAGCCACCAAGTTCCCGTAGCAATCACACGCCACCCCTCCTATTTCTCACAGGGAGGACATGGGCTACCAGGCTGGTTGGTGACATCCTTCACGCAGCCCCAGCTCCAGCTGCAGCTCTGGAAGCCAGGCTGCAGCGGAGACCTCTGCCACAGGGCACTGTGAGCCAGAGGGCCAGCAAGGGCAGTGGTCAAATCACCTTGGAAATGCCCCATGCCTCTTCTGCTGGCCCAGCCGCAGCAGCTGAGAGACACTGTGGGGCTCAGCTGACCACTGGTGCCCACACTGAGCCTTCAGCTCTGCCATATATGTTAATATAACTTCTTCCTACGCCCCCAGGATGAGTGTCTTCTTCCTTCAGGAGCATCATTAGATTTCATAAAGAGTGCTGCTTTTCTGTCTGGTGCGCTTGAATTCATTGTCAGAGTGACATCAGCTGGGAAAAGCTGGTACTGGAGCACAACTTTATTTTAAAGAAATTCCTCTCCAGCCAAAAGCAAGTTCCCCCCATGCTGCACAGAACACATCAGTTCTGAAATCCAAAAATCCCAGGCAAATTATAACTTTCCATAAGTTGAAAGCAACCAATGACCTCCCTCTTCAAGACCGTTACCTAGACTAATTATTCATTTTAACTGTAAATTCTTCATACATGAAATGAGCAAGAGAAAACCGGAGCAGGACAGTGCAGCCAGCCTCACTGAAGGACAAGGGTTGCACACAGTAGGGTTTTCTCTTTCAGGCATACAGGAATGAAGCTTCAGCATCAGCTCTCGTGGGGGCTGGAGGTGGCAACTATCATACTGATGGGCTGGCTGCTTGATTTAATTTTTTTTGGTCCTTCTGGTGGTAGTAGTTGTATTTTAATGTTATATTAAGACTACAGGGTTTTCATTAAAAGACAAGGCAGTTGCAACACAATACTAAGTGATTCAACACATGTTTATAATAATTTCTGCTTTTGGCTGGCCACACATATTACTACACAAGAACTTAATGTGTTTCATAAGATCTGGGCATAAATAAGGACTATATTTCTTTCTGAAAGGTATCCACAATTACTGTAAAGTACCTTGAACAATTTTGGCATACACAGATGAACTGGAAATACACCAAGATTTTTCTTTGGCAAGAGAGCACACACACTTCATTTCTGAATGTGTGATAGGTGAGGTTGGAGAAATCCTTCTCAAAGATGAATATGGTAGAGAAATCCTCGAAGACTCAAATCTGCATTGAAAAAAAGTTTCTTCTTCTTGGGAGAGAAGACGAATGTGTATGATATTTTTTTCAGCCAAAAATCTCTATAACTGAGCTTGTCTTTTGGGAAAAGAAGCTGTATGAGCTTTTACTTAGTACTCAGTAACAGCTGTGATGTTTGCTACTCTCAAATCTATTATTGATTTGCTGAACCACCACAACCTTGACAGAAGGGCTTCTGATTAGGATTTTGTTTAGTGGCTAAAGTTTTGTAGCTCCAGCAAGTGACAGGCATTTTCAGTGTCTAAGGCAAACTGTGCAAAGAGAAATTGCTCCTTTTACATATAGAAAACTGATTGCCCTGAAGGTCACAGGTAAAAAACCCCACTTTTTACACACAAGCGAATTTAAAAGAGGGTGGAAACAGCCTATGAAAATCAGTCTGCACATTGCATGTCTTTTGGGAGAAGGGAAAAAGCTGAGCTTCCCAGGAGAACATCACTCCTGGACTGGTTTTGGCACCACTGTCCTTTGATAAAAAGAAGAGATGCTGAGCTAGCACACTCCCTAGGACCACTGTCAGAAAAAAGGAGTATTTTTGCCTTTGGTTCTTCCATTTCATTGAAGAATTTCCACGATGATATAAGGAAAGGGAAGGAACGAAGTGCGTACCAGAATAAATAGCTCCAGTAATTCCCGAATTATTTATGAAAGTCAGATTGACCTGGTGTGTAGTTTGTGAGTTTCACTGCAGCAAACAGTATCCGGCCAAACTTTAATTTTGCTGCTGGTTGAAAGAAAATTGTGATCAGTAGGTGAAGCAATGAAAAACTGCAGGAACAGCGGAGAGCAGTACAGCACGCTTCTCTCTAGCAAGAGCTCCTCTATGATCACAAGGCTAAATACAGATTAAAAAAATTAGACAAAAGTCTCCCTGGTACTTAGAGGCTTTGGGACCAAAGGCTTTAAATGGGTAATTTAAAATGCTTCATTGAATAACACTGTAATATAACAGTCTGTTGGAAGTTGTCTGCTCCCTGGGATCACCGCTCACCGGACATATCTGTTAGCTCATACTGAAAATTATTCTCCCCAGGACATCCAAAGTTTAATCAGAGCAGGTTTTTCAAAAGCCACCAGTGAAGCCCAGTTAGTGAGAGAGGAAATGTTTCCGAGGTCTACAGCGCTGCCAATGAAAGAGGAAAAACTGCATTTATCTGTTTACTCTTCCTGGCCCAAGGGGATAATCAATGCCGGTTGCTTCGGTCGGCGGCGAGCGAGGATATAATCAAAAAGATCTACCATAACACCATATGGTTTAGTTACAGAGGCTCTCTGAGATATGGAGCCAACAGGACACAGTTCCTCAGCTTACAGCACCAGCCGTTCTCAGGCAGCAAGCAGCAGCAGCTCTCGCTGCATTGCCTCAACTTCAGCTGAATCAGAAGTTTCTTTGCTTCCCTGAGTTTTTCCAGCGATGGCTCCCTTTCTCTCCCCTCTGGCTTGCCTGCACCTTCAGTCCACATCAATGCTCTACCGGCTTTTGTATTCAGTCTATTAAATAACACGTCCAGCCTCACAATTGCCATATCTGAGCAGCTCTGCACCTCTAAGGAAGAGGTTTTTATTTCTTCCTTCAATTTGTTCTCTTTAGTCAGGTCTGTCTTAAAAAAAACCCAAAAAATGAAATCACTCCTCTGTTTAAGCTTTGTCTAGTGCATGGTGAAGTCCAAAGTGCTATCTGTCTCACCAAGCAAAGCCAGGGGACTGCCCCAGTTGGGAACCCACCCCTTGAGACACTCCCTCCCAATATATGTGTTTATTTATAAACTCGCACAGCACTTTTCTGTCAGGACACATCCGGTCCCTCAACACAAATCAGTTTTACTCCACTCCTGTGCAAAGGCACCTTGACTACTCCCATAGAGTGTCCGGGCAAAGGCTGGCTGTTCCCTTCATCTCTGCAGGCCTGGTCTAGCTGGCCTTCTGGTCTGGGCTAAAACTCACCTCTCTTGCCTCATTTCTGGCTTTATAAGTATTTTGCAACTGTTTCGAGAAATTAATTAATGTTGTTATTTTTAGTATAGTGCCAGCTCAGTGTCATAAATCAGTGGTCAGTATGGTACTGCGCTCTAGCTGGTCTTCACCTCTCCTCAAGGAGCTATCCTACTTTGACAAAATATTTCAGCAGCAACAATGAAACTAACGAAAAAACTGTTGAAACTTGTTTTCCAAAGTAAAGTTCCCTCTGTCCCAACACACCCACGAATTGCAGCTCTGGTCTGTCTTTTCCTGCTTTTCCAGTTGAGAAAAATTCAGCCAGTCCGCAAAAGCATACTATTGATCGCAAAAAAGGCTGAATTACGCTTTATTTTCCTACCTGGTCACACCAATTTGAGCATCATGGCGCCTAATCGGCTCTTCACTTCCACAGAACTCGTGAATGTTTATTGTTTGCAACCCCTTGGGTTTGGTAGAGCAGGAAAGACAGACACACCGCTTCTCGGTAAAAACCCCTCTGCACTAGGAGTAGTCCCCAGCTGATTTTTTTTCCCCCCTCTTCATTGTTATAGAGCTCACTTCAGGCCTGGTGAATTATTCCTGGGGACAAGTTCAAGCTCCTGTTACAGCTTCTAGTTCCTTGTCGCTTACAGTTCAGGTCACCTGATTAATTTATGGTTGTTAGCCAAACTGCTTCCCCATCCGTTCTACCTCTCTCAGCTGTTTTTAGCGGACAAGAGCCAGGAGTGTCACCCCCTCACCGGCTGTCTCTAACCTCCTTTCGCTGATCTCAATGGGGAAACCAAATTCCCGAGGCGGGGATTACGGATTCCTACACTGGGTAGTTTCTGTGAAGCCCAACATGGTGGCATGCCTTGGCAGGCAGGGAATATGCTTCATTCTGGGAATAATGCTGCTTTGAGTTTCTGGAATAAAACCTTGCTTTCATGGGGGCGGGGGGAAGAATACTTTTTCTGTTCTAACCCTGAAGTTTAAAGAACCACCCCCTGCAGGTATCCTGCCCCCTGGTTAATCTCATTAAACCTCGTCTCTTGCATTCACTTCTAGACTCATTTTTTCCATGCACGCTGTTTGCAGCTTTTACTCTTACAGGATTTTTTTAAAACATACTGGTTTCCCATTGTCTTCTGCAGCTGAAGTTTTTTTCAAACCCAGATCCTGTGAAGCAGTTCCTGCAGAGTCCTTGAAAATGAGAATATTGAAAGACCTAAGCTTACTGGGAAGAAGGGGGAAACAGCCAACTAATATTTTTTTCATCCCAAAATACATAAGTGGGAGGAATGTCAAATAAACAACAAATCTTCTAATTTCTAAGAAATAATTTGTTTAGCGCCATCTGCGCTTTCTTCAATTATAATTGATACATAATATATTATATAACATACATAATTTATATAATTTGCTTTTTGTCTGCTGAGCTGGTGATGTTCTGATACGTAGCCCACACAGGACTAGAAATATGGCTCCTAAATGCTAATTTTTTCCATTTATGTTACAAGGCAGGTTGCAAAGGTAAGGGGAAAAAGAAAAAAAAGAGTCTTAAGATATGAGATCTATTATGGAGAGCGGGTGGGTTTGTTTTTTTTAATACTCCCAGCTCATTTAGATCATTAGTAGCAAATATCTGAAGCAATTCAAACGCAAAATTAAATGTTTCCAGAAGTTTTCACACTCACCAAAGCTGTGCTAAACTAAACAAGCATTTTCCCTGCTGTTTCTGAATGACCTTTTCAACTCTGGAAACCTGAAAATTAGTATAAAGAATAAACCAAAATTTTATTCCTATCTGCTGTCCAGCAGTTGGGTAATTAAACTGTTGGAAAATTAAAAACTAAGGTGGTTTCAGCTGTTTCTGGTAACATGAGACAACTATTTACATGAGGATTCAACTGTTTTTGATATAGTTATCTCCTCCCTTAAACTGCCTTTACTTTTATTTAGTAACTGCATAAGCAAGTTGCTTACAACTATGATCAATAATTAATTACCTTTGGATTCTTTCCTTCCCATCACAGGCAGCTTCGGTGACACCACCTACAAAAAGAACCTACTTGGACATTGCGTGTCACGAACCACAAACACAACAACCGATTCCCCTGTTTTTCCAGGTAAATGAGAACTGTCTGATGGGTTACAGACGTATCTTCCAGTACCACTGCCACTAGCACCACATCATCTTGGTTTCCAGACCAGTTCCACAAGTAAAGAACAATTTCAATTAAAGGCACTCAATGGTTTTTTCCTCCCTCCTCAGCATTTTTCTAACCTTAGTTTCAAATTATTAATGGCTGAGGTGTCAATACTCTAAAATAACAAGATGATAAAATTTCAGTTTGGTGCCCCATGAGATGCTGTGGGCTCTGATCCTGAAATAAAAATGCAAAATGTAATTGAGTCACAATATAGAATCATAGAATCGTCTAGGTTGGAAGAGACCCTTGGGATCATAGAGTCCAACCATTTACCCTACTCTACAAAGTTCTCCCCTATATCATATCCCTCAACACCACATCTAAACGTCTCTTAAACACATCCAGGGATGGTGACTCAACCACCTCCCTGGGCAGCCTATTCCAATGCCCGACCACTCTTTCTGTGAAAAATTCTTTCCTAATGTTCAGTCTAAACCTACCCTGCTGGAGCTTGAAGCCATTCCCTCTCGTTCTGTCATTAGTTACCTGTGCAAAGAGACCAGGACCAACCTCTCTACAGTGTCCTTTCAAGTAGTTGAAGAGAGTGATGAGGTCTCCCCTCAGCCTCCTCTTCCTCATACTAAACAGTCCCAGCTCCTTCAACCGCTCTTCATATGATTTGTTTTCCAGGCCCTTCACCAGCTTCGTTGCCCTCCTCTGCACTCGCTCCAGCACCTCGATATCTCTCTTGTATTGAGGTGCCCAAAACTGGACACAATACTCGAGGTGTGGCCTCACCAGTGCTGAGTACAGGGGCACAATCACCTCCCTACTTCTGCTGGTCACGCTATTTCTAATACAAGCCAGGATGCCGTTGGCTTTCTTGGCCACCTGGGCCAAATGTCTAATATATCGAGTCCCGAAACCAGTCAATCGTTCCACTCTTTTGATTATTAAGTAACATTCTGTTTAGCATCACCCATGTTAAGAATTACTTTTCCAAAAGAAAATTTACACAGCATCAACCCCAAATATATTGTAGAAGTCCTGATAGAGCTGTATTAAAACCACAGCCTTTAAGAATATGTATGATCTTGGAAAACAAAACCCTCCAGTTTAGTCAGTAAAAATATTTTCCGTAGACACGTGTGAATCGATCTTATATCACACTCTTTTAAAAAAAGAATAAAAATGTTTCCCATAAACCTATGTTGGTGGACCTTACGCCATCCTTCTTTCACTCTCAGGCAACGGAGCCCCACGTCAGCTCATTTTACTTAAGAGTGATAGTCGCAGCCTGTTAAGTTTGTAATTCCCTGAGAACGGGAATCCCAAAACAAACTCTCACTGGCATAAAGATACGACTTTACTATAAACAGAAATAAAAGGTCCTCAATTAATAAGATACTGAACACTTGTAAGTGCATTTTAAAAGATGGCCAACAAGTTACTGAAATGCTCTAAAAATCATTTTCCGTCCATTACACGCTGTTGCTGCTGAGCTAAACATAAACATTTTGAAATCAAGTGATCTGGTAGGTTTAAAGATGACAAAATATTTCAGTCTTGAATTCGACAGTCCAGATGGTGGAGTTCAGAGGTATAATGAGAATATTTCTAGTGACACACGATCTAAAAATAAGGTAACACCAGTATAATCAGAATTTTATCTTCTTTTTAACGAGGACAGTACTAACAATTGAGTTAGCGGGGCCACATGAAACATGCGGGGCTATTTACAAGAATGAAACAAAGTCCAGAGTTTATAGATCAACATGAACCTTTCCAATTTAAACACACCTAAAAGCATAAACCAAACTATTTTACAGGGCTACATTTCACCCTACTGCTAAGTTTCCATCATTATTTTTATCAAAGCACCATTTTGAGACCTACAATTAAGATGTTAGAGAAAACTGTTACAGTAACGAAGGACAACGAATTCTGGGTTAAAAGTAGAAACACGTAGACAAGTCCTGAGCCAGAGAAAATGCATCTTCAGAAAATAAGACAGTCTGCCTTCTTCCTGTAACGAGTCTGTGATCTTACAAGTCATGAGAATAAAGTGCAGGTATTAATCTTTAAACTGGTTGCACCTGAATGACATTACAAACGGCTTTCCGGAAAATTAAGAAGTCAACAGGCATTAGATGTATAACATTTTTATTTTACTATATTGACATTTTATGCACAAATATTTTATCAGAGTAAAAATAGAAAATAATTGTTTCATGTAAAATTACCAAAAAAAAAATGCAAACCACAAAAGAAATACATAATTATTAGCAGAGTATAAGTGTCTTTATTTAAAGAGTAAAAAGTATGCAAAAAACCTTCCATTTTACAAAAAATTGGGAATATTCTTTCTATGTTTTCTTTCTGGCAGCAACAGAACAACCTTTGACAATATATTCTACATCTTTTATTTTATTGAAGACATCAAGTTAGTCACAGATTTCTCCCTCCACTACAGAGAATGTGACAGTGATTTTATACTCTTTGAAAGATTCCTTCTTTACTAATTAGAACACAGTGGAAAAGCAGATGATCCCACAACAAAGAACCCAAAGGACTATCATACCTACTGAAAAGCTGCAAAGTAATAATCAGATTTATTTACAAAGAAAGTGTGATATCAGAAGCTTCCCCTAGAGGGCTTATGTGACAAAAAAACATTCAAGGGGATAAAGTATTGATATTAGATTTCAATTTTGCTGTTAGTTTATCCTCCCGCAGTCCAGTTTGACCTAGAAAGCTAGTATTTTAAGCTTCTCTTCTTTTTGTACTGTATTTTGACTAAAAAGACCCCTCATGAACTCTGCTAAATATAACTAGTGATTTGTATCGGACTTCTGTTTAGTAACGGAGCAGTGGTATATACAAAGCTGCTGCCACCCAACTATCAGCTTCATCTTATTCTCAGCAAGCAAATCTGCATCTATTTGCATACGTCACCCCAAACATTTGCCAGCTGGTGGAACCAGATGACTGTAACAGTAATAAATGGATTAATGGTTGACCTCTTATGACAGATGCATTTACACATTGTGCTCAGGGCTTGAGATTTTTTTAAAAACAAAATAAACCCAGCATGCTCAGTAGATGGAGTGCTTTAAGAGCTCAAGAGTTAAAACAACATTAAGAGTTACTGAAAGAATCTGGCAAAAAACTCCCAAAATTATAATCGTGGTGATGATGAAAAAAGTAAGCTATAACTAACTACATGCAAGATTTCTAGTTAAGCAAAAGCTATTTGCAGATGAACATCCACCTATAAACAAAAAGCTTTGTCCTCAATGCATCGTTAAAATAAACGTAAGTTTTCTTTCTGTGTTCTTTGCCCTCTGCCTGCAAGTACGACCGTTCCTTTCCAGATCAAGAGCAACAGTCTAGTGCTCTCCCTGCCCAGCATAAACACATTGTATGTTTAGGACCTCACTGTACGAGCACTTTTGATTTAAAGTTTAAGAGTAGCTCCATCCCTCATAGAACTAAAGGTTTTCCCTTATCCATTTGCATTTTAATTGTTCAGTGTTACCAGAGGGGGTTTTCTCTTACATAATGTTGGAAAATATGCATGGTGACGTAATATTTATACTGTTTAATAACAATGTAGCGGCAAAACGGAAGCTGCACCATTTTCACCCATGAAAAGAAAAAGTCTAATAGGCATCAGTACAGAAGCTCAAAAGTTGCAACCTACTTTTTACTGCACATATAGGTTTGCATGAAGTACTCTCCATATCTCAGATTTCAGGATACATTCCAATTATTCCTATTCATCATCCAGACTTCAAATTGCACCCAACTCTGGAGCATGCATTTGGCTTATGAAGCTTCAAAAACATCACTTGAAGTTCAGCAAGAAATTAATTTTAAATAAAAAAGACATCTTTGTATTTTAATATATGTCAGACTGTACAATAATTTGGAAATCAAATTTCGGTTCTCTGTAAAACTATTTTCAACTTGCATTTTTTTTCTAACCAGGGACTACTGACTGTGATTAACTTAAGTCTTCAGTTCCTAAGGTTGACTACTGTGCAGGCATAAGCACCTTGCAGAAGAGCAATAAAACCCCCCACCAAAACAAACTACTCTTTGGGCGAGGGCTATTTTTTCAAGTTTTCAAATCACCTGATGGGGGGTGGTAGCAGGGGAGAAGTTTATCTTTGTTTTTTGCTAAATGGCTAGCGTTAACAATGTCTTTCAGAACAGGTAAGTACTTGCCCTCATATATGCATATTATCTACATATTACAATGAAATACTCATAATTGGCTTTTCACCTAAGCCAGATCTAAACCTGGATCTCCTTCTTCAGCACTGATCTTCAGCTCGGTCTAGTCTTAGTTTCCTTTGCTTATAAAACACAGAAGCTATTTTAAGAACCTGATGCTTTGTATCGTTTAATGCGTCTTTCGGCTCTGCTTGATTAAATGAGAATAATAAGCATGTTTAACTTTGAAAGCATCAAACGCCATTTGGTAGTTCAGCAGAGAACAAAAGACTGGAGAGGACTGAGTTCAGACAACTGACCAGCCTGCTCGCTGTAGGTACTTCATTTTTGTTAAAAGCGCTGCAAAAATTGTTTTGTACAGCTGCGGACACAGAGCATTGACCAGTTGAACCTTTCTCACCAATTTCAGATCGCTTACCACAGAGGCCCTGAATCAAAGCTGCAGAAGTTGTGGTGATCCCTTAACTTATACTGAAATATATGCTGTTAAAAGATCCAAATTTATGCGAGTCCCAGTTCTTGGTAGAAAATCATGCACTATACTGTACTGTCAAGAAACAAAAGAAGTTTCCAATTCTGATAAAGGTAAGAGCAGCAACTGCTCTGATTATATAGGAAAGGCCTCAGGCTCCCACTTTCAGGTCCTAGTGCTTAATTATCTTTCTCTGTTTGCAGGGATGCTGTAGCTAGTGCCACTGCGGTAACCGGTTGTGCAATGCCATGGAGCTGCATCTTGGCTAGTTTCTTCTGCTCACATTCCGTGACCAACCGATTCAGCTCTGCTGCACTGTAGCCAATGAGAGTTTTCAAGTCGCAGACAAATTTGTACACAAACCTCTTGCCTTGCACCTTGCAGATCATGTCTCCATCATAGTAATACCTGTAAAAAGAAAAAAGAAAAAAAGACTAAATTTTCAGTAACTTCCATACACATCAGTCATTTACTTAAGGTCACTCAGAGGCCAAAATACCAATCTTTTCTCATCATGATTCTCATATAATTTCACATACTGAAGAAAGAGAGCTGAAAGTTGTTCCTGTATCTTGATACATTAAGGAGAAACAAAACACAGTAACTATTTTATAAACTGTAGTAAGCACCAGTTCAGAAATGAAGGTCTCTGAGCAGTTTAAAAACAGCTGAGGATTGTTTTGTCTTGTCTCAGATTTGTTTTCTATACTCGTGTATACCTCATATGCTGGCAAAACTACGTCTTTTGCCTTTATTTACAGCTAAAAGTAACTTCTATAACTATGAATACCTTTTACATTGTGTCACAGAAGAGACTGAGCACAAATGCAGTAAAGGTATCATAAAGTCCGTATGACCCACTGTACTCCAGAGACATAAATCTTCAGGTAAGACCAACAGAACAGAAGTTAGAATTTTACAGTTCTATTGCTGTTCTTGTCTCACTACAGGCATTTAACAGAATGCCTGTGACATTTCTCGTTAAAAAACCCAAGTGGCTGGGACATAACTTGGACCTGACAAGCTTGTGATAAATTTGAAAGAGAACTAAACCAACCAACCAAACAAAAAACCCCACAAAAAAACCAAAACAAAACCCAAAACAAGACCACCAATCAAAAATCCCCCAAACCACACCAACCAAAAAACCCAAACCACAGAAAACAAATCACGCCCCCCCCAATTTAATTCCTCAAAATCATCACACAAATCAGCCCATCACACAAACTAGCCCAGATTTCTTGACTGTCTAAAGCTCAGTCCTGAGTGACATGCCTGTAAAGCAAAGAATATTCTCATTCACCAGTAAAATTAAGTCAATTAAAAGACTAACTTTTGTCTTCTAGCTTTAATGGAAAACTGTGCAAGAAATCAATTATTTTTCTTCAAGTCTTACTTCCTTACTGGATAGTTAAACAAATGTTGATTTTAGAAAATTTACCAAGGCATGTGTAACAAAAAAAGCTGCTCTTGCTTTTTTCACCCTGCCCTAGTTTCTATACAGCTTGGTTTTCCTACACCTGGGCAGAAGATCTAGCACATTTCCCAATAATATCAACAACATTTTCTGTATTAATCAACAATTGACACAGTAATTTCAGTACATTAGTAAACAAAACATTACCATTTTTCTTTTATTAAAACTTTAGCTTGACAACAGTGTTTATCATGGGAGTAGCAAGAGGCATTAAATATCCCTTCAGACATTCAAGTGTTAGAAAACATGTCAATATTGATGCAGCTGCCAAAATGACAACATTGAGAAATGTGATTTCTGTAATTCTGCGACTAAAATATAAATGCAAAACTTCTCTAATAGTGATTTATGCAAATTACTGTGCAGACATCTCTCTAATATCCCAGTGATAAGAACATTATTCTAAAGTTCCTCAGCTGGCTTTGAGATCTTCTGTGGAGCTTGTTGACAAAACCCAAAAAACATTAGCATCATTTACATAATGTTTATGTTCCCAGAAAGTTTTCACATATACCTTCAGTACACAAATGCATAGATTCACAAAAACAGGTATTGCAATACAGGCTGGGAAGCAGCTCTACTAGAAAGGCCCTGCTTTGGGCAGGAGGTTGGACCAGAGACCTCCTGAGGCCCTTCTCACCTGAGGGATTCTATGATCCTATAAAAGTAGCATTCTAATTTAATATATATATAAATAATGCAAGAACAGCCATACAAGACCAGACTAAAGATCTAACTAGAACAGGATATAGACTCCAACAGACCAAAAGGGGATGCCTAAGGAAAAGCATGAGAGTAGAGTAAGCACATAATGACACTCTTCCTTGCTTTCAATGATCTGGGGCTCAGGGATGTCTAGAAGGTGCATC
The DNA here is from genome assembly GCF_964106895.1 of Numenius arquata. Lineage (NCBI taxonomy): Eukaryota > Metazoa > Chordata > Aves > Charadriiformes > Scolopacidae > Numenius > Numenius arquata. Next base: position 36,798,410 of record NC_133576.1, on the reverse strand, counting down.
ATCCCATACTTAATATCCTTCAAAATATTTCTTTTTCATTAATTTGTCCACTTTCTTCCAAACTCATAAAGTAATTCCGGCATCCACAATACTGTGCCTAAGTAAGTTAGGCACAAATTAAAATGAAAGGGTATAGTTAAGCTATGTATCTGGTGCCTGCCAGTTTCTTCTGATGCCTCCCATTCATGTAAATAAGATAACTGAGCAGTCATTCTCTACTGACTCTGTGCCAGTCATGGGCTTCTAGACTTTGCTCTACCCCAGTAAAAGTACTCATTCAGCATTATGAATATTGATGTTATTTAAATCTTCCCTAAAAGACTAAAGAAAGCCAGAATATGGTAACTTTACCATACAGGTATTTTTAAATAGAAGTTGACTTTTAAATTTTTTTAATGCTAGATGAGTTTAATTCCTTTTAGAAAAATAGTGTAACCAAAAGTGGAAATGCTGAAAAGTAAATCTTAGATCTCAGACTTCAACCATACACCACTTCAGCAATATAATTCTTAAAACTGCTTAAATAATTTGCAGGAGTAGGCAATAAATGCCTTTCTTGAAAACTAATCAAGAGAACTAGATTTATTGATACCAGAATAAGAAATTAGAAGTTCAGTCCTAATGGTTTCAGAGAACTTCGATGAATCGTCAAATGATTCCAGAGGCCAAAACAACCAGGTAAAAAAAGTCTAAAATTCAGCTACTTGCGTTCTTCCCCCTCCTCAAGCACATCACCTACAGTGATTCAATAATACAAGTCCCTTTTACCAAAGGGATCTTTGTACCAAGTACCAAATCATAATGGAATGAAGACAGCCTGAGACAATTCCATTTCTTCAGACGATAAAAGTTTACTATGTTGGAATCATAACAATTAAAACTTACCTGTCAACTTCATTTTCTAATTTAACATCCCTACCATAAGGATAATGAAACGGATCAATTAATATTTTAACTTAAAAAAAAAGTTATGTTACATACAGAAATGTAATTATGTAATCACAGGAAAGTATTGCTTTATGCCATAACAAGTGCAAGAGGAACAGGAACAAGTAAATGGTAAAATATAAAAATAAGTCAATAATTCACATTATTCATGTATTTCTGTATCTGTCCCAATAAGCAATATTGAGCTACCCAAATTAACTATAATGTCAGTGTTCAATAATCTTGAAAGAAGAAAATATATTTTCAAATGTTCAAGAAACTATTGTATTAGCTTCTTTAAAAAAACCAAAAAACCAAACAAATACCATGCCCCTGAGACTAGTATGATCTGATGGGAAGGAGTAGCTTCAGAAGATCAGTTTATCCCTTTACTAAAAAAGCCACAAGTCTTGCATTATGAGAGTTTAAAATAAAGTAGCCAAGCGGAAGCAAAACACTTCATATCTGATCAGCTCCTAAAGTTTCTTACCTCAAAGCCCGACTAAGCTTCTCATAGTTCATTGTGGGTTTGTTTTTGCGCTGTCCCCATTTTTGTGCAACCAGTTCAGGTTGATTCAGTTTAAACTCTCCTTCATCACCAACCCAAGAAATACAGTCCCGAGCATCTTTGTCAGTGAGAAGTTCTAATAAAAACTGCCACAACTGGATCTGGCCATTGTTTCCTGTTGAAACAGGGATAACAAGATCCATTTCAATTAGTCTTTCTTACATTCCCCTCATAGCTAAACATTCAACAAACATATTAAAGCAGACCAATATAGAATATATGATAGAAGGGAAACTTGCACTTAATTTCTTCCAACTGTTCTTTTGTACACATTTTCCTGTGAAGTCGTCGGTATTAATGTTTAAAAAAAGAAACTGAGGAATACAGAGGAAAAAAACAAATAAATCAAGATTTCTCGTAAATCTGTTCCTAGAACTTACGGGAAAAAATTACATAACAGTAAAAGTAGTCATTTAGACACGTATCTATCCATAAAATAGAACAGATTTAGCAAAAGCTGCTTATTCCTCTTCAGGCATATACACACACACATATATATATATAAAATAAAAGTTGCTTTTTAAAAAAATAGCTTAGTCTCCAATTTTCAAGACTAATATTAGAAATACAAAAAAATGTGGTGTTTCAGCTTAAGTCGGTATAACATCTTTCACATCCAACCATTAAGGTTTCTTCTTAAATCAAGTATCTGCAGTTAAATTTCTAAACTCTCAACGAAATACAGATAGCAGACAATGTCTAAAGGGAGAAACACAGTGAATTCTCCACTGACATCAGCTGATAAAATCTTGGCCTAATAATCAAGAGTGATATCATAATAGGCTTTTATGGAGTTTAAAATTCAAGGGAAACAGTAATTTCAAAAATAAACTGCAGTTTCAGTGTTCTGTTTTCCAAAAGGTGCATTCATTGAACAAAATAGGAATTTGAAACTTGCTAAATTCTGAAGTCACCAAACTGGGCAAGGGGCGAAACAAGTAGAGCAAGTAGTAGCTAGGCTAGGATTCTACAACATACAGTTTATTTTCTCCCCTTTCTGCAAATTGAAAGAATTTAAAAGCTTGAATAAATGCTATGCCGTGGTTTGAGAGGACAGACTGTTAAGTGACAGGAAGAAAAACGATTTTATGCATCTCATTTGCTGCAGGATTCAAAAGCTGTGGGACCACATTAACGTAGTGCCTGCAAGAGCTAATCGACCTGCCAGGTCTGCATGTGCTTGGGATATATTTTGTAGCTACGGTCCCCTTCATACCACATGGCCTTCTGCAAACCTCACATACAGAGTAACAAAGATACGTCCTACAAAACTGTAATTCAAATTAATGAGTGTTTACTGCATTTGCATTTAAAAATAACGGAGACGATACCTGTTCTGTTCCCAGGGGAACTTCGATCTTCCCCAGAGATCCTTGGAGCTCTCTGTACTTTAGCTGCCTTTGCACTGCTGTTTATTACTTTAATGGTGGTTGGGGTAGCAGGCTGTACAGATGCTGGAATAATCTGCACAGCTGTAAAGCAGAGAACATTGCAGAACATCAATTATAAATTGCTGGCACAGAAATAGGCATATATTATTTATTACCTGTATTATCATAACATCTAGGAGCTAGTTTTTTCTTTGCTAAAAAGACACACTATATAAGTCATAAAGCTAAGAAAAATTTAAAGACTTTTTACCACTTACAGTGGAAATCGTGGGTTTAGACTCATAGCAGAGATGTCACATTACAGATAAAGCATCAGCTTTAGTTTACTATAATGTATATTACATGTTTCCATAACAAAAACCCCTCCCATGCCTTTGTTTTAATCTTTCTGCTGTTCCCATATGATCTACCCTAATGCACTTTTCTCTATAGTCACTGTACAACCCCCCATACCTGCTATTCAAACAGCAATTAAATACTCTTCCATTGCAATGGTATAAGAGGATGCAAACGCCACACTCTAGTGGCTTTAACTAAACACAAACCCAAGATATAATACACGGTATGTGTAACATATAAGCTGCTTACAAGTCTTCTGAAAATTGATTCATTGTAATAACTGACGACACTGCTTCAGCTGGAAGAATAAGTTTCAAATAACTAGAAAGTTAATGTATTTTTTCTAGTATCGGTTACTAAACAAGTCCCCTCTTCCACACTCCCTTGCAATTTTTGGAAACACTTTCTTTTGAAATTGTAACATTTTAATATATCCATTCATTAATGCAATATATAACCTTAAAAAACAGAACAATTCAAGACCTCAAATATCTATCCTGGACAGCTTATTTCAAGAGAGCAGAAAACCCACCATCCAAAATGAAAGTTAGAAACTTTCATAGTTCAGGTCACACACCACCTTTTAGCCAGTAACAAAATATTGAGAAAACCAACATTTTGCTTTGAAGTTTAAAATATGCCCTCCTCCCCTCACCAAGGAAAGCTACTCTTGAGTGATTTTCTAATGCTGTAGTATTACAGTGGATGGATGGAGACCCGACAGAGAGCTTATGGGTCAGGATTAAAGGGAGAACAGGGGCAAGTGACGTTACAGTAGGGGTCTGCTACAGACCACCAGATCAGAGTGACAGGGAGGATGGGGCCCTCTATAGGCAGATAGAAGCAGCATCGCACTCACACACCCTGGTCCTCATGGGGGACTTCAACCACCCTGATATCTGTTGGAAGGACGACACAGCAGGGCACGTGAAATCCAGGAAGTTCTTGGAATGCATTAATGATAATTTTCTTCTTCAAATGATAGAGGAGCCAACGAGGAGAGGAGCCGTGCTGGACCCTGTCCTTACCAACAAGGAGGGGCTGGTGGGGAATGTCAAGTTCAAGGGTAGCCTCAGCTGCAGTGACCATGAAATGGTAGAATTCAAGATTCATAGGAAAGCGAGGAGGGTGTGCAGCAAGCTTGCTACCCTGAACTTCAGAAGAGCAGACTTTGGTCTCCTGAGAGATCTGATTGGCAGGGTAGCGTGGGAGAAAGAACTGGAGGGGAGAAGGGCCCAAGAAAGCTGGCTGGTATTCAAGGATCGCCTCCTCCAAGCTCAGGAGAGGTGCATCCCAAAAAAGAAGTCTGGCAAAATAGCCAGCAGGCCTGTGTGGATGAACAAGGAGCTGCTGGACAAGCTCAAGACCAAAAGGGACGCCTATAGAGGGTGGAAGCAGGGACGGGTAGAACGGGCAGAATATAAAGAAACTGTCCAAGTGGCCAGGAACCAGATCAGGCAAGCGAAAGCCCAGGCAGAACTAAATCTGGCCAGGGACATCAAAAATAATAAGAAAACTTCTACAGATACGTCAGGGACAAAGGCAAGACTAGGGAAGTTGTGGGCCCTCTCCAGAAGGAAACAGGAGACCTGGCCTCCCAGGATATGGACAAGGCTGAGCTACTAAACAACTTTTTTGCCTCAGTCTTCACTGGCAAGGGCTCTAACCACACTGCCCAAGTCACGGAAGGCAAAAACAAGGGCTCTGCGAATGAAGAACTGCTCACAGTAGGAGAAAATCAGGTTCGAGACCTATTAAGGAACCTGAAGGTGCATAAGTCCATGGGACCTGACGAAATCCATCCACGGGTCCTGAGGGAGCTGGCAGACGAAGTTGCTAAGCTGCTTTCCATCATATTTGAGAAATCGTGGCAATCTGGTGAAGTTCCTGCTGACTGGAAAAAGGGGAACATAACCCCAATATTCAAAAAAGGAAAAAAGGAAGACCCAGGGAGCTATAGGCCAGTCAGCCTCACCTCTGTGCCTGGCAAGATCATGGAGTAGATCCTCCTGGAATCTCTGCTAAGGCACATGGAAAATATAGAGGTGATTGGAGACAGCCAGCACGGGTTCACCAAGGGCAAATTGTGCCTGACAAATTTGGTGGCCTTTTACAATACTGCCACAGGCTTGGTGGATGAGGGCAGAGCAATAGACATCATCTACCTGGACTTATGCAAAGCGTTTGACACTGTCCCACACGACATCCTGGTCTCAAAATTGGAAAGTCATGGGTTCGATGGATGGACCACTTGGTGGATAAGGAACTGGCTGGATGGCTGCACTCAAAGGGTTGTGGTCAATGGCTCAATGTCCAATTGGTGACCTGTGACGAGTGGAGCTCCTCAGGGGTTGGTACTGGGACCAGTGCTGTTCAACATCTTTGTCGGAGACATGGACAGTGGGATAGAGTGCACCCTCAGCAAGTTTGCCGATGACACTAAGCTCAGTGGTGCGGTCGACATGCTGGAGGGAAGGGATGCAATCCAGAGGGACCTGGACAGGCTTGAGAGGTGGGCTCGTGCAAATCGCATGAAGTTCAACCAGGCCAAGTGCAGGGTCCTGCACCTGGGACGTGGCAATCCCAGGCACAAATACAGGTTGGACGGAGAATGGCTGGAGAGCAGCCCTGAGGAGAAGGACTTGGGGGTGTTGGTGGATGAGAAGCTCAACATGAGCCGGCAGTGCACACTGGCAGCCCAGAAAGCCAACCACATCCTGGGCTGCATCAAGAGACATGTGGCCAGCAGGTCATGGGAGGTGATTCCACCCCTCTACTCTGCGCTCGTGAGACCCCACCTGGAATACTGTGTCCAGCTTTGGAGTCCTCAACACAGGAAGGACATGGACCTGTTGGAACGGGTCCAGAGGAGGGCCACAAAGATGATCAGAGGGGTGGAGCACCTCCCCTATGAAGACAGGCTGAGAGAGCTGCGTTTGTCCAGCCTGGAGAAGAGAAGGCTCCAGGGAGACCTCATAGCAGCCTTCCAGTATCTGAAGGGAGCCTACAGGAGAGCTGGAGAGGGACTCTGTCAGGAGATGTAGTGACAGGACAAGAGGTAATGGTTTTAAATTGGAAGAGGGGAGATTTAGATTAGATATTAGGAGGAAATTCTTTACTGTAAGGGCAGTGAAGCACTGGAACAGGTTGCCCAGGGAAGTGGTGGATGCCCCATCCCTGGAAGTGTTTAAGGCCAGGCTGGATGGGGCTTTGAGCAACCTGCTCTAGTGGAGGTGTCCCTGCCCATGGCAGGGGGGTTGGAACTCGATGATCTTTAAGGCCCCTTCCAACTCTAACCATTCTGTGATTCTATGATTCTATTATAGCACTGAACCAAAGTACAGTGCTGAACCTGCAAACAGTTCATTGTGTGAATTAACTGCTGGCAGAAGTACTTACGCTGATCAATAGTAACAGTTGCTATTTCTCCAGAGTGTTCTTGGCTAGCCAACACATCTGCAAATTAGAAAAAAAAAAGGTTTTTATTTAACCCACAAATTTCAAGCCACTTGAAGATCAAAACCTTTCATATTTCATAGAGGAAAAAAGTCAAAATTGGGTATCAGTTTGCAAAAGACATGAATAGCTCATGGTCTTATAAGTAGAGACATTTAATGTCTGTCATTCAATTTTTAGAAATAAGGATGTACACAGTGAATTTCAAGGTATCTTATGCACTCTCCATCCTCTAAAACCTTTAGCTATGTCACATAAATTAAGATGGAAATAGTTTTTAGTCTGCCAAGTTACATCCACGCATGGTAAATCTGAAATGCACATATAAATTATTGTATTATGCACATAAAATGCATCACTTATCGGTTATGTTTTGTACAATCTAAGAATTTTGGTGCCTATGCTTAATAATCTTCACTTCTATATGACACAGATGTACATTAAATAACTTACAATCAATATTTAATTATAAAACTGTCAAATTCAGGAGATGCACAAACTAAAAATCTTTATTAAAACAAAGGAGGAATCATCAGTCACTACTTCCTCCCTATTAGCTATGAAGTTTGATGAAAGATAGGCAAACAGTGTTTAGTATGCAGACATGTTTCATAACAGCAGACATTCTCACTAATACCTCCTGTTATCTTGTATTGATGCCCTCATTTTTACTGCCAATAGTTAACAGAAGAAAAACAACTGCTCACAATTGAGTTCATCTTTAAAGACAGAAAGGGAAAAAAAAAAAAAAAAAAAAAAAAGAGAAGAGGGAGGAGGGGGAGTAAGTAAAATCAGTTACAGAAAAATCTCCCGTACACTTTCGAAGAAGCTCCAAATGGCTCCAGAGGATTTCTCCCCGTGGGACACGCTGGAAAAAGTCTTCTTGACTGAGGCTGCAGAGCTCCCGCCCGGGAATACTGAGTGCATTGAGGTCAATGTCAGTCATGCTGAACTCCTTCATCACCCACACCACCCAGTGAAGCACCTGATCTGTTGACCACTGCACTGGGTCTGGGAAAAGAGAGATGAAAACGCGAATCACCTCATCATATACTGCAAGGTTCCTGCTCAATTTTATAATAACTTCCATAAAAGTAAATACATAACATCAAGAAACATAGTTACCATGACCAAATCTGACCAGATGGAAAGTTGACTCCTCCTAAAATGCTGACAGAGTGGCGTGGCTTGGTGGGGAGATGGAAAGGGCAAAAATCGGATTTTCTTTAGCAAAAGCTTTTACATCAGAACTATGCCTGACATTTCTCAAACACAGAAAATAATTATTTTTCCTTTTCCATAGGTCTTTAGTTTCAAAAAAGAGTAGTCTCTCTCACACAAGGATGCTCTTCCTCAAATATGTTGATCGGCATGTGATTATGATGAAGGATTACATTCAAAATTCACGTTTTATCTACTGCGGAGCAGTATACTTGCAGAGTCGAGGTGTGACTGACTAAAGCCGTAAGGGTGGAAACATGAATCGCAGAATAAACCCCTACAATGGAAGAAGGCTCAGAGGAGATGGGCAAGTGGGAAGTACCCATGCAGCTCAGAGAGTATGATTTTCCTGGAAACTCTGCACTCCCATGACACAAAAGACATTAAACTTTCAAAGTCATACGCCTCTTTTTTTTTTTTTTGGCTTCAAACATTCTGCGTCAAATCCCTGGTTATCAACAGACATAGCACGATGAAAGCTATTTTGAAATGCTTGCCAGTGAGAGCAACAAAAAAGCATGAAAAATCCATTGCTTTACTTATCAAAAATATGTTAAAAATATTGTCGAGCTACATGTCCTGCAAAGACCTGTGACTTCACTGGAATTCTTAAACACTTCCAAATATTCCACTTGCTAAATATATTCCCGTTTCACAGGTCTGCTCAGATACTACAGCTTCATGTGCTGAATACGCCTTGACAGTACATTTCTGGAAGTCACAACAAGCAACTCAGCTGGATAATCTCCTGAACGTGATGTAGGTCTAAAACCCACAGTTTCAGCTCAATCCTAAGCAGGCATTCAGAGATGCTTTTTCTAACCTAACATTAAATTAGCAGCCTGCTAAGTAACAACATTAATTCAAAAGAGACGATCTAGCAGAATAGTTATATTCAGATTTGAATCATCTTTTTCCACTATGTTGAAGCCAAGTACAGCTTCCATGCAAAATCTGATTTTACACCATAGTCAGCATCCCACGATCTATGAACAATTTGTTTCAGTGTCTTTAGAGGCAACCCCCACCAAGCACTGAGTCTAGTTCAAATTCAGACACCCATGAAAAAGAGCTTTATTACTAACATACATATTTTTAAGGTGGGGAGGAAGCAGAAAACTGTTTTCTACAAACTGCAATGATACAAATGTTCCGGAGCAAAACCCACTATTTTAATAAAACTATTACAAGTGTTGTTTCTACTTCTCTTTAGCTGTTTCTTATGCAGAGGTGTTTGTATTTTACTTACCCGCACCATAAGAAACCTTCTGAGGTATCAGAGCACTTTAATTATATAACCAAAATTAATTAATTTATGAAATAATTAATTAATAATAATTAATTTATGAAAAAAAGCCAACCCCCAAAATGAACAAAATAACCAGCTTCCATCTCAGCACACACACACACACACACAGAGTCATGTGTTATTACCATAGGGTATTCCAAGGCGCTCCTGCTCCTTTCGGTAGCCTTCCAGTGCTGCAGCCCATCGTGTCACTTGTTCAGAGGTCTCATCTGAAATTGTTGTAATATGTTTTGTTCCATCCAAGGTTATCACTTGAGCTTCCTCAACAAGGTGAGCTTCAGCCTCTGCATGATGAGCATCTGGATCAATCACTACCTCCACAGTCTCCACAGGCTTCACAATTTCAAGGATGTTTAACTTGGGCTCTATCCCTAGATATAGAAATAACAAACATAAAACTTAAAGATAGCAATGCAAGTATGACAAAACCCATCGTTTTAAAGATTTCTGATTAATAGGTGTTAGCATATCTGGAAAAGAAGCATGACACAGAAGCATCGTGAAATTTCCGCAAGTGTAGGAACGTAGAATGATGTATTATATTATACAGTATACACTTTACTAAGGTGAATACAAAGCTGTCCCTTTTTCCTCCTCTGGTATTACAGTTCCCTGTTCTATTTAGGTGATCCATTTCACAGATCTTGAACAGGATGTTCAGTGTGTGGGTATGAAGAACAAGTATTTCGGTCTGTAAGAAATATACTGAGCCACAGGAAAAAAGCAAACCCCAAAAAACCAAAACAACAAGCATCCACCTCTTCCCCTCAACCAAGAGGCATTTCTTTCAGGCATTACAGTATTTCTCTGCTACCTCTGGGGTCTACATGCAAGAGTTAACATTTTCTTTCAGTGCCCTGCAAGAGGCAGCATGTTCAACAATGAGATCAAAGAAAACTAGAAAATTTTTCATGTTTTAAGGTTAATCAGCTATTCATGGTTTGGTTTTATGTCTGTCATTTAAGATATTAGACCATGGAGATGCAAGATATGTCTGTATCTATTCTACAGCAATAAAGAATACATTCAGTAATGCTACTAATGCTTTCTATCATCACCTCTGTCGTCTTCTGAGATGGTGCTTTCTCCAACTGGTGCCTCGCCAAATTTCTGACATTGTATAGAGGATTTTTCTATTATAATATGCTAAACAGAAAAAAACCTTTCCTTTTTTTGGTGACATATTTCCATTATAACAACAGTTAACAACTACACTTCTTTAACAGATTTTTATCAAATGTGGACATTTTAAAAAAATAATCTGTAAAAATCCATTTTAGCATGACTTGGAAAACCTCAACTACATTTAGGCAGTTTAAAGTAGGACTCAGAACATCACATGGCCAGAATAACTTCAATATCTTGTGCCATAAGGTATTACTTTGTGTCCCTCTCATCTAACCTATATTAAAGTTCAGTGTGAGATTGTAGGTTCTGTAGGTGATGGTCTTAAAAGCTAAACCCACTACCTATTCACAGTTTGTAAGGGAAACCAAATGGAGTACTTACCTGTAGTACGAATAAGAACAAACCAAGTATTTTTCAGACAAGTATTCCTCTAGACTTAAAAGTAATTCAGCTTGATAAAAATATTAGAAAGGGAACACCACAAAGACTTTAAGTACAACATGCAGCAGTATCAAATTAAGGAAGTGAAAACAGACGTAGACAATCAGAAAGTGGTTGATTAGATGAAGAAGCAAACACGAAGAAAAGCCAAACAAGAACCTTACTTCGGAGAGTGTTTTATCTAGGCCATCTAAGATTAACATTTGCTGCACAGGCTTGTTTTACAGTCAGATAGAAACGGGTAAGGGAAAGCACCAAGTGTTAAGATTCTATTTTTGATCTTCAAAAAAGAAAGTAAAGTTAAAAGCTTCTGGAGAAGAACAGCTCACTATTGCTCAAAAAAATAATTCTGTCAAATAACTACTTGTGAAAAGAACTGTGAATATACTGCTTTATCCATAATGCAAACATGGAGATCAAAGTGATGAATCTCTGTAGAAGAATCAGCTTATAAGTAAAAATGTTGTGAACTAAAAGTCTGCTACCTAACCTACTGCAACATTAGATCAGCATTAATTCACTGGGTTTGTCTGCATTTCTTCTCACATCTCTCCCTTTACCTACTGCATAAGAAAACAGGTGTCCAGCCTTCCTTGTGCAGCACGTAATTTGTGGAACGCAATGTGATAATGCCCAGAAGTCTAAACTGGTACAAAAAGTACAAAAATTCAAGGACATAACTATCAAGACACGTCCAGATGTTGTCAGTACAAGCCCCTTCACTGCTAATTGTCTGAAGCTAGAGCATATACTAGGGTTAAGACTGATGTACCTGGGTTTTTTCCTTAAAATGGACAGTATTAAACTATTAAAGTAATTAAAATCCATTAAAATGGACACAGCCAGAGACAGGACATTAGTCAAACTGTAACTTTAATCTAAATCAGTATGTTTCATTACACTTATGAATCATTCCATTACATACTAAAAATAATAAAAGCCTAGTTATTGCAAAACACAGTTTAGAAACCACAGTCAAATGACTCACTACAGACTTAGATAACTATACACTTAAAACAGCACTCAGACTTCAGTTATCTAAATCTAAAGAACCTTTTGCGCTTAGCCACCACTTAATCCCAAAATCTGTGTAAGTATCTATAGTACAGCTACATACACACGCTCAGAAATTCTCAGTGCAGCTAGACACTAGCCTCTTATGTCAGTCAAGCGTCTAAAAAGTAGGTGGAATAGCATCTGTTTGAGAAAATGTTAATCTTGCAGGTGTGCTTTGGATATGTGTAACAGACAGAACTGAGCTCAACACAAACAGCAGCTACAGACACTTTTCATTCACAAACATGGCCTTGACTCATTTTTTGTGTATGTGGCATGTGAACGACTTGAACAGCAGGTTATCTGGGCTACCTGTTTGTATACTTTGCAAACAAGGAGCAGAAAGCAAAACTATACTGTCCACCACCATAATACAGGTCTCTCTCCTATCACTCAAACCAATGGCTGTCAGAGATTGCTGCTCTCATTCTAGCCTTTTCAACCTAGTATCCATCTCCCACAGTTAATCTGAAAAAAGTGTGGCAAGCACTTCCATTCAACTGTGTTTCTACTCTGGTGGTTAAGGAAGTAGAAAAAGAAATATAAAATTCCTTCAGGTGACAGACTGACAGCCAGAACTTTCACCTCTAAAGTTTTATAAAATAAGATTTCAACCTATGCCATACAGCCAGTACTGGAATTTACAATCAGAAATATTTATATTCCCTCCACACTACTTGTTTCTTTTCTTATTTTAAAAAAAAAAAAAAAAGTAAGCAAGCAACTAAAGGTAGGGTCAGAATCAGTTTTATCATATTATCTCAAGGAAAAAAAACCACATATAAACAGCTTAAGGATGACAAAATGTTAATCTGATATTATGTACAGTCAGAGAGAAGAAAGCCTTGATCAGATATAACTTGTGTCTGGATTAAGACAAAGAAGAGACGAAAATATTTGCTATTGAGGTCTTCCAAATTAAAGCTTTTTTTTCAAATTCTTTGACATACAATACAACACAGTTCCTCAGATCTCCACAGGCTTGCAAGAGGCTTAGTTCAGAGCAGTACAGAACAAGGATCCGCTAAAACAGCTGTTCTCACAATGGCAGGAAAACCATATACATCTCCATTCTTCAAACCAGGAGAAAGGAGTTAAGGCAAGGTGGAGCAACAGAATGGTATTTCTAGTAAAAAGAATAAACAGGACTGATATTTTATCCGCTGTAAGTTATATTTAGATACCTTTGTATGAAATGCTATAAAAGAACTACAGTGGACTATGTTTAAGTTGGTGTTTATTCCTTTGAATTTACAGGTGGCTTATCAAAATTTGATAGAGAACACAAACTGACATAACAGCCTGTCTCTTAAAAAATAAGAGAGTCTAAAACCATCACAAAGATTAGCATCACCGATTACCACTAGCTGACTTCTATATATTACACAAGTTGGGGAAAAATAAACCAAGAATCTTTCAATACCTCATCCATAGAGGAAAAATATGCAGATGGCATAAGAAGCTGTTTTTTCTCTCTGGCTTAAACAGTCACTGCAGCCAGAGTAACAAGTCCATTTCCCTTTTAGTGATCTAAAGAGCTTCCTTTTATTATTCATATTCACACTATTTGGTTTCTGATATTCTGTCCTGCCATACTTTACTTGCCTTCAACAGACAGATTTCTCAGGAGTTGCTTAAGTGTCATGGCCTGCAAAACAACACTGAAGATTGATCCAAAGTTTTATCAAAGTACTTAATACTCGTTTGAGAGAGAGAGCGCGCGCGCATGCAAGCTCCTTATGCTATATGATCAGGAACCTCAGTTTTACATTAAAGAAGAAAAAAAAAAGAACACAGGAAGAAAATGGAAGATAATAATGAAGATACTTATCACCTCCATCCTTTTGAAACTGGAAGTCTGAGCACTGCATACTACAAGTTACTGGGCATGAATGAAGAGCAGTTATTCTAGTTCCCTGAATGATATTTCTATTCTATTTTTAAAAAACAGAAAGGTAGTTCAATCCCCGTTACATATGGGGAACCAAGGATTCAAGCTAGTAGTCACCTGACACTCAGCATTAAATGCAAACCGTCAACATTACTGTTAATACAAAACAGAAAGGCTTTTTTCTGTCTAATCTACACTGAAGCCACAAGAAAACAAAATGTCCTCCCCAAATTTTTCTAATCTGCTTTGCTGACATAACTTAAAACAGATAATCAAAGGTACCTTACTCCAGTAGGAACTCACTGCCACTGTTTACTTTAAAATATGGCAACAAACATCTGTAGCTGTTCCCAGACCCCAACATGAACGTTGTCTTCAGTGAGTGGTGGCAGTCCTTCCACTCAGACATATGAAGGGGTCAAAAGAGAAGAACAGGACAAAAAGTAAAACAATAAACCTACTAATTCCTGAGGATTTGACAACGGGAAATCCTGTCATACCTGATAATACAAATAAAAACTATGCATTAACAAATCTCTACCCACCTGGTTAATGTTTCTCTGTCACAATAGTTTACTCCAAATTCTCATCCAAACAAAACAGACAACAGATAGTAATCCCAGCCTTTCATACCAATTTTCAGTTAGCTACATAGAGTCTCACAATCTAATCGTTCATCAAGCACACAAGCTCACTTGCCTCACAAAGATGAAACTGTCACCTACCTGGACAAAAATCTTTTGCTTGCCTAGATACTTGGCCTGGTATGAGTAATTATTCACCCTTAATGAGAGCCTCATATTGTAACTGTCACTATTTGACCCAGTCTTGTTTGGTTTGTGTTTTAGAAATTGATATGAAGTTGCTATAAAAGACATTTTGAATAGATCAGTCCACGACATTTGTCTTAATTACTACTACTTATAATCACAGTACACAATGAAAGAGACATTCTGAAGCTATGTAACCATTTAGTGATTTTCTCAATTTTACAGTTACAAATAGCAGGGGATTGGGTTTGCTCACAAGCGCTCCTACAATATTAATTTGTCTGTGCAACAGATGAACATAACTGCTTACCTTGCCTAGATATTACTTGCACACTGAGTTGCACTGTTCCATCTGTTTTTACTCCTTGATCAAAAAGGCTTCGATCTGGGTCCAGCTTGATAAAAGCAAAAAAATTGAAAAATATGTATCACATTTTTATCAGACAATATCACACTTATAAGAAACTTTTATTCTACTTTAAACTTCTGAAGTACTTAGTGTCTGCAGCAAATTTTCTGAAAAAGAGTGCAAATATTTTCAGTACTATGTAGATACAGTACATGACTGAAAGAACTTCATCAGAATTTGAAACCCACCACTGTTCTTTTAAGCTAGTTTCACTTACAGGGACATTTTTTAACCTAAAAAAGCAATGCAATACCTGGAAGTACCTTCACTTTGTGAAAAGTATCTACAGTTCCTTTGCTCAGTTTTTAACACATAGAAAAATCTTGGTTTTAAAGCAATATTATCCCTGTTGTTTCTGGAAAAGCCACAGATGTTCGATTATGACTAGAAGTAAATCATCCAGCTAAACACAACATGAAACAGTTATACTGTCTAACATGTGGCAATGCTTGTAGAAACAGCATATAGGGGAAACTTTCTTGAGTAATGTTTTGCTATCTATGCATCTGAATAGTAAAAAACCTTCTCGCTTTATTCAGATTCAAAACAAGATTAGACTCACAAACGTTCAGGCAGCAACAAATACTGTGGGCTACCTCAAGAGAAGATAGTGTTCTCCTTGCCCTCATTCTTCTTTCACTTGCAAGGTGATATTTTTTTTTTT
Source organism: Numenius arquata (assembly GCF_964106895.1). NCBI lineage: Eukaryota > Metazoa > Chordata > Aves > Charadriiformes > Scolopacidae > Numenius > Numenius arquata. The sequence continues at coordinate 36,782,840 of NC_133576.1, read as the reverse complement.
CTCTCTTACCCTCACCCCAGGAACCCTGAAAGCATTTTGTATACATAGTGTGTACATATTAAATGGTCTGATGATAATGAACCTGGCATAAAATTAAACTCTTAATTACAATTAATATACCAAATGAAGCATGAATTCCACGAACAATGGAAGAAAAGGACAAAGTATGTAAAAGGGTTCTCCATTAAGCGGTTAAATCTTTCATAACATTTCAATTTACCTGGATATCTTGCAGGCATATTTCATGTGCATCCAAGGAACACTGCAGTCTGGGTTCCAGCAACTTCTTAAGATTTCCAATTGGTTCATTGATGTCAATAGCTTGACTCACAAATTCCGCTGTGGTGTAGGTTTGCTCAACAATGCTTAAATACCAAATTAATATAACAAATCATTACCTACATGTTAATACAGCTTGTGCAATACAGCAGGTATAGGAAAGCTTAAAAAAACATTAGAGGTAAGCTACATAAAAGGTAACACTGACTCTAAAATCTAAATACCGTGCAGGAAAACTCTTAGCTTGAGTAGAGAGTGAATTTGGTCCCATTGATTCTACAATTGTGTAATTCTTCTTTTACCCTGTCGCAGTTAAAAAGTTAGGTTCAATACCAAGATTATTTTCAGATCACTGTTTTCAAGAGATTAAGTCATGATTAGTATGTTATACATTATTAACTTGCATGTAGACTAATTCTATTTGCCTTGTCTAGACTGTATTTAAAAGATAAGAATATATTTAAAATATATTTACGTATATAGTGTATATATGTATATATTTTTTATATATATTTAAAAGAAAAACAAACACAGAAACTTAGCAGATAGGGAACAAACAAGGAAAAAATATTGACTCTCATGCAGACCAATTGTCCGTGTCTTTTAACTGGTCAGCACATGGGTAAGCTTAACACATACAAGAGACAACCAGAAGGAACTACAGCAACATGGAGCCCTGAAGGAAACAGTCACATGCCATGGTTGCCCTGCACTAAAATGATGACAGTGTTGGCGTAGGCTTTCAGAAGCATCAGTGTTATGGGATTCGCATCTTAACAATGACCCTAGACAGTTGGTCTCTCTACACTTACACAGAACGAAATCAGAAAGTATACAGACACAGTCAGTTTGTAAAGTAGTGAAAATATACAAGGAGCTCAGAATAAGAAGAAACTAATAAGCAGTTTTGAATCAGTTCTCCAAAACAGGTTCTTAAAGAGCAAGTCACCTACCAGCCTCAGCTATTTCTATCCAACACATTAACTGCCTCTTTGTGCTTCCAAAAAGTCGTAAAAATTAGGAGGGAAACATTATGAATAAACCAGATTGAGGTAATTAAGTCAAAGGATATCAGACTGGTATCTACAATTTCAATGATCCTAATAACAATATAATCAATAGATACAGAACATCATTTCTGGCCTGTTAAAAACAAATGACCCTGTATAACGGTAAAGCAATGGTGTCGAGAAACTGCAAGGTTCATCTCAATTACAGAAGGATACACTGAAGCTGAAAGGTTTGCAACATGTACATATAGACATATTCCTATGTACACGAAAGCAGGGGAGAACTACTAAGACTGTAGCAAGAGATAAGCAAAATGGTTTGGGATTTAAGCAATTAAGATTGAAAAATACGATAGCACTATATTAGTTTCCTATAGTGGCTACAGTTCCACTTCAAGAAAACCACCATTTAATTAGATACGAAGCATGAAAACTGAAGAGAGCACAAGCAAAACGAAGAATTTCATATCCAGCAAGAAAGCTGAAAAACTGGAAACAATCAACATCGTGATTATGGAGATCAGACTGAGCCAGTTACTTCTGCCAGTTCAAAGTTAGCTCTTCTGTCTAGCTAGAAAACACTTGCACTTATTTCATCTCTGAAATCCATCTCATGGCCATCTCTGAAGCATTATGCAGTACCCCATAATAAATCTGAATAACAAAACTTAGTGTGTGCAGTCACAAATCTGAAACCAATTAAAGAAAATAAATAAATAAATTGCAACCTAAGCACCCTAAAAAGCAAAGACAGTACGTACCTTTCTTCAGTGCATTCCTGTTTCTCAGTTCCATCGATTTCTATTTCTATCAGCTCCTCTGCCTCTCTCTTAGTCATGGCTAAAATTTCTTAAGTACAGAGCTATGAATAGAAAAGAATTTTTTTTGGTAAGTCACAGACAAACAAAACTGGATGGTGGGTTGACATGTTTTAAATCAAATACCAGGATAGCTTTTTAAAGACAAGAATTCACCTAAAAAATAAAGCCAAAAGCTAATACAGATTTCACAAAACAGATGACAATACCTGGTCCTCAAATAAACACTCCAGGGGCAAATCCTGGACTATAAATAGACATTAGCACAGAGCCCAAAGCCTAATTTTCTTGGAGGCATCCAAATTTACTGGATGTTTCTGTTATGGGCCAGCTACAGCTTTTAGTGGCTCGTTGCAAAAACTTCTGAAAATTCTTTGAAAGTTAAGTGTTATTTTTCCATCTAGATTCAGCTACCTACCACCTTCCTAGCAAGGCCAAAAGATGCTGTTTATAAATTTAAGCAGCTTTTTACATAAAATGCTGCAACAGGAGGCTAGAGAGAAGATTCATTATTTCCTCACAGGTAAATAAACTCGACCATGAAGTGTTTATTGACTGTCCTATCCTCCACCCATCCCTCTCACGGGCAACCACTTGATGATAGGTACGTAGTGAACGCATCATGCTAAGTCCCAAATTAATGCAGTATGTTAGCAATTAAAAGGAAAACTATTCTGTGACGATATTCTCATTGACGCTGCAGATTTTCATACCCTGCAGAACACTGGAATCTATCGGAACATAAGGGGGAAAGAAAGAATTACAGCATTTGGGTCTGTAAAGACATAGTTTGTATAATACTGTCGTGTTTCACTGAGCATCCCATTCACTGTAAGTATGAAATACATATGATAGAGAACTGGGCCAAATTAACGGTTTACAATAAATAACACCACTAACTTATAGGAAAAGGTGAAGTAAGTAGGAGTACAGAGGAGAAAATCACATTAGAAAAAGCAAAACAAGCTGCTACTTAAATATCCACAACAGAACAGATTAGCAAGGTTTCTATCCTGGAATCATTCTTTCCCAGGAAATAGTCTATCCCAAATCCAACTGTTAATAAGTGAATTTCTTACAGACAGGGAATTTATTAAACTTTAAAACTTCTCAATCAGAATTGTAACCAAGTTGTACAGTTTTTACAGGAAAGGTTAAAAGAAATTCAAACTGCTCATCTTATTATATCCTTCAAAAATTCTTACGTAAAATTAGTTTTTAAGAAATCAAGTGCTGCATCTGATGTCAATCTATAAGAATCTACCAGGGTTAGACAGGAAGTAACAGCACCTCATCAGGTGCACCTCGTATCTCACTGCTAGAAACAAAACCAGAATGTGTTCTGCTCACAGATCTGGCTCCATGAAAACCCCCTAACTGCCAGAGTAGGGTCGGCTGAACTGAAATTGTAGCATCCACTGAACAGAATCCTGGGAGTGCAATCTCTGTATCACTTAATCTCGTATATCATCTTCACAATAAAGGGGGAAGAATGAAACACCACTTCTGAAGAATACAGACAAGCTTAATTAAATATCTGAAAAAATGACAACTGCATGGTTACAGGTGATCTGGTTAACTGTTAAAAAGATTTTTCAAAATTAAGGTTTGACCAAAGTCTCCTATTGAAAAATCCCAAAGCAGCTAACTGGTACCCTAAAAAAGGGGGAAAATTTTTCCTGTATTAGCAATCAGATTGAAAATCCCAAAACAACAAGAATAAGTTAACATTTTTTTTGTGAGGAAGAGAGTTTACCAGTAAGGTCACAAAAGGGGCTAGGCTAGGATTTCTGTTCCTTGATGCATTTGTAAGTTATTTATTGAGAAAACTCTGCAGACAGGCTGAAATAACTTACCATCTTGAATGATTTCTGGCAGAAAATATTCAATATTGGTAAATGCAAAGTGATGCACAGTGAGCAGATATTATACCAGTATAATAATGGTATAGAATTGAGTAAGATGTTTTGAAGTCCCTATGGATTGGACTCCAAATTGGCAGCTGGATGAGTAACTGTTCATTCTTTAAAGGTGGTTTCTGGTTGCATCTCACAGGCTCTACTACATTTCTGATTACCTGGGGGAGGTAGGAGAAGGGAGCACAGGCACAGAAAGAGGAAGAAAGATGGTTCCATTGAACACAGATGCAAGCAAGGGAGATGACGGGTGGAAAGAGGAAGAATAATATTATGGAAACATGTGAAGTCACTAACAGTTCAGAGAAACCTAATGGGGAAAATTATTTTGTCTTTCCTATGCAAAATAGAGAGACTCCTGACGACATAAACATTTCACACCAAGTTTAGAAAAATTTCTTGCAACAGGATGATGCAGAGATTGAAAGTGTACATAGGTTCAGGCGGGACTAAGCTTCCTGAGCCTTCCCTGAAGGCTACCGAGAAATACAAGAACTCAGCCTGGTTTGCAAGGAGGTTCAAGATGGTAGGAATACCACAGCAGCAGCATTTGTTTGGAGGAACATAGAAAAATGTGCTTGATTTGAAAGTTACAGCCTCCTGATCTCTGTTTTTATTTTTCCTTCAACCTAGAAAGCCCTGAGACTTACCTGTTACCCAAGAAGGAATCTGACCACATTGCCCAACACAGACCTCGACTAACCTAAGAGAAGGCACCTGTTCACAAAGCCTTTTTTCCCCTGCACAACAGCCCAGTGCTAACTCCAGTATCTGGTATAGTTAGGCATTTGCAGTCAGGGGAGAAACCTCGTTGTTCCGCTAAGATCTGTATTTTCTTTTCCCCGGAACACAAGGAGTTAAGCAAGTAACAAGCCCATCACGATAGGGACACAAACTTTACTGGTAAAATTAACGTTTGTTACCCTACCAGGTAATTGTGAAATGGGGGCAATGACTGGAGCCCCTGTGCATTATCAACTGATACGGAAGCCAAATCACCGGAGGTACTTGTGCTCCTGAGAAACTCCAGTATTCACAGGGCATTTGGTATTACCCATCCCTGCTAGTGTTTAAATTGGTAAACACCAACACAAACTGGGTAACAAAGCAGACAACCCATCCTTTACGAATCAGCTTTTGCAAGTTATCAGCCAGTTGGGATTTAAGACAGTGGACCTCTAAGCACGGTGGAGTCATGCCAGATTTCAAGCGTTTTCCTTCCTTATCAATAGTTAGAAGTTAGGGGGAAAAAAAAACGGACTCGGAGAAGTGGTTGTGCAGCACGCACCTGGCCAAACACCAGGAAGCAAACTACGTGAGACTCCACATACCCTCATACGTTTCCACCCCAAAATAAGGCTTTTTACGAGCGGAGTAGTAAGTTTTTACGCCCCGGGGAGGACTCGGAGACCTCGGTCGGGACTGCCTGATTCTCCCCCAGCCGCGACGGCAGGAGGACTTCGCCCCCCTCCCGCCGCCGGCCCACCAGCTCCGCCGGGCTGCCCCGGGGGCCCTTCTCCGCTCCCCGCCATCTCCATTTCTCGCTCCCGGGACCTGAACCCGGAGGCTCCAAGGCCACTAGGGAGACGGGGCACCCCAGCCCGGCCCTCCGTCCGCAGGGCCACCACCACGGGCCCTCCCGCCGGCGGGCGAGCGGCGCAGCCAGGCCGTCGGGCCGCCGAGGCCGCTCCTCCCCGCAGGCCCCGGTTCTCTCCCCCGCCACCCCGCCCGCTTCCCCCCCTCTCCTCCTCCTCCTCCCCGCGGCGCCTCGTCGTTGTTTGAACCCGAAACGGAAATGAGACTCGCGGCGCCGGGGAGAAACGGAAACAAAACACGGGCCGCCAGGCCGCGCCGCGCTCACTCACCCGCTGCCGCCACCGTCCGCCGCCGCGCCGGCCCCTAAGCGGAGCGGCCGCACAAACGCCTCCCCGCCAGCCACGGCCCTCGGAGCGCCAGCGGGTCCCGGCCGCGGTCCCGGCCCCACCGCCGCCGCCCTGAGGAGACCGTCGCGCGCCGGGGATTGGGCAGCGCGGCCCAGCGCGGGCCCGGGCGGGAAGGGCGCGCCCAGACCGCCACCCCCCGCGCGGGGGCGGGAACTACAGCTCCCAGCGACCACCGGGGCCAGACGCAGCGGCGGCACCGGGCGGTGCGGGGGTTGCTCCGGCAGCTTCCCGGCGTGCACTGCGTGGGGAGGCGGAGCGGACTGGGGTCGTGGCGGCGGCGGCGGTGACTCTCCCAAGGTGACTGGAGCTGGGCCCGGCGGCCCCGTGGCTTCCTCTGCCTGCCCACCTTCCCTCCGTAGGTGCTGAGGGTGGGCTTATCCTCCGTCGGTTTGGGCTTAGGGTACCCGGGCTCCGGAGCGAATGGTGCCGCCCGGCCCTGCCGCCGGTGGGGTGTGCCCGGGCGGGTGAGAGGGAGACGGAGACCCCGGGAAGGGGGGGGCGGTGGGGTCAGTGGTGCTGCTGCTGGCTTTGGCTGGGTTAAAACCGTCGCTTTTTCTTCAAACAAGTCAAAACTTGAAATTGCGAGTTGGTCTCGGTGGTGGTGCGAGCTAACGGGAGGTGTACCGGGTCACTCGGGGGCACGGTGTCTCTGGGCTCAGGGGCTGGGGTTTCACCCCAAATTGCGTGCAGGTTTCAGTATTCTTTGAGGTTTAAAGCTCATCTCTGCACTCGATTTTTTGGGTCTTTATGCATGTAGATTGCAGAAAAAGCTAAGTAATTCTGTGTTTCTGTTTTGCTGTTTTGTTGGTTTTTTTTTTTTTAGCTAGAGCATCAGTGCCATCATGATCCTGCATCAGATCCTGCGACTTTCTTCCATTTTTCGCTCTGCTGTTTCTGTTCACTTGCGCAGAAACATCGGGCTTTCTGCTATTGTCTTTAATAAGACAAAAGAGCTCGATCCAGTTCAGAAACTCTTCGTGGACAAGATCAGAGAATACAACACAAAGAGCAAGTAAGTAGAGGAAATTATTTTAAGGCTGATAGCAAAAGGAGGAAAAATGTTGATTTTGACAAATGCTAAAATACGCTAGCTTTGTAGGTTGGCCTCTAAATACTTAGGTGTGCTTTCCTGCAACATTTGTTAATAGTGTCACAAATGAGAAGGCTTGTTCTTGCATACCTGACAGAAAATATCTATTTTCTCCTCTTAAATAAATAAATAAAAGAAGTAAAGCTGAAGTCATTTTTCTTGGGGAGTTAAGGCACTTAATTAAGTTTTTTTGCAAACTTTATGAAAATACCAGTATGTTAATTTTTACCCATTTTTGTGCTCTGTAAAAAGAAAAGGGAAAAAAAAAAAGCCCCCTTTTTTTTTGTCTGGGGAAAATAGCTGTTCTTCAGTCTTGTTGCCAGAAGCTGAATGGAAACGGCCTCCAAAAGCAATTGAGAGTTAATGGAATGTTAGGCTGATTCCTTAAACATCAAGTTAATAAGCAGTTCATTCGAATGGAATCTTAGATTCTTGTAATGTTTGAATGAACTACTTAGCAGGGAACTAAAACTGTAGTAATTCTGTGGGATTTATTCTTAGTTCTTCTTAGTTCTATTGGAGGAAGATCTGTTTCCATACCTACAAACTAGCCTGTGTTTGAAGGCATGTTCTTGGTGGCTTTAGCAATCGTAAGTGATATCTGTGTTGGTACAAATGAGCATTGGTAATCTAAAGAGTTACTACTTTAATTATTTTATATTTCTATCCCAAGAAATCCCTGTTTGAATCTATATGAATGCACCCTGTCTGTTTTTTGTTGGTTTTTTTTTGCTTGTTTAGTATTCGAAACACATGCTCTGCAAGAACAGTTAAGCTTTACTGACCAAGATTTCAGAAATAGCAGAATACAAATCACAACTTTGTTAGTAAATCACACATGGAACAAGTGAAACTGAGAGCCCTGAAAGCCTGGATACTCAGTGTAGTTTTATGTGTCAAAAGGCTACCTCTCTAGCTTGGATTTTCATCATTGATAGTAGAAAGCCTGTACTTTATCCTGAGAACCTTGTTTATGTGTAAGGTAAGTAGGCCCTAAGGTGTGGCATATCTTGAGTTTTGGAAATATTTTAGATGGTTTGCTTTGGTTGTCAAAAAGCCTTTTAATTCATAAATGGCCACGAAAACATAGAACTTCCACGGGAAATTTCAGAACTGAGATATTAATCAGGACTTTTAATGTTTTTTAGGCAAGCTGGAGGGCCTGTTGATACAGGCCCTGAATTTCAGAAAGATTTGACTGAATCCCTTGCTAGACTTCAACGGGCGTATGGTGAGGGAGATCTCACCAAGTTTCCAGAATTTAAATTTGAGGGTGAGTTAACAATCTTACTGAATTTCTAATTGCAAGTAAGGACGTGTTCCCTGACTGTTTTTCTTAATTCCCATTTAGTTTTTATTTGGACCATTAATTTCACATAAGATGCCCTCAGTGAATATCCTTACTTTCACACAGTTCATATATGATTCCGTCTGACTCCTTTTATTGATTATTTGCCTTTTCCAGTGGAGATGTGGACTTACTTAGACTGATGCTTAACAAAACTTGCAGTCAGATCCAGCTGTCTTAATTACAGAGCCTAAAGAAATAGCAAAAATATAATAGAAATAGCCCAGGGTTATTGTTCTATGTTTTTCTCACCCTCCCACAGAGGTCAGACAACTGGTTTTCAGATGACAGTCTGCGATGTCATCCAAACTGCAATTTGTAGATTTTCTAAGCTGATCTGTAAAGTAGGTGATTTCAGAAAACGAACACAGAACTTAACTTTGTTACTTATAATTTGGTCACAAAGTAATCATATTAAACCTTTTTCTTCAGTTATTTTGATACCAGTTCTGTTTAACTGCTCTAAGTTGGTGTTAGCATGGTTTCATATTACCCAGATTGATTATTAGAAGAATGTTTGTGAGGAATGGTTTACCAAGAATTCAAAGAAACAGTACAGACTGTCTACTTAAAGACATAAAGCAAACTTAATTTTTTAACGGACAGGCTAATTTCTTTAGTTGATTCTTTTGCCTGCTTATGCAGGTACAGCTCAAAGTCTTCATTGCTTACAAGCAGTTTTAGCTGAAGACAGATTTTGGAGGTGTAAGATGTCTTTCCCATAAGCTGAGATGCAGCAATCTTTTGAACGTGTCAGCGTATTTGGTTTATGTGGCAAGGTTTTGGTAGCAGGGGGCTGTGGGGTGGCCTCTATCAGGAGAGGCTGGGGGTGTCCACATATCAGACAGAACCAGTTCCATCCGGCTCCAAAATGGATCTGCTGCGGGACACAGCTAAACCAGGAAGCAGTGGTGATGGAGCCTGTGTGACAATATAATTTAAAAAGGGTGAAAAACACTGACTCTGTTTTCACCCCTCCTGTAGAGGGAAGGAAAGAGAGGGAGAGTGTGAGGCTTGGTGGGCATCTGGCAGCCAGCCAAGGTCAAGCCACCATAGTTAGGGACTTGTAATTCTGATCAGACTGACTGGAAATTCTAATTCAGATTAGGAACACATCTAGAAATGATTTGGGTTTTGGTGGTATTTGACATTTGGTGTCAGATTGTTACTGGTGCAAATAGAGCATCTGTAAAGTAGGATCTATGGTGTTTCTTCCCCCTTCCCACCCACCCCGTTTTAGGGATGTGGTTTCTTTATATTCAGTTTTATTTCTATGTAATATATGAAACAATACATATGGAAGTTTAGGACTTTTTTTGGTAATAAAACAAAAATTTGTGTGACCATGAAAACAGAATAAAGAGGGAGAGACTATGTTCTTTTACCACTGCTGCCTACCCGTAATCTAATTTCAACAAGTTTTCAAAACTAAGTGGCTAGATGAGTAGAAACTTAGGATTTTTTGTTTTAGTGAAGATTACTATGAGTCTTACCTCTCAGACTTTGTAGCAAGAACAAGCATTAATAGCCCACCTGTTAAAAGCCTTAATTCTTCTGAGTTTGTACCTTTGACATCAAGAACTCCTTCCTCAGTGTTTCTATGTGGAGAATGTCTTTTGCTAAGTGGAGTTGAAATTGTGCACTCCATTCTGTTAATCAGCTATAAGACACTAATCAAGACAGAAGAGCTTGGTTACTTGTTTGTGTATCAGAGCTATATTGGAAATACTAGTGTCATGCTGTCCAGTAATATCCTGGTTGACTTCTTCAGTTCTCTGCTGCCTTCCCTACCCCAAGTGTTTCTAAAAGCTGTTTTAACAGAATGGTATTGAGGTGCGTGTCTGTCTGAAACCTCATGCATAACTCCTCTGAGGTGGAAAGAGCCTGTCTCCACCATAGTTTAGTCTTTAGTGCTGCCCACATCCAGTCATGCCCTGGTACAAACAAAGTTAAGTGGCATACAAGAGCTTGCTTTAGCTTTCCAACTTTTAGTTTCTGAATTGTGGTTTTTGAGGCTGGAATAAAAAGACACTAATACGACTTTTCTCTCTCGCCTTTGTCCTTTAGAGCCCAACTTTGAGGAGACGCCAAAGTGATCTCTGCAGGTTGTACACCAAACAGCAGTGCACATCAGTGGAGCTGCTCAACATGCCACCAGTTGTAAATTAATAAATGCAGCATTGCAGTTCGATTTCAAAAGCGTGAATAAGTTCTTAACTGTATGGTGTGAGTTAGCTGTGCTCATCACCTCTTTAAGTGACTGAGGCATCTGAGTAGTGTTTCTCAGTCTTAACTGCAAAGCTCCTTTGCCAAGCTACATTTTAGTGCTGAGAAACTATAACACTGATAAGTAGTTCCTTCTTGGTGTATTGTTATTTTTCTTAGTTTGTTGCATCCAAAAAGCTGCAGAAAAAAATCCCCATGAACCTAAATAGGTAGCAAAACCCTGCAGTAGTGATGGGCATACCCAGCCAAAAGCATAGTCACAGCTATACTAATTTTACACTGCATCAATGAGTACACAAGTGATAAAGTGTTACTCTTATGGAAGCAACCGAAACCTGTTCATGAGGTTGTGAGATTTAAATTTTATTAAGTGAACTACTGACACAAACACTTCAAGTTCCAAGGAGCTATTTATTTGTGACACTTCAGCAGTTAGAGTCCAGATACTACAGCTTGAGTTGTACTGGCATGATATTTCTTCAAAATGAAATTACACATGCAGTCTACAGAGACAGAGAGAGGTACTTCCTTATGGAAGAGAAGCTGCATGCATTTTATATTCAACAACAAAACACCGCTTGAGCCTCAATTATAGGAAGCTCTACTCTGTCAGGATAGTAAGTTTAAGTCTGCACAACGACTTATACATGGCTTTGGCAAATCTAATATAAGTCAGAATTGCAGGAGACTTTGAGCCCTTGACAAATGGTGGAGACATAAGCAGTAGAAATAGTGGTAGCAAGGTCATCTATTGAAGTTATTTGAATAGATTGTTCCCAGCTGTAAGAGTGAATCCTGTATTGCTGCATGTATACATGAACAAAATGAAGTGTCTTCACAGAAGTGACTTGTACATTCAATTTAGTTCTGTCTTTAACTTAAGTTTTTTTGGGTTTTATTGTTTTTAAAAGCAAATCGCAGACACATTGACTAGATCTAAACATTGGCAGTTTCTATTTTCAGATTGTAGTAGGTGGAAACAATATTTACATAGTAGAGGTCAAAAGATCCCTTTGATACTTTTGTATAACAAGTAGTCATTTGATGTCCCTCACAGAGGCTGTAATCTTCTAAATAACAAAGGACTTGGTATGCTTGAAATCCTAAATGAAGCAAACAAGGTTACATGAGTAATTTCAAAATTCAAAGATTTTAACTAGATTAACATTTAGTGTACATCTCAAAATAAACTAAGGCATGGAGATTGAGAAGAAGTGTGCTTGAAACACCGTTAGTTAACATTTACTGTTTTCTGGAAAGGTAAGCCTACAGAATGCACTGCCACACAGAATAAAAGTAATAACCTATTAAAAAATACAAGTATCCAACGGCTCTGTTGAGCATCCAATTCATAAGTGCATTAATGTTGATAAACAGATACTATATCACTTCAAAGTTTGTTCCTTCCCACTCAGCGCAACCAGGTATCTGGCCTCAGTGTCTTACATCTACACTAGCTGGAGGAATGAGCTGCCGCTCTTTAGCGTGCTCTGTTTTGATTAAAGAAATGGGTGGTGTTCAATGAGCTTTCAAGGCTACTAATGTAGCCTTAAACTATAAATAGCGAAACTAAGTTGCTCCTAGTTGAACCTTTAGCTGGAGCTCCATTCATTTTGCATCAATCTGACAAATGGGAGCAATGTACGTGCTGTTACAGCCCTTGAGAACTCTCAGTGAGGAAGGGGGGAAGAGAAGAGTAAGTTTAACTTCCATACTTAGTCCAGGCTTTTAACCCACATTAATCTTAGAAGAATTAAGGCCCAGACTTTCTCTTGCTGCTGCTTTGGACTGTGTCTGAGTTAGTTTCCTAGGTTAACTGATATGAACAAGCAAGGCAAAGAAGACTTCACAAACAAGAAACGGCACCATTAAGTGGACAGTATGGAGATGAGGTTGCCAAGCAAGTGTAAGAATGTTACCTTTTTAGTTTGATAGAGGGAAAGTAATCTCAAAAAGGGGAAAGAAAAAGCATGAAAGAAGCTAATAGAACAGGGAGATATAGGAAGAAGCAGGTAAGTGACAACCACTGCCATCCTTTTCTTTACCACACTAATCAAAGTACAAAGCAAGGTGCTGTAGTTGCATGATGCTTGAGACTAATAGGGAGCTATAAATGCAAACAGAGGTATCTCCAGGTATTGGTGGCATATAAGGTTTGGGGGGGATGGGGGTGGTGCAAAACCATCACAGAACCAAGAAATTTTGAAGACGCCTAGAACTTCTTTAACACTGCTGAATGCAAAATACTTGCCTTTTCACTCGTAGATTGATAGTTGGTCTTCTTTCTGTTAATAGGAAAGAAACATAGGTTAAGTAGTACTTTTCTGCTATTAGTTTTAATCTATTGAGAACCTTATTTATGAATGCATTTTTCCTGATGTCCAGCAATCCTTAGAGTATTTTCCCCTCTTAGAAAAAGGTTACAATAACAAACCTATTGACTGCTTTTACACTGCTGTCATTATCTCATTAACCACTGTCAAATTACCTTCCCTAGCTTGTCATTTCAATGCTTTCAGTTATATTTTGTCTAGTTCATGGCCAGTATAAACACCACAGTATTTAAAAGTAATATTTGTATTTCTCTTTAATACTTTTTTTTTTTTACCTGCTATTGCCTAGAAGTGCCAAGATAATTTTTTTTTCTTTTAAATGTTTATTTGAGGGCTGCCTCCAATGAAGCACACAATTTTAGCCTTGTGTGGGAACACTAAAATTGCTTGAGGATTTCTAACTTGCTACTAAGAAATATAACTGCATGAAGTAAATCCATATTAGAGGAGCAGACTGGACACCCTCAGAAAGTCTCCACCTGTCATTATTTCAAATATTTTCTGAAATAATCCGTAGGCATGGATATGAGAACAGTTTAGTTTGGTTCTGGGCATCTTTTGTCCAGTTTGAAGAGAAGAAAAATGCATGCTTATAGCTGAGTTAGGGTTGTAAACCATAGCTATGTAAAAAGACACATCTCTGAACATTTATCACAGTAATATTCCTTAATTCATTTTCTGAGCATCACATTGGTTCTAATAAGGGAACCAGCTAGTGTGTAGGATCAGGTTTACTTCAGTGTTCAAAAAAACCACTGTAACAAGAATCATGTGAGAAAGGCCTTAAACAATCATCACAATTAGCAAATCATCAGAAACTTATATGAAGTTTGCAGTGGTTTGTGAACTACTTGCATCAAGATACTTACTGGGAAGAGCTTCCCTCTGAAAAAGGAAAAAAAAAAAAAGATTAGCATAAGAACAGTTTTCTTAGCTGATGTAGAGTTCTTTGAAATAGCTATTCATAGCTTATTCAGCTCTTCAGTTTCTAGAAGGAGTTTCTGAACCAAATGTCTCTTTTTGGTGTAGTGAGTTTAAACAGAAAAAGTTGCTTTCAAAGGTAAATGAACTTCCAAGTGAACATGAATTCTAACAGCAGCTCTGTTAGCCTTTTATTTTTAGGCAGCCGACCTTCTCAGACCCCGGCATTTGGCATCCCTTCTGCTGAACTCCACAGGCGCTAATGTGAACGCTGCGGAGAGGGTTGCTGGACCTCCGGAATTTTTGCAGCAACCTCCACGTGCACTTTCACCACGACCCAGAAGAGGGAGCCAGTAATTTAGTTTCCCTCTCCATCAGAATTCAGCCGCTCAGACCTTTTAGACTACAAGTGAACTTTCCTGGCTTGTATTTTTAGGTTGTCTTTCTTTGTCATTCCCTCTCAAAAGCAGAGCAGAGAGGCTCCGGGAACCGGGGTTCGGCTCGTTGCTTTGCCCAGATTGCCGTTTGGTAGCCTTGTGCAACTGCAAGAACATCTCCATGTCATTCTTAAAGTATCTTTTGCAGTAGAATAAAAACGTCTACACAATAAAGTTGCTGCTGTAATGCTCTTTAGCTTTAGTACCACAGAGTTAGAGCCTTCATGACAAGACTGTTACGGTCAGCACAAGTACAGGCTTTTTTTGACACAGGGAAGGAGTGATTTTACTTTACTTACTTGTAAAGTAGCCCTTTTTTTGGGCATAAAATACTCCAAGGCCACACAATGCCATTACCAGACCCACAAATACTACTGCAGCGATGATACCACTTACATTAAGGTCATCTGTAATTATAAAACAAGTCCAATGTTATAAGTTGTAAAAATTTCCATAGGCTGGATTTTTTTCCCCTAATTACTACAGGCACCTTTTGTATCTATAGATGGTCTTTTGCCCAAGCTACATAAGTTAATTAGTAACACGTAGATGAAGCAGCCCAAAATCATTGTATCACAGCCGCGTTAACATGAGTGCTTGATACATTTCAACTGCTTAGTTTGGGTCAAAAGTAAGGAAAGAGTAAGAGGGGTTCAAGGGATACATACTCCTCATTATATCTATCCCCTCAATAAGTATTATTCACATCATATGTCTCTAAGGAAAAAATATCTTGAAACCTTTAGAAGTCTAAAAACAAGTGTTTTCATACAGTTACTTTGCCTAAAATAACTAAAAGATCTGATGCCAATATCAGATCTCAGTCCTGAAGAACTCTTCGGGCAAGCTATTTAAAATTGAATGCTTTTTTATTTTTAAACAGCAAGGCTTTAAAAATTCAACGCAAGAAAGGCCAACAAATATTTTAGCCCAGATGTCAAAAGTTAAACTCTGCACTGTGCTACAGAAACATCTAGCCATTTTTATTTTGAAGGTGATGACCCATGGCCATTTTCTGATAAAACCACTATAATCTTCAGACAATCATCCGTTTTAGGAAAAACAAAAACATCAACAAGCAGAAACATTTTCATAGTTTTTTTTTTTATATATATATATCCAATTACTTAATTGCATCCTGACTGTAAACATACATGTATGGTTGGGAATTTCACACCCAAACCTATCAGTTTTTGTGCATGGGTTGATAGCAGCTTAGGACTTTGGTGAGTATTTCCACAACAGAGGGATTCTGTCTTGGTAGCT
Source organism: Numenius arquata (assembly GCF_964106895.1). Classification (NCBI taxonomy): domain Eukaryota; kingdom Metazoa; phylum Chordata; class Aves; order Charadriiformes; family Scolopacidae; genus Numenius; species Numenius arquata. The sequence continues at coordinate 36,767,253 of NC_133576.1, read as the reverse complement.
TGTAGAACACTTGCTCATAATCAACCAGGAATGCATTAAAGCCATGTCACAGTGATTTTCAGCCAAGTTCTAAGAATGCACTAGACAACTGCTTTATGGAATACTTGAACATGAACTTCTGTGCAGTATTTGTTAGGATCTTTTATAAACTTTGTTTCTTTACCATCTGCTTTCCTATCACATCTGCAAGAGCTAGTTCTATATTCTGCAAAAACATTCATACATTTTGGGTTATTATGAATTCTGCCCCTCCAGCCTTTGCTAAATTCTTTATTAGCTAACCACTGTTACACTTCACCTATGCTACGCAAGTAGAAAAGAAAGAGGTAGCATGATTTTATTTAATTTTTTTCAGATACACTGACTTCTTCAGTGTTCCCCTAGCAGGTATAACTGAGTCACAGTTATATTTCTGATCTGTTACATTAAGATCTCACATGAATGAATCTCAAAAGGGAGGCTTTTCATAAAGAAAATAACCCAGTGGATTGGCATGTTATGCTGTACTGCTTCCGCAAAAGCATTCTGAAATATTAAGGATGTCATATGGGTACTGCTGTTGCCTGAAGTTCAGCATTTAGCAACCTAAAGGCTGGCTACTGCCATAATTTTAGGGCACTACACTAGCTGCTTTTCTGTGAAATGCTGTAAGATGTGTTTGTGCTGTAAGAAAGGAATGCTTTGAGTAACCACAGCAACTACATATAAGGAACTACTATTATTATTCCTCCCCCAAAATGCTACAGTGAAGTAAGAAGACAAAATTCAATCTGGTCTTAGCTTCTCAGTTGCATCACGCAATAAAATCATTCCTATTGCAAGGCTGTTTTCCACCCTTAGTTGCTTTGACACATACCAACTTGCATTCGCTTCACTGAGCATTTCTGAGATAATCCGATCCCATTGGAGGCTTCACAGTAATACTCTCCAGTGTCATTCTTTGTAACTGTGTTAAATAGCTGTTAAGACAGAGTCCAAAACCATTATCAGAATGGAAAAAAATTCAGAATTTCCTGTGGGATAGAAAGTTTGACACGTCAATAGGGTTTGGTTGGTTGGTTTTTTTTAAACAAAACAACCTGAAAGTGAGTAATTGACCTCATGATTCAGCTCCCTAATTCCATCCCCTGGCCTAAAATTCAGCTTCTGGTCTAAGACAGTCTTTTAGATGGACATTTTAACTAGATGGAGTGTGTCTACAAGAAGATTCTGTTTCAGTGGATCAGTACTTTCCAACAAAATGCATTTTTTTAGACGTGCTGTAATTTCAGAATCCCTGATATCAGAACATTTTGTTCATTTCACCAAAAAAAATAATAAAATTCATGTAGTACAAAAATATTTCCCAGGGAAAGTCTGTGGCCTCCCCTCCCCCCCCCCCAAGAAGTGTCACTTTGTAATGCTAAACTGCACTATTTATCAAATACTACTGCTGTAAAAATAAAAATAAGGAAGCAAGAGATGGACAGACTGACCTCATGTTCATTCCAGTGTTCCTCTGTATTTATTATTTTTTAATCATTAGACCTGTTAGTGTTTTTCACTTTAATATATCCCAGACTTTAAAACTAAGATTTTTTCAGAAGTTATTGGTAATTTTGAGTAGCCTACCTAATTTCCACAGTGTGCTGATAGATCCACAGCACCTCAGAATGCTTAGTCACATTTCAGTTTCCGGGTTTGATCACACACAAGAGTAGAGTGTCCCTGGAACAGCTCTTTACTTCTGAAAAATCTCAGCTGACAATGCATCATAAGTGGTACATATCATTAATTTTTTTTTTTTTTTAGAAGGATAAGCTAATGGTGAAGGGATGAGAAAGAGATGGCCAGTTCCAAGGGAACACCACCCCCCCAAACAAACAACTAAACCAAAAAACACACTAAGGTTACTTACAGCTCCAACTCATTCCCATCGAATTCACAAACACCGGACTGGAACCTGTAAATGCCACTAGGTTGCACAGATTCTGGACTGCCCTTAGCACTGCACTCCCACAGAAGTGTGCATAATTGCCATTTCAGATTTTAAGGTGCTCTCAAATATAACTGTTGACATGCTGAGAGATCGTTCTCAACTGGCACTGGTTAGTTAAATGACAAGGTGAAATTTGTCATTTCTTTTCTAGATTCTGCTCATTTATCATTACTGCAGCCTTGCAACTCACCCAATTTGTCCGTATCACTCAATGCCTATGGCTTGTCATTGGTCCGGGGCAAAAGCCACCTTCTACGTTTGTTAGTACTTATTTCAGCATGACATTGATATCTGACAAACACCTTGTCCATTTTTGGATTAAGACCTCTGTGCATCATTGTACTAAACAGTAAATTTGGTTTTTTTGATAGTCGGTTATGACAGTTGGTTACTACACTTACCAGAGTGCCAGACTTTTTATTCATGGTGTAAGTTATATTTGCTGCTCTAGCACTGCCTGTTCCTGTCTTTTCCAGTAAGGGAACACCATTCTTGTACCACTGGTACTCCGATGGAGGAGACCCCTCAGTCTCCTTACAGCTCAGTTCCACTACTGTTCCCGTCATTGCAGAGCTGGGTACCTCACACACCGGAGTAGTCGGAGCAACTGGAAAAAATCAAATTGCACTTGTTACGCAGTCTTAGCAGTATTGTCTATATGACAACAGTTTGACAGACACTGGTGAGGAGATGAGCACTCGTGTACATGCTTAGAAACTACCATGTTAATGAAATGAGGTGCTGGAGAAGGGGCTGGAGGCAGAGTACTGCTACTGGAGAATGCAGTAAAATTTGAGTTGCTAAAAATGGAAGAACGAGGCTTGCTCCCAGCCTCCCCCACCACATGCTGTGTCATCCTGTCTCCCATTTATACACTCTCATCCAACCCCAGAGTTTTTTTTTCCACCTTGTTTCTTGTACAGGGCCTCTTGCTCACAGACAGAGGAGGGGTAAGGGAATCTGTAGTTCCGCAATTCCCCCTTTCCCTGCCCCAGTATTTAAAAAGAGAAGTGAGGAAGAGGAAAAAGATTTTTTTTTTGTATTAAAAGAAGTCAACTGCTTTTTGAAAAATGATTGTCAAAGAATTACCAAGACTGGCTATTATCACAGTCATTGTGTGAATCCCAGGTTGAGGGCCAAAACCAGTTGGCTACTAACTTTTAGTATAAATTAAAACCAAACATTCCCACACACAGATGCAGGAGAACTGATCATTCCTTCTGCCATGAAGATGAATGTCTCTTTTTTGATTTTTATTATGTGATCAGAAAAGAAACTTAATTGTTTTTAGTAACCTGAAGCTATGCAGAAGAAAACTAAGGGTGAAGAGGTATGCATGGAACACACCAAAAGCACAAGTGACACCTTAACAAATATTCGTAAAAGGTTTGTGAGCAACACCCACACTCTCTACTTTGGGCTCTAAGACTTCAACTTTAAATTAAGAGGGCACATTTAAAAGATTAAAGGCATTGAGAAAGTGGACAAAAGAAGGAATAAGTGGGGTTACCTCATTTTTGGAGCTAATCAGAAGTTCATGAATTTATAATCTTTTATGAAGAACTTTGAGACTTTTATAATAAGACCAATTAATTTTGTGTAGGAAAAAAACCACCAATACAGAAGCTACAAAAGCAAATATTTTCTTTTCCTCCTATATGGAGAAAAGAAGAAAACTACCAACTTCTACCACTCATCCACTGGGAAAAATATCAGGAACAGTGTAAGAAGAATGTACTTATATTCACCTTTCCTTCCTTTCCCCAATTGGGATAGAAAACAAACAAAAAGCCACAAAGAACAACCACCCCCTCAAGACAACACCATCTCTCTTGTAAATAAAATGCACAGATTGCTAGCTCGCTGGCTGGCATTGCGCAAGCACTGCAGCAGTTTCTCCTTCCAAAAACAGGAGGAGACTGTAGCATATTGGAATGAGCTGCTGCTTAGAAATATTTGGTAAGTGTTGACAGATGCTGACTTTCCAGTGCCAAACACCATGATCATCTTATCAGCCACTGAGTGACTTCAGTTTTAGTAGAAATGGACATTTTACCATCACGTACATCAGCATACTTGCTAAGTTTTGAGAACTTAAACCCACATTTATATCATCAAAACCCTAGTTCTGTTCCTTTCTAATGCATGTGAGTTTTGCAAAGCTCTTTCATGAAGTATGCTGTAGAATGTGCATGTGCACGTACGCTTATAAACCCAGCCCAAAGAAGACTCAAAAACCCAGCAGCTACACACCATATGGACAACCCTACCTTCAACACCCCTTGCCATCATTCAATGTCTTTACAGAAGCCCGAGTAACAAAGTTTGTACCCAATACTGTGAGAGTAATAGTAGCCTCTCCCAGGCGTTGCCCCTCTTCACTCTTTACACTGATTTCACAGCGGTAGGTCGCAGAATCCCTTCTAGTCACATTTCTAATACGAATTCCTGTATTCAGCATCTCTGCTCGGCCTCGAAGATCACCTTTAAGGGAGAACAGACAGAGAGGTTTCTGCTCTTTGCTTATAGCAAATGTATACCTCTCATTGGCTTGTTCTGAAATCATGTACAATTTATGAACTACTGCTCTTTTGTTCAGAGTTAGATAACTATCACCAAGGAGCAATATGTAATCCCCCTCCCAAAACAGTAAGAACCTTCCACAACTTGTCCAAAAAACCCCTCAGTTCAAAAAAAAACCAAACTACATTGGTCATACATTTTCTAGTTGGAAAATGGAATGCTTTTTTCCTGCAGATATTTCAAGAAAACTTGAATAGCAGTAGTCAGGTGACAAGAGACACAGTTTTCCACTAGAGGAATGGCAATCACTAACTTAATTACCTTACAGAAAGAGCTGTGAGCGATACCACAGCAAAGTATTTGACATTTTAACTTGGCAAGAAAAACTTGGTAGATTCAGTAAAGATATTGCCATCAGACTTCTTACAATTAGATTTTTTTTTTCCCTCATTCTACAGCTTATTAAATTAAACTTGAAATTAAAGTTACATGTACACAGAACTGCGAGTTCCAGTGTTTCTCTAAATTAAATATATGCAGGAAAAAACCCAAGACCAGAACATCTTGCAAGATTGCAAGATTTACAAACAAAAATCACTGTGCTTTTCTTTTACTTCTCAGCCTTTGTTTATGATGTGCAAGGTACCAGAGACCCATATTTTCTTCAACACACAAAGCTGAGGTTCCTTTTCAGAACATACAAACAGAAATTCCACTTCTGAAAAGAATACGAATAATTTAAGATATACAGCTGACTTTATATTTTATGTATATAAAATTGCTGCATTATTCATATCTAAGACTCCAGCTCTACAGAAAGCTTCAGAAACCTCTTTGTAGGATAGGAGTACAAATCTTGCAATAGTTCTGGGGAGTTTATATCTGAATGTAATTTCATTTTTGAAAAGTGTCAAGGGGTGTGCAGTGACTTTTTCTTAATCTTAAGTTTTATTATATTTAACTTCATTAAAAAGGTAACTAAACATTGACATTTTTATTAAATGTTTTTCTCCTCCCTAGGGAGGAATTCTTTTCTCAAAAGGACAGCTGTTCAGTACGCAGAGTGAAGAGCATTCTCTTTCAGTCATTTTTCTAATGTTATTCCCCAAGAAAGAGTCAATATCTATGCTAGAGAATGACTTGTTAAACCAATAGTCTATATTTGTAGTACTGTACCTGTAAATTCACCATTGTAGTACACAAATGAGACTTCTTGAGACTGGATTTTCTTCCATTCTATTCTTAAGCTCATCCCTTTTGAAAATTTGTGCTTGCAACTAAGAATAGCCTCTAGAGGAGAAAAAAAAAAAAAAGGAACACAAAAAGGGAAAATTAAAGACTTTAGTATTGTGTTTGGTACGCATTCAGGCTCCATGAAATTAATAGTCCCCCTTCAAAAGAATTTGAGCAGTCAACTTGAGCAGTCAGCAAGGGCCAGATACCATCAGGCCGTCTCCAGACTTACACAAACACAATGGGAAAACAGAAACTAGTAATTTTCCCATACTTCAGTGGTCTTTGGGTCAAACTTCAGATGCTGGGGACTAGATATTCCCATGTTGTATAGGCACAGATTCTGTATTACTACCCTCATTTTAGGTACAATATTTTTATCAGTGAGCAGACCACCATTAAAAAAGGACTCTGACCCTGTTATCAACAGTATTTCGTGAATTGCAATTATGAATTCAGTATCAGTAGTTTAACTGTTCAAACATATGGCTTAACAGAGATAGAAAACATACCAGTAAGATGGTTAAATATGTTCCTAAATAACTTATGCATTTAGTTACAGTTTCACACTGGTTATTGTAAGGGTGTGTGGACGGCATCTGCTTCATTAAGGTTTCCTAATCAAGGACTTTTTCAATGTAAATGTGATAACAAGGGGGCAACAACAAATCAAAACAGAGACACACAAACATGACAAACAGGGAACAGCAGAGATGATGACAGCTACCATCAGTCTCCAAACAAACTAATGGGACTGTGGTATAGGCAACTGGAGTGAGTGAAGGTCTCTGTATCAGTAGTTAGAGGGGCAACAGATGTTGGGAGTGCACGTGTGCATGGAGTGTGAGCTGTTGGAGCATAGAGGGGTGGCTTGAGTAAACCTAGGGCCAGCAACTGGGGTCACACTGGAGGTGAAGACACCCCTGGTCTCATGGTGCTGGCTTCTGGAAGTGGGTGTGTGTGGCGCATGTGCAGTGTTTGTATCTTCTCTAAACCTGATGTGCCTGGAGGTGTGTGTGTAATTCACTAGCAAACCTCAAGCTGGCCAAGCTAGCAAGTAGAACAAGGGTAGCAGATGGGCAGAGTGGCTGTGCTGGTACTCAGGGAATCCAAGAATGTGCATGTGCTTGTGAATCTAGAGAGTGTTGTGGGAGGGCTTTTACCACTGAACTGCAATCTCCACCAGCCAGAGAGGAGGAATAAGGCTCAGACGTCTATACTTAATGCTTTATGTGAGCCCAGACAGCATTGTAGAATCATAGAATTATCTAGGTTGGAAGACACCATTAAGATCAAGTCAAACCATCAACCTAACACTGTCAAAGGCACATGGTTTAGTGGTGTTTAAGTGTCACGTCTACCTCCAGGAATGGAGATTCAACCACTTCCCTAGGCAGCCTGTCCCAATGTTTGATAATGCTTTCAGTGAAGAAATTTTTCCTAATATCCAATCTAAACCTCCTCTGGCACAACCTAAGGCCATTTCCTTTTGTCGTATTGCTTGTTACTTGGGAGAAGAGATCAACCCCTACCTCACTACAACCTCCTTTCAGGTAGTTGTAGGGAACAATAAGCTCTCCTCTCAGACTCCTTTTCTCCAGGCTAAACAACTCCAGCTCCCTCAGCCACTCCTCATAAGACTTGTGCTCTAGACCCTTCACCAGCTTCGTTGCCCTTCTCTGGACACACTCCAGCACCTCAATGTCTTTCTTGTAGTGAGGGGCCCAAAACAAAACTGGACATGGTATTCGAGATATAGCCTCACCAGTGCCAAGTACAAGGGCGAAATCACTTCCCTAGTCCTGCTCACCACATTATTCCTGATACAGGCCAGGATGCTATTGGCCTTCTTGGCCACCTGGGCACACTGCCAGCTCATGTTCAGCCGGCTGTCAACCAACACCCCCAGGTCCTTTACTGCTGGGCAGCTCTCCAGCCACTCTTCTCCAAGCCTGTAGCGCTGCATGGGGTTGTTGTGACCCAAGTGCAGGACCGGGCACTTGGCCTTGTTGGACCTCATACCATTGGCCTCAGCCCATCAATCCAGCCTGTCCAGATTCCTCTGCAGAGCCTTCCTACCCTCAAACAGATCGACACTCCCTCTGCAGAGTCTTCCTACTCCCAAACAGATCGACACTCCTGCCCAAGTTGGTGTTGTCTGCAAACTGAGGGTACACTTGATACCTTGTTCAGGTTGTTGATAGAGATATTAAACAGTATTGGCCCCAATACTGAGTTCTGGGGAACACCCCTTGTAACCAGCCACCAATTGGATTTAATTCCATTCACCACCGCTCTCTCGGCTCAGCCATCCAGCCAGGTTTTTTTACCCAGCAAGGAGTACATCTGTCCAAGCCATGAGCAGCCAGTTTCTCCAGGAGAACGCTGTGGGAAATGGTGTCAAAGGCTTCACTAAAGCCCAGGTAAACAGCATCCACAGCCTTTCCTTCATCCACCAAGTGGGTCACCTTGTTGTAGGAGGAGATCAGGTTAGTCAACCAGGACCTGCCTTTCATAAAGCTGTGCTGACTGGGCCTGGTTAGGTGGTTGTCCTGTATGTGCTGTGTGGTGGCACTCAAGATGATCTGCTCCATAACCTTCCCTGGCACCAAGGTCAGACTGACAGGCCTGTAGTTCCCCAGATCCTCCTTCCAGCTCTTCTTGTGGATGGACATCACATTTGCTAATCTCCAGTCTACTGGGATGTCCCTGGTTAGCCAGGACTGCTAGTAAATGATGGAAAGTTCCACCAGTTCCCTCAGTACCCTCAAGTGGATCCCATTCGGCCCCATAGACTTGTGCATGTTTAAGTGCAGGTCCTTCACCATTTCGCCTCAGATTATGGGAGCTTCTTTCTGCTCCCTGCCCCTGTCTACTAGCTCAGGGGTCTGGGTACTCAAGGAGCAACTGGTCTTAATGATTGAGACAAAGAAGGCATTACATACCTCAGCCTTTTCCTCCTCCTTTGTCACTATGTTTCCACCCCCATCTAATAAAAGATGGAGATTATCCTTAGTCCTCCTTTTATTGCTAATGGATTTATAGAAACATTTTTTATCATCCTTCACAGCAGAAGCCAGACTAATTTCTAGTTGGGCTTTGGCCTTTCTAATTTTCTCCCTACATACCCTCACAACATCTTTGTAGTCCTCATGAGTGGCCTGCCCTTTCTTCCAAAGGCCATAAACTCTACCTTTCCCCTCCGCCCCAAGTTGCAACCACATCTCTCTGTTCAGCCAGGCCAGTCTTTTTTCCCCAATGGTTCATTTTTGACACATGAGGATGGCCTGCTCCTGCACCTTTAAGACTTCCTTCTTGAAAAAATATTCAGCCTTCCTGGACTCCTCTGACCTTCAGGACTGCCTCCCAAGGGAATTTGTCAACCAGGCTCTTGAAAAGACCAAAGTCCCCCTCCGGAAGTCCAAGGTGGCAGTTCTGCTGACCTCCCTCCTTGCTTCTCCAAGAATAGAAAACTTATGTCATTTCATAATTGCCATGCTGATATATACGTGGGTGCTGTTGAAGGCTGTGGCTGTCTGTGTAGCTGGCAGTGCCAGTGTTGTGAGTGTGTGGATGTGTGCACACAGACATGCATCCCAGGACACACAACCTTGCTACTGCTTGAAACTGCAAATGGGAGAGCAGCAGCTGTGTCCATCAGCCTGGGATAAAGACCCCCAGGTCTCCAGGCACATTGGGCTGGGCTCAAGTGACCAGGCAGGAGAAATCCCCAGACCCCCAGATTTTCTGGCGGCAGAGGCTGCTCATAATGTCCCTTGACAGTTACCTTTTATTTCGCTTGAGTTCTTGGTAAAAGAAGGTTCATACAATTGTTCACCTTTCTGTCTGTCTACTCAAGTTTCCCTGATTTATGTATAGTGGGCATTACCAACCAAATTTCAGAGAGGATGAAATTTCAAGAGTTACTGTTTATTGCTAAAATTGCCATAAATTGGGTAGGAAACAAACCAAAACTAGTGCTCCTAATGAGGAGCAGGTCATACTGGAAGCTCAACTGTTCTTTTTTCCTCCCTCACATCAGGGCATCAGCACATGCCATCTCTAATACATAGCTTGCATCATAGTAATTGCAGTCTATGGTCAAGCCTATAGTTATTACAGGGGAACTAAAGAGGGAGAGAAGACATGACAAACTGTATAGGTGAGTTATTGGGACAAACTCAGTGTTTCAGTAGTTCCATCCTCTGTGGAACAGCATACTGAAATATCTATATTTTTTTCTTTCTAGTAGATAACTCTTAAGTCAAGGTATTAATAAGAATTGTTGGGAGATAACCTCAGAAGAAAATAGAGCCACACACTTGACTACCTCCAAATCTATTAATAAAGTTTAGTATCTCCCAGAAACTTTTGTAAGAGAATCAAATACAATATTGATCTTGCCACCCTTAGGCTGCTCACCTTCCAATACAGGACAGACTATCAAGGATCAAAAGCTTTTACAGTTTTGGCAATGCCTGTCTAGCATTCAGGAGACAAACATCTTAAATGTACAGTCAATGTGCATTAATCAGCACCCTCATTTCCAGTCTCAGCAAACAAGGCTGAAGGGCAATTAACTGACAGATCTATCCACTCACCCTTTAGAGTCTGATTTTCCAGGTCTGTTCTGTAGAGAAACAAAAAAAGCTTCCAAGGGACCAGACTGGTAGCCTTGGTGATGTCTCACAGGGGAAAAAAATGTCGACACTTGAAAGAAAAAATTGAGGTAGGAGGGCATTCTCTGCCAGAAACACGTTACAGACACACTGGCCACTTTGAAAAACATGCTGTGCACTCAGGAAGCCTGAGGTTCCTGACTTCAGGTTGAGTGGATGGGTGGAGGCTTCCTGAATCTTAAGATTTGCTAAAGTTTCCTTTCCATTTTGTTTTCATATCCTTCTAACAAAGAAAAACCATCATTCAAGCTCAGCTTGCTTTTGCTACTGACCTTGTGACAGTTGGCTGGTCTCATAAGCTGGTCCATATTAGTTGACAGAGACAGCTCAGCTGAACAAGTCACCTCTGTCTTGAATGAGCTGCCCCTTTCTTGCATGCTACATTTTCTTGGTTTCAGAAAAGCTAGCATTGATGCCCTCCCACTAATCTTAGGTGAAGGAAGGAAATGACACAGAAGAAAGGGAGCGCACGCAGAATGGAGATAACACAGTAAAACCTTCCTTATAGTTCCCCTCTCCTGCTTTTTCCCATACTAACAGAGTCAGTGAGAGTTATTTTCCAGAACAGGTCTACTTAACTTACATTAAGGTAGGCCCACAGGATGCTATACATCAGCACAGGCTCTGCCAGGCCTGGAAGAACCTTCTGGGATCTTGGAGAGGTCTGGACAATGTTTAATTTGGATTTACATCTGCTCTGGAGACTATTTGGTTATAGAATCATGGAATATCTCAAGTTGGAAGGGACCCATAAGGATCATTGAGTTCAACTCCCTTCCCCTTACAGGGCTACCTAAAAACTAAACCATATGATTAGGAGTATCGTCCAGATACTCCTTGAACTCTGACAGGCTTGGTGCCGTGACCACTTCCCTAGGGAGCCTGTTCCAATGGCCAAACACCCTCCTCTACAGTAACAGGATTTCAGGTCAGCTGCATTCAGCTGAATAGCTATATCTATCAGCCCCTCCCATTCCTTTAGTGCTGCTACACAGAAAGAACTTGGCATGGCATCTGACCTATGTTAAACCAATCTCACTCTATCATACAAATAACAAAAGACCAAAATGCAAGTCCTATGTCATATAAGATGACAGAATCTAATAATTATTTATTACCTGAAGAGATTCTCTCTTCTCTTGCCTATCCTGAGCTCTAAATTAAGTTTTTCTTCCCGAAAAGTGACAAAAATACTTGACAGGAACCCAGCTGACAGCTTTAGAGACCTCCGAAATATTTGACTGTCTCAAACAGATGAATAAAGCCTAAAGCTCAGCAAACAGTTCCTTCAATTCCCACCTCTCTCCATTTCAACCAAATGCAACCCCCACACCCCACCCCCCAACAAACAAAAAACCCCCACATTAACCACAAACCTCATTCACAATACTAGTATCCCTTTCTCATCTACCCAGGTTTTCCTCCCTGCCTCCTTAACTTCTCTAGGACATTATTGGAAGTAATTTGTCATTTTACATATATCATATACATGTATAAATATGCAAATAGCCATTATAATTACTGGCAATTAAAAATAGCCATTAAGTTATAGTTACTGACAATTAGCTGACTTGCAGTTGTTCTCTCTCTAGTCCCTCACTTCTCTGTCTTGTAAGATAACTACATTCTACTTCTCCTTTCTATCAGTTCCCATCATTCTGGGTGGAAGGAAACCATGCAGAAGTTACAGAGTGAGCTACCAGGATTGACAAACAAGTCATAGAATCACAGAATAGGTGGGGTTGAAAAGCCCCTCTGGGGAGCATCTAGTCCAACCTCACATCAAGTAAGAGAAAATGAGGGCAAGAACAAGATTACACAAACAGTCAATGGACAGAGTAGGAGCAGGACCCCTCAAAACAGGAAGACAATCTTAATAGCTATACAGCTTCTGTATACATTGTTGGCATGTATTGTGTATATATTAAATAATCACAGCAATGCCCATACTGTACCCTTAAACTCCTCTGCTTTTACATTTTTGTTATCCGTTTCAATGGAAATTCCAGACACTTTATGATCTGCAAGGGGACAGAAAAAAAAAAAAAAGAGAATTCAGCAATAAACACTGAAAATTTCATACATGCTTCAGCACCTACAAGCAATATTTTTGAGACCTCCTTACAGTGGGCAGATTAGATATTGGCTACTAGAGAGAGCACAGGACTAAGAGCTAGGCCAGGGCTGGCTATGTGGGTGGCCTTGAACAATTCCTCTTTTCTCCATGTCCTGGCACCTGTAAAAAACAGTAATATTTCTCTTTTACAATAGCATGATAATATTTACATGTGAGAAGTTCTATATAAACAGAAGGCATTGTTTTATACTGGGGTAATGTCTCAATCTGTCTAATTGGGAAGACTTGTATTAATCCATAAGTGTATTTTCCATTGTATTCCTATTACAAGGCACGCATGTTTACTGGAAAATACGATGTACAGCTTCTACGGGGTAAAATAATGTGTGCAGTAATTGGCAGTCACCCCAAATTCTTGCGGAAACAAGAAGGAAAACATTAGTCAACATTTCTATAGTTTTACATCAAAGAGAAAAAAACCCCATACATTCTTGGATATTTCTTCTATTGGGAATACTGAAATTCCAGAGAGAACAAGTGAAATAACTACTAGCCCTACATCACCCCCACCCAGCTACCTCCTACCCCACCGCATGTCACTAAACATTCTCTCTTAATAGCTGCTCTCCTCCCAGGAAAGGACTCCACCATGTCCCCCCCCATGATCCAGAAGCATTCCTGCAAGGCCCAGCAGTCAGTCACTGTTATTCTGATTACTCCATGGCAGGCTACAAGTGTACCAAGTGCTTAAGAACAGCTAAGTATAGTTCTTTACACAGGTTTACGTTAACTTTTTTTTCCCCCCAAACACATCTCAAGTTCCCTTGTGTTTAGGGCCAGTTTTGAAGACAGCATAGACACTCCTAATGCAGTCCATTTCCACCATCCACATCAGCCAACTCAACAATTGCTACAGAAGGTATGAACAAGAACTGAGGCCCTCTGCCCATCAATAATATTTAGAAACATGGCTTGTTTAAGAGCGTAATGTTCTTTTACTGATAGAAACTAGTCTTGCTTACTACTTTTAGTCTAATCTTCCTATTTGTCTCTCATGCACAGAGACCTCCTTCATTTATTCCCAAATAATTAATTTCCCTCTCCGCTGCCTAACGGGGAAAGAGTTGCACACAACCTAGCAGACGGATATCCAGTCTTGATCTGAAGACACAAACAGATCAAGAATCTTTTGCTTCTTACTGTTTTCTTTTGACAGTTGATTACTTCTGTTGAAGCGTGTGCCTCATTTCTCACTGGAGTGAGCCCATCTGGGTTTTCAACTGTGGGTTCTTGCCCTGGTTCCAGTGGCAATAGGGTTAGTTTTCATTAGGAGCTGGGATGGGACACAGCTAAGTCAGCCAACCCAAACTAGCCAAATGGTTATTTGCTGTACACTAATCATACTTTCTATATTCCTCTATCAGTATTATTGTTGTTGCTTTCCTCTTTCCTCTGCTGTTCTGTTAAACTGCCTTTATCTCAACCCATGAGTTTTGCCTTTCTTCTGATTCTCCCTCCATAGCACCACTGGGGGCAGGGAGTGAGAGAAAGACCACATGGATCTTTGTTTCTGCCTGGGGCTAATCCACAACAGTTCTCACAGCTCTGTGTTAGCATGCTGTTTTCTTTATATGAAGGTACCATCATAGAATGATTTGGGCTGGAAGGGACTTTTAAAAGTCACCTAGTCTAACCATCCAACCCCCCTGCAATAAGCAGGGACATCTTCAACTAGATCAGGTTGTTCAGAGCCCCTTTCAACCTGTCCTTCAACCTGTCCAGGGATAGGGCATCTACCACCAGTGGTTCACCACTCTCATTGTAAAAAGTTTCTTCCTTCGATCTAGTCTAAATCTTCCCTCTTTTAGTTTAAAACCATTACCCCTTGTTGTATTGCAACAGCCCTGATAAAAAGTCTGTCCCCATCTTTCTTATAAGCTCCCTTTAAGTACTGAAAGGCTGCAATAAAGTCTCCTTGGAGTCTTCTCTTCTCCAGGCTGAACAACCCCAACTGTCTCAGCCTGTCCTCATAGAAGTATTCTACCCCTCTGATCATTTTTGTGGCCCTCCTCTGGACACAATCCAACAGGTCCATGTCTTTCCTGTGCTAAGGGCTCCAGAGCTGGATGCAGTACTCAAGGTAGGATCTCACCAGTGCAGAGGGGCAGAATCACCTCCCTTGGCCTGCTGACCATGCTCCTTTTGATGTAGCTCTGGATACGGTTGGGTTTCTGGGCTGCAAGCACACATTTCCAGCTCATGTTCAGCTTTTCATCCAACAGTACCCCTGAAGTCCTTCTCGGCAGGGCTGCTCTCAATCCCTTTATCCCCCAGACTGTATCAATACCACAGGTTGCGCCAACCCAGGTGCAAGACCTTGCACTTGGCCTTGAACTTCAGGAGGTTCACATATGTCCACCTCTCAAGCTTGTCCAGGTCCCTCTAAATGGCATCCCTTCTCTCAGGGATGTCAACTGCACCACTCAGCCTGGTATCATCTGCAAACTTGCTGAAGGTGCACTTTATCCCACTGTCTGGGTCGCTGATGAAGATATTAAACAGTGCCAGTCCCATACATGATCAGATACCATCATGGTTTTCTTCTCAATTAAAGATCATTCCTTATTGTTTTTTTTCTAGCATCCTTTAAAAATACAGATTGTGGTTCTATTGGCATCTATAACCATTTCCTGAGTCATAGAGCAGCAGTCAGAATGGGTATTTGAGTCCCCAGCACTGTAGCAAAAGTTCAGTTACTCATTCACTGTATCCTATTGTAGTGGGTTGACCTTGGCCAGCTGCCCACCCAGCCGCTCTCTCACTTCCCCTCCTCAACATGATGGGGGAGAAAATAAAACTAAAAAGCTCGCGCATCAAGAGAAAGACAGGGAGATCACTTGGCAATTACCACCACAGGCAAAACAGATTCAACTTAGGGAAAATTCATTAAATTTATTGCCAACTGAAAATAAAGTAAGCACAGGGGTTCTAGGGAACAAGGGTTGCAGTCAGTCCATGACAGCTCCTCTCCGTCCCTCCTTCCTCCACACTTTTCCCCTGCTCCAGTGTGTGGTCCTCTCCATGGGCTGCAGTTACCGTCAGAAGCCTGTTCCAATGTGAATCCTCCATGCATTTCAGCTTCCTTCAAGGTATATCCACTTGCTCCAGTGTGAGATCCTCCACTGGCTGCAGGGCAATACCTCCTCCACCATGGTCTCTCCATGGGCTGCAAGGGGATACCTGCTGGGACATCTGGAGTACCTCCTCCCCCTCTCCCCTCGGGGCTCCCAGGGCTGTTTCTCACACTTTTCCCCTCAGCCCTGGCTGCCAGGCCTCATTTTGCCCTTTCCAACACAGGCTTTCCCAGAGACGCTGCCATCGTGGCTGCAGGGATCAGCCATGACCTGCGGTGGGTCAGTTGGAACCGGCTGTGTCCAGCTTGGAGCAGACCCAGCCACTCCACACAGAGGCCACCCAGCAGCACCACCTGACAGCCCAGCCTGGGCACCCCCATACACCTGTATTGCTCTTCAGAGTTGATGCTTTCTAGATCTCTCACCAACCCCTTTCCAAATTAATGTCCAACATTTCTTATTTATAAAAGAAACAGCTATTCGTATGTACACATTACCAAAAACCACAAGTTTGTGTATAACTATCGTGTCCTTAGTATGTTTTATCACCATGTTTGCGTTAGCCCAAAGTAGTTACAGCAGAAGTTTATAATATGAAAATAAATAAGACGTGAAGACAATTCCAGCAGTGCCATTTACGTACCCTTAGAGTACTGGAATAGCAAAAAATATTTGCATTACAAATAGCACTTGGAAGTTTTTTCCACCCCTTCAAGAAAGGAAACTTTCCTGTTGGACTTAAAAAAAAAAAACAACCCCAAAATGACCACCCCCACACCCTGTTGAAACCAGACGAGAGAACTGCTTCTCCAGTGTCTCCCAAAGTTACTGTTACTCCTGCAAGTCCACACTGAGTTTTGTCCAAGCTTGGTCTAGAATAAAGCCTGAAGTCACAGAATCACAAAATCACAGAATCTTCTAGGTTGGAAGGGACCTTCAAGACTATCTTGTCCAACCATCAACCTAACTGACAAAAATAAACACCCACAAAACAACAAAATGCAACACCATCAAAGTCATTAAGTTATTTTCCTTTTAACCTAGTAAGCCCTATTCAGATTTATCGAAAACTAATTTTCTTTCCACTTCTACCCAAACCTTGTTGTTTCTAGAACAACTACACCCACCCACCCTTTTATCTTGTATGCCAATAGATAAGAAATCGTGTTTATCTATTGAAATAACATTTGCCTTTATGTGTTTAAGATGGGGAGGAGCATTTTGTTCTGAGGCTCTGAGAGCAGCTAACACTTAGGTAGGAAACATTTCTAGGACTCCAGTGTGTGGGTAAAGCCATTTATAAGTTATTGGCACATCAACCTTCTCTGTTTGGACAAAAAGCAGCTCAAATACATGCAATTCACCACTGTATTATATTCGCTGTTTCATGGCCCTGGAAGTTTTTCTCCTCTTTAATAGAGATATCAGGCAACTCACTATCACCGTCTAAGTATTCGTAAGCTAGAAGCCACAAAAAGAAAACATATTTTATGACTTCTGGGGCAGGATCATGCTACTTGCTTCTCACTATGGAAGTTATCACAAAATTACTTTGCATACTTTGTTTTGGGAGCTTGTAGTTGCACAAAGTCTCCATATTTCCCCTTGCATCAAGGGATTTATAGAATACGTGAAGATCCTACTATGCAATGCAGCAAGTACAAAATCTGTCAGAAAAAAAAAAGAAGTTCAACATACACACAGCGCTCCTCCTTACACACACACAAACCACACATATACATGACCCTCTTCAAGAAGCTGTAGAGTTTGACAGTAACTTAAGGTGGTGCGGAGATAGCTGACCGAATTAAAACCATTATATATTCTGTAGAAATACACGAGAGCTCTTCAAAGCTATAGCATCTCTTCCTTAAATTGTCCTTTTAGAAAGGCCTCCGACAACAACTATTCAAGAAACTAAGTTTTAAGCTTTGGATTTTAATTCACCATATAAAGAGCAATAGTGAAAACATGACACATTACTGTACCAGTAAACTTTTTTTTCATGAATTGCCTTT
Organism: Numenius arquata; assembly: GCF_964106895.1. Classification (NCBI taxonomy): domain Eukaryota; kingdom Metazoa; phylum Chordata; class Aves; order Charadriiformes; family Scolopacidae; genus Numenius; species Numenius arquata. The sequence continues at coordinate 36,749,611 of NC_133576.1, read as the reverse complement.
ATACAGACTGAAAAAAAAAACCCAACAAAAACCACCCCTGCTCTTACGTGCCAGTAACTCCTTGTGTTTAGAAGTAAATTCCAAAAATACATACTTTCCACTTGATAATTACACACACAGCTGTAAAGTGAAACTACTAACTGGAGGAATCATTAAGGAAAAGCATATTAGTCAAATCAAATCAAAGGAAACAGTGTGCCTGGAGGAAATTACATGAGAACAGAATCAAAACAAAGTTATAAGTACAAGAGAAAAAGCAGTCTTGTGGTATTTGTTTTGCCAAGTTCTAAATAGCAGGTGGTCTAGAGCAAAGCTTAACAAAGGATTTCAGAGGATACTGTAAGTTTAGAAAGTCTGACGTTCCAAGAATAAAGTGATAATGAAGCCAGTTCTCTTACTGCAATCCCTAAAAGAGAATAGGAAACCAGACATCCGTTTGGTGTTCGCATCCTTGAGACACATGACTGCCTCAGGATAAACCGTGGGCAATGTGCTTAGATGGCGATGCAGACTTCTCAGCTATGTAACTACCTACCATGAGGTACTCAATACCTACTAATACCTAGGGTTTTGTCACAGTCACAGCATTTAAACACTCATGTCTGTCTTGGCTCTCCTGTTGTCATATATTTTCCTAAGAGAACTAGTCCATATATTACATAGTCCATAAGTGAGGAAGGGGGGAGGAGAAGCTATTTACCTTTGGACAGAATTAGTTGTGAAACACCTAAAAAAACCCCAAACAAACAAACAATAAACCCACAAAACCCAGAAAAGACTAATTCCCATTCTTCTCGGTAGTTCTAATATGAGGTTGCTACAACCGGAAGGCTACCAACCCTGCTCACGGTGGCATTAGCAGGCATGAGTATATTAACTCTGACAGTTAACAGCAGGTAGCCAGGTCTCAGACCCACTACTCTTCCCAGTCATAGTGCTGTCAGTCAGTGTTTAAGCAGCCTTCATCTTCCATCAGTTCTGCTTGGTGAACGCTAACCTCCACCAGTAAACATGCTTGAGAGAGACCAGGAGTATTCACAGGTTCTGCAGGAGTCTCCTGTGTTGGACCAAATCCTTAAACGATCTCTAAAATTGGTGATTTAGGTACCAAAACACAGGCTGAAATAACTGGAGTAAACCCAGCTTCATTAAATAAACAGAACATAAACATGGCATTAAGACTTCAAATTTTGGACAAGGGCTAGAAGTTATCCCACATCATGGAAAAAAAAGGAAAAAAGCTCAACTTCAGTCTTTCAGTTGTCTTGAGTTATAAAATTTCTTGAATCTTAAAGAATAATAATAGAAAAGGATTTACTTTGGGTAGAGTTTATCCGATTTACAAAAAAAAACCAACCCTGCATATCTTCAGCCAGATAAAACAAATAAGAGAGTAGTCTGAAGGGGGGGCCTACAGGGTGGGAATAAGCAGCCCATCTAAACCCAGATGTGGAGAGCAAGTTTGTATTTTAACAGGCGTGGTGTGACTGCATAAAGGATGGTAATCCAAGAGAGAAGGCACATTTTCTGGCTGACCAGCTAAAGGGGTCTAAAGCACAAAAGAAACTTTAAGAGCTTCTCAGCCGCCCCTTCACTTACGTGCCAGCTGTCAGCAGTGCTTCTGTTGTGTTTTGGAAACTGCTAGATTTAAACAAAGCAAGTTTTACTTGTTCAGACCCCAGAGCTGCTGCAACTTTCTGAGACCTGGTGGTAACACACACAGCTCTTGAGAGCAGCTTAACATGCTGTGAAATACGTGACAAGACTTCCAACACTCTTACTGGCTAATTAGGACATAGACCTTGCAGATGTTCTTAATCAAGGAAGAAAAAGTAGGGAACCTACACCATGTATACATATGCTATCCCTACACCAGTGGCAAATAAAAAAAAAATTTCTAGCAGCTTGAAGAAACTGCCTTTAACAGAGTAGTTTTTAATCCTATAACTATGAAGAAAAGCATTCCTTGATACAAGCAGATGCAGTGCTAGTTTCCTCACACTACAAAGAAGCTGTTCTAGTGTGCCTGTGCTGGCAGCATTTAAAGCATTGAGAAAAAAAAATATAGCTAGTTATTTCCACTCCTTAGTACTAGAAACATAGTATCTTGGTACAACTCTTGGGAAGGACAGAGGTACAGCAGAAGCAGCAGGCTTTTAGATACTCAAAAATTTCGAAGAATAGGGGGATGCAGGGAATAAAAGTTCACTGGCAGAGTAACACAGTTTAATATTTATGTTGTAGTAAGTGCCTTTTCCACAAGGCAATTTATGAATAACCTCATGAAAATCCCTGTAATGAGCCACAATTTGTGCATATAGGTACCTGCTAGCTTTCCCTCCCTTCCTTTTATATAAGCCCTCTCCTAACTCCTGACAATTTTTTTTATTCATGAAGGAATGGACTAGGTTTTTAGAGCGAGAGAAGAGCTGGGGCAGTGGGAAGAAAAATATTTGTTTGGCTTCTCTTTTGGAAGAGCAGCAATTACAAAATCATAATTCCATCTCTACAGCTGAGTATCTGACACACACAAAACTGACCTTCCCCCCACTTTCAGCAAAACCAAAAAAATGTCCCCCAAACCCAAAGGCATTTTCTCCCCTTCCAGCCCAAGCTGAGAGTCATGCACAATGGAGTAATCCTCCACTCACCTCTGCTCAGGAGAGCAAACAATACATTTGAACTTGATAATAAGGCCAGCATCCAGATGGTAGGTCAGTGAGATATCTAACACACACTATGTCTCTTGCTGGGAAGTCAGCAGATATTCTCTTTACTTTTTTTTTATTAGAAGATCAAGTCAAGAGTAACGGTAAAAAAAAATTAAAAGTTATCTACAGATACTCAAGACAAAGCAGCCAAGTTTTAAGGTATCCTGCCTGCAAAACCTCAATTGCAAAACAAAGCAAATTGTCACCCTAAGGTGTACTTTAGGTAGTTCCTCCAAACAGAAAAAAAACTTGACAAGTAGCAGGTTGTTTCTGTAAAACAAGAAACACACAAAAAACAAAACCAAAAAACAAGCTACACCCCAAAACTTAGGCTAAAGTAACAGCGTTTAAATGGCCAAGCCGATCATGGTCAAATAGTTTTTCTTGGATTTATTACATATTACATATCCCGAGGTCTAGAGCCTAATACAGAAAAAAAAATATGCTATTTTATTTAGACATAGCAAAAAAACCAACAATCCTTTACAATCATCTGTTACAGAAAGTAGGTTTTAATCAGCTTCAGTAACTCTGCCTTCGTAATGGAAATCACATGAGAAACAGAATGCAGAACTGCATTTTCATCCAGCCAGGAGTTATTTAAACAGGGGAAGAGAAGCTTCACCAGAAAGTGACTAATAGTGGGATTTCTGTCTGTATTAAAAGCTAATATTGGAGGATCTGAGGAGCTCTCAGTCTCACAGGGGAAAGAAGTTATTGGGCTAAATGCTTTAACTCCAAAGCAGACTAGCAAAGAGGTTTTCATTTACAATGGCAACCTAAGAATGAGTTAATCCTTGGCTTTGTGTGTTGTTTAGTGCAATCTGGAAGGCTAGCACACCAGCTGATGGTGCCTTTATTCTTAACTTTCAAGTTAAGCAAAGAAAAAAAAATCTTAAAAGTAAAAGTAACAAGAGACCGAAGTTTTCAGTGCCAATTATCTGAAGTTATCAGTAGTAGTCCTAAGAGTTTAAGACAATGTTCATGATTCATTTCAGAGCAGACCCCCAAAGACAGTTGGCCCTGGAAACACAAAACTGGAAGTGCTCGTAGAGGAAAAAGTAGGGAATAAAAATCAAGTAGCGTGGGACAAGAAAGAAAAAGATTTAGGTCAGCCTTTCTGAAGAAACTGAACACCAAAACACAACAATTCCAGATAAATCGAACAGTCTCCCAAGTGCTTTCAGCAGTCCCAACACTGAAAGATTACTGAATGAGATGGCGCGGGAAGTGATAAATTTATAATTGATTTTTATGCAATTAAAATGTAAAATTCAATTCCCTTCAAAGTTTGGGGTTTTTTTTTTGCCTCCTCTTTTTCTACTCACACATAAGAGAGGAATAGTTTGAATTCACAGCTTGCAAAGGCTCAGTGTAGAGTGTCCAAATCATGGAGTTTATTCCAACAGATAGACAATCCAAAAAAAGGATATGCTATTAACCAAATAAATATTTATAGCTCGCACTTTTACAAGACCCAAAACTCTGCTACTCTTCTTGTCTCCATGGTAATTCAGAGAGAGCTTCTGGAAACAGGGGATGGGGTTTTAAACTAGTCAGGCTCCCACACAAAAAGGCCTATTTTCCAGCCCTCTCACAGTCCCACTCAACATTGGTTTCCATGGCAACTCAGCAGCACCTCAAAGACCACTTCTAAATGCAGCACAAGCCTATAGCTGCTTCAGCTGTTGCTTATTTTAAGATGCATCAGGATGCTGACAACTTGTGTCTAGTACCATCATGTTTCAAAAGACCACGAGAATAGGCTCTGGGAGTAGAAGCCCCTTGCCACTGCTGTCCCACCCACCTCCTATCACACACTACAGCTGTGATTGGAAGAAACAAAATTCCTAGTTGCATTACTAGATCTAACATTTCAGCAAAACACTTGCCTGTGCAGATACCTAGATAAATTCTTGTAGAATGATTAAATTAAAACAAATGAGTAAATTTAAAAAAAAAAGCTAGGTACCCAGTGCAAGCCAGCATGTTCCTCTGAAGGCAATAGTACTAGTCTGATTTACATCAACTGTAAAATCAGCCCAGAAACACAAGAGAGTCGGGAAACTAGAAGAAACAAACAACTCCCCCCAAAAAACCACACAACCATTCTGGCCCACAACTTGAGATAAAGACCTCTGAAATCTCCAGCAACACTTAAGTGACTTTTGCTGCAATTGCAGAGCAATTTGAAAAGGATAAACGCTTTCTAGAAGTCCATCACTTATATACCTACACACATTACTTATCTAAAAAAGCCTGAAAATAAATTTAGTTTCCTTTCCAACTGTGCAAACCAACATTAGTTACAATTCCAGTAAGCACCATGTGAAACTGAAGTCCCTGCTCATTCAGAACCAGTGAAGTCATTCAGGAGCCCTCAATGTAGCATCATATTTCCAGATGCTAGGAAGAACATCAAGATACTACAATTTTAAATCACTAAGTAGATACATTGTTATAGTTGAAGGAATGTCTCTTTCCATAGTTAGTCTTGTTCATTTAAGCTGGACTCTTAATTCCTTGTGTATCCTCAGCCCCTTCTCAAATTTAGAGCAGTTTTTCCTCAGGTCTTCTCAACCCCTTTTTGATTAACGTCAGCATTTCTACAAGGAGCTTTCAATGCAGAGGATGAGTACATATAAGTATGTATTAAATTCTGGCTTCTAAAGGTGTAGGAATAGCTAAATAACCAGAATTGTGCATTGCAAACAGATCCCCAGTGGCAGGTAGGGTAGCTAATTTGAGCAACTATGCCCAAATGTGTCGTTTTTCAGCCAAGTGTAATAATCGAAGCCAAGTCAACATTGTCACCTATGTCCTCCACTGAAGGGGATGATACGTCTGAAATACAGTAATTTAAAAAGAAATTGTTCTCTCTGAAGCAAATATTGACCCAGAATACAGTTCTATACTAATATGCAACAGACATAAGAATAACTCTTTGTGGTGAGTTTTTAAAGAGGGCTTTGCACAGGCTCTCTCCTATGCAATTTTTGCTGACTTTGGGACACACTGTGACTTCATTCTAGCTAGCATGTTCATTAAAAAAGTAGTCAAGAGTCTTCCCAAAAACAGTAGGATGCTTTTTAAATACAAATACTCAGCAAGAGCCTTGTGCAATGCTTTGTGAATTTGGGATTTCTGAGGAGATGTTTCCAATACCTAGGGCTGGTGGCAGTGTTCTCACTTGAGCAAGTTTCACTTGAACTGTGAATTTTAGGCCTGCATCCTATTAGTGATAAACAGTACTAAAGTCAACTTTTTAACTTGTTTCCTCTAGACTACAGACCAGATTCTTCGCTAATATGAGCTGGGAACATGATGACCACTTCTCTCCTGGCCAAAAGGATTTGGTGAACCCTTCCTAATAATCCAAATGCAATTGCCAGATTAGCTCATCCCATTTTCATTCACACATGGTCTCTTACACTGCCAAGTTTGTTCAATTGTCTCTTCCTGCCAGAAGCAGCAAACAGTCATGTTTGATGACTATTATTTTCAATCAACATCGTAGTTTACAGTACAAATGCATATCTTTAGCCTCAATTCTACAGGCCTTTAATAGATAATTTAGTTCTTTGATATCAAGTTTTATAGAAGCACCTTCTGGGCACATTTGAACAAGACTGAAGCCACTCCTTAAGTTCAATTAAGGCTGATACATATCAAGAGGACCTAGAACAAACAGAAGATGTTTTGCACGCTTAAAGGAGAAGGGTGATTAGAAGAAATCCTCCGGAAGGTAGAGCTAGGAACAATAGGTCACAGTATAATATGTGCCAAGTTTTCCTTAAAGGGGATGAAGACAGTAAAAACAAAACAAAACTAAACCACTACAGTCTTCATCGCATTAAAAGCTACCCAAGCAAAACAACATATGGGTATTCAGATTAGAAAACATTAGAAGAACAACACTGGAAAGTTACACAGGAAACAGGTATAAACATAATAGAGTAACCCTGTGCTGTTTGTTTATTTTTAAAACAAGCATAAATGTTAACTTGATGATCATCACAGCTTTCCAACAGAAGAGGTGTGTTAGGAACCACATCCTCAAGAATATTTGCATAAGGTTCACTAATGAAACACTGCTGCTTTGCATCAGAAGGGAAAACTCAGTATGTGAGCTAACATTCACAATTCACTGGTTTGCTTTGATGATCTTGTCTGCAGTTACTTAAACTAAAAAAGTACCAGCTGTTTCAGTCCCACAAAAATGAAACAAAAAAGTTGTCAGCAAGTCTGTAATGCTGTAGAACTACCTCAAAAAAACATAAGTCAGGAGACATAATGATTTGTATAGAAGGCATAGACTTTTCAGAATTAAGTAGTTGATCTAGTCACAGTTCAGAGACAGAAACAGTACCAGGAACGTGTGGTGCTAGGAATTTTTTAATTATTTTTTTTTTAAAAAGCCATACCTGACTAAGAATTCAACCCCCTGGGTCACTACCTTCTCAAGCACAACTTAAGATTTAAAAGTCTTGTGGTTATATCTGGAATACTCTACATTGTACATAGGATATAATATCATCAAAAACCACATGTTAAATTTCTAGAATACTTGTTAGAGGCAATAGATCAACACATTTCATGAAACCATGACTCCCAGGTAAGCACATATGCCACTTTAAACTACTGTTTTGCCATCTGCCTTGCCTACTTCTGCCCATATTCCCTTTATAACCAACTGCTCCTGAAATATTGATGCTCTAGAAACTTGTGTCACACTATTATTGCTTAAACTGAAGTTTCCTTTAGAAATAAGACCAAGTAATACTGCTTTGAAGGTGCTTGTGCTCCTTCAACTCAGGTGAACTAATTTCAGTTTAAAGATCTCTTTTTGAGAAAGATGACTGAAAAACAGGCCAAGGACTAAACCTGTCTAAACTGTTTGCCAGCAGACACACATCAGCATAAGCACTGTGATCACATGGAACTCAAACTCAAAATAAGGTCTTCAGAGTTCAGCTCTAAATTCACAGAACAATATATTTTAGTAGAGGATCAGGGAACATTTACATATTTATTCCCACTGCTGTTGCAGGGCTGAGCTTCTTGTAATGAGCCTGGATGGTACAGCTCAGCAGAGCTATGAGTGGTCAAGAAAGGCAGCAAGGGAACAAGATGGCTTGTTGAATAATAGATTGCTACCAGCATTTCTCTTCTAGAAGCAGAACTCATCACCAACTAAGTAAAAGTTCAACAGTTCTGCTGAATACACCTTTGTAAAATAAGCACATAAGCATTTATGATTTATATTTATGAGCACCAGGTATTGTTTTAGGGCAGATAAGAAACAGGTTCCCTACAAGAAAAAAAATAATTACTCTTTCACAAGAAAGAGGATCCAATTCAGAGGTTACATAGCCAAGTCTACACATATCTTCTACTTAAACAGTCTGATTTCTTAACTAACCCCCTTGACACATTTAGCCATAGGAGCTTCTTTGGATACTATCTGTCCCTCCAGCACACATTTCCCGTCCCAAGGCAGGGGCAGCTAAAAAAAAAAAAACAGACTATCTACCCTTCAGTCACCACAACTGACCATCTAAAATAATCAGATTTCATACCACATTTTTACATACAGGATTTCAGCAGGGGTTCTCAGATGATTAGACCTACACCACAACTGAAGGTGTTTTAGTTACCAACATATCTATATTTGACATCCTATTTTAAATACTATGCCTGCAAACAGGGCTACTAGGACTCCAGTTAACTTCTTTATGTACGTATTTGACACACAAGCTACACTGTTAGTTTGATTGATACTCTCTAGTTACAATTGGTCCCTCTCCTTCTCTTTGTATTCATGCAATGTGACCTAATTCAGCTTCAAAAGAAGGGCAAATTTCTCTTTAGCCCCCCAATATTTTATTTTGTTAATATAATATTACTGATTGTAATATCTAATTTCTGCTGGAATTCATGGGTACAGAATTCACAGGTACAGGGGGAGCATACACTGATATATGCAATCAGTAGTTAAAGATGCCAATAAGAGCCAAGTTCAACTTTGTGTCGTTCCCCCCAAAGAAATTAGATGAACTAAAAACCAGTTGTATTCAGATTTTATCAAATGCTAGGCTGATCCTAAATACTGACTTATTCCCAGATTTCCAAAGTGAAGTGTTAAACAACCTTTTGGGTTTAGTAGATTTTGTTATGTAGATATTCTTTTAGGTTCTATTATTTTACTAGAAGACAAAGTATCTGTCTTAAAGCCTTATGACTTTTTATTAGAAAAAATATAAGTTCACTGTGACTTTTTTGTTGGACTGAAGACTAACTTAAAGAGGTAAGAAAACCCCACCTTCTGTGCAGCTTTGATGTTCCATAGAAGACATTAAGTTAGCTTTATCTAAGAAAAATGTCCTGCACCTGAAAGTCTGTACGTATAAGAACTGGCCACCCCACTCCTCTTTCTCTGTTTATATAGCTTTCCAAAACTTTGAATAAACTTTAAATAAGTTTAAATGCTTATAAAGATACATCACTCCATTCCTCTCTCACAAAAATCAGTGCATTCTCCCAACAGCTATTAGTCTTAGAAAGCCACTGCACTCTTTGGCAACTGGGCAAAACCTTTGTAGGACTGCTTTCCCTTCCTTCTCCCCCCTAAAAAAAAAAAAGGGGGGGGGGGGGGGGGGGGTGGCACTAAAAATTTGAATACAGCTGGAAAGCAAACAGCAACTGTGTGTGGATTGTTACAGTCTTGAGGACTCAGCTAGAGATACAACTAGACCATGAATAAAATAAGAAATAGAGTATGCAGTGACAGGGGAAAAGTAGAGCTGAAAACAATTTTTTAGTTAGTCTCTCTACATATGATGCTGAGCCCCTGTTGCTAAACAACTTCCCCAGATGACTTTTATCCCCTACAACATTATTTGTTGAAAGGCTCCAAAGACAAGTGCTATAAGTACATTAACTTCTGGAAGTACCCTGAGCCATCACTTCAACAACGCTTATACAGAATATATAGTAAGAATCATATTTATATCTTATGCCTAATACGTTTCAGAAGACTTCTGTATCACTTGATTCAAACAGCAGTAGTTGACATCCAGGACATAGGTCTTATTCAGAAAAGGCAAAAAATAAGAATAAAGCAATTTGTTTTTAAATGGAATTACATGAAGTCCTCTTAGACTGTATGGCAAGTAGCAAACCTGTATACTAATGCAGCCCAAAATGTTGCTTCTTGACATCTAAGCATACTTCCACTATGGATGCATCTGCTTACTGCTCTCTAACTCCTCTCCCAGGCACCAACTTTGATGCTACCAGTGGATTTGGAATGTCTGAATTTGCTTTTCTAGTCACTCCAATACTACAACAGCATCATCTTAATCTTATGAGCCCTTACTACTGCTTGGCTGTCCCAACCCTCTCCTCTTATGTTTTCAGATGCTGTATTACTCTATTCCAACATTGAAATATTGTTTTTCCTTTCAGGAACCTCTCAAATAATTACAACATTCTTGTTTATCAGTGAATCACATTACACCAGGGAGGACCATTATGTTGGTGAACAGAAGGCAACTGCAGCATTCATTGCAAGACACAAAGAATACTCAAATAGTGACTAAAAATAAAACATTTACCTCTCACAAAAATAGTTACTGACATTTAAATGGAAAAAACCTACTAAATCTTCTCAGAGGATAAAGACCTTTTCTGCACAAAGTCTTCAAACGTATAAGCATTGCTATTTGTGATCTTTTAATTGGATTTTCTGTGGACATTAAAGGAGAATGAAAGAAAAAAAACACCCCCACACACACCTCTTCCCCACCTTCCAAGGAGAACCCTATCATACATGTTTGTTCTTTAAAGAAAAGCAGGGGGGATGAACAGACACACACAAAAAAAACCCAACAAAACGCACAAAAGAACTCAACCTAGCAACATTTATCAGACATTTTTGTTTCTGAACAGTGCTAAGCAGATATCAGTGATGTCTTCCTATGATATTCTACTACTTCAGTTTTAGACATAATCCTCCTCTATTCAATTATTTCTACAGTTAAGAGTTGCAGACATCTGAAACAACCTGGAGCTGTTTATGTGCAGTGTAAGTCACTGATTAGTTATAATCTTCTAAGTCTCAAGCAATGAAATATATGCATTTATCTGTTAGAATTTACTAATTTATACCCTTTTCCAAATCTTGACATATAGCATCTCAATTGGCAGAACATCACATTAAGATTTGTTTAATTCAGCAGCAGCATTTAAAGACTCTTCAGTCATGTTACATTTATTACAGAAAGCATATATTTCCGTTTAGAATTAACTTGCTTACCTTAAGAGTTAACTTAATTAATGCACACACCTTTCATATAGCATGGGTCGGCCAAGTGCTTTATTCTCAGCAGGGCCTGACTTTCTCCCAACCTACATTTTCAAATGTTCAAGCTCTCAAGCAAGCTCAACACCAGTCAAACCCAACACCAGCAAAGCTCTGTAGCATGAAAAAGGTGTCTCAGAACACCCCAGTCAACGCCACTGAGCAATGCCTCAAGCCAGAGCTGTAGGGGCTCCCAGCCAGCAGCCCTCCACAGGTCTTGGCATACCAAAGCTCATGCTCTCATCCCCAGCCACTGTGCACTCTCAGATTTTTCTGTATTTATGCAGGGAAGCAGCCTCCCCAAACACAGAAGTATAGCCCTTTGTTATTAATGACAGCTTGCTTTAATCCCAGTTTCAAAGTGTGAACCACCACCAGTTTGAATGGTATCAAAGCTGCATCAAAGCCCTGTCACACTCCCCAAAATCCCAGTCAATCTGGCACAAGGGAAACAAAACAAGAACCACAAACAAGAAGCCATGAGTTTAAAAGATAATTTCTCACCTTTGTGGTTGACTAGGGGTAGAAAAAAAAAAATCAGTTTAGATGGCCCAATAATCAGAAGGCAGATAACCAATAATTACTTTTTAAGACCATTTTATAGAAACAGGAAGGGTACTGGAGCACAAAAGCTAAGCATAGTATGCACCTATACGCACCTACACATTCTACAGATGTCATTCCAGATGATACGGTTTTACTCATTTTTGCCAGTACTGTTACTGGAAGGCTTCAGTTATGAACTAGGGAGTCCAGAGGTAAGTACTGTCTATACATTCAAGTGGTAAACTGCTGTCTAACTCTCATAACGTGATATGCAGAAAACTAGAGTTTGAATACGTTTCCTCATATGTTTACAAGTATGCCAAGCACAAGCACTTCTCCAACTCTAACCCAGCTCTAGCCAACATACACAATGTTATGACTTAGCATACCACCTCCAAGAGTTTCACCCAATTTGTGTCTGCAGGCTGACACACAATACATAATCATTTTGGTTTCTTTATAATGTTAATTCAAGCAAAAGTCACTTCTCAAATATGCATGTTCCATCATGAACATGAACATGTTCATCCAAGAACTATGCTAGCAATTCACAAACAGCAAATATAGTCCCTATAGTTAACATTATCTGGTACTAAACCAACCCTATGATACATCACTTTCCATCCACACAATAATGTTTTGTTTCCCTGTGAGTCTGATCCAGTGCTTTGCATGTGCTTGAGAGCATGTTAAACCCTTAAGAAATTAATCCAAACAAAAGCTACATAAATATATCTGTTGATTTCATACCTATAGGGTCTGTTCTTTCCAGCTCAAGTCTGACCATTTCTTACTTTTTCAAACAGCTAGGATCAAACTGGAAAACTGCTAAGTTCTGAAGTTGTAAAAAGCAAGCATTCAAAAGGTTTATTACCAGATCTGCCTATCATGTTTTCCCCCGTGAATAACCTTTGAGAGAAACTGAGTGACTACTTTAATTCCTATTAACCAGGAGGAGTTACAGCCTCACTAGTGGTCCAACAACTACTGCTATTGTATTACTTGCTGTTGTTCAGAAATGGCTATTTTCCCCTTCTTACTTCTCCAAGAGCTCCTTCACCTCCCAGTGTGTGTTAGAAACTGACAAGTGAACAGGACCAGATGTTCAGCTGCCAAGCTCACCTTCTGCCTGATTTAAGAAGTTTTATATAAGCACTCAAGTGCTCAATGATATACTGTGAGCACAGAGGTGACAGACCTCATTGGAGAAAATTCACTCCAGAAAGAGAGTGGCTTTGGAAATACAGGTTAGCACAAACACTGGCAATCCTCCAAATGTTCCTCCAGCCTCACTTGCTGTCTCATCCTTTGAAATGAATATGTATTTCCCTAAAAAAACCACCAGTATTTAGATGATAGAAACAAATAATTTGTCTTTATTACAAGGCACCATAATATTTGCTTTAAGCTTCCTGTGGTGGAATTACAGCACAATCACGTACAACATTTTGAGGAAGATGTGATAGGCTTTTCTGCAGAAGTGTTTCATTAAAACGGAGAGTTCTTTGTAAAGTACCTGGGATGGGAAAAGTCATGTCAGAAAGTAAAACTGTAACAGAGCTGAGGGGCAGTGGGAGAAGGTGACCTACACAGAATAGAATTAATTACTGTTAAATGAATTGCCTTTCAGCTTCCACATAACATTTTCCTCAGTTTCCATTAAAATGCTAACCCCATTATAAATTAACCACTAAACTAGAAAGTCAGAACTTGTAAACAATCTATTTTCCCACATCTATGCAATAATGCAACAAAGTTATCACGGTGGAGAAAAAAAAAACCAAACCCCAACTAGCCAAACAAGATAAAACAGCAATAAGATAGTTCATTGTCTACATCCACAGGGACACTATTTTAAGCAACTTTTTTTTTTTAATATTGTTGTATAACTTCAAGGGAACCTTAATTTAGCCATTCAATATGGCCCTGACAAATAGCCTGCAGTGACAAATACAAATGTCTACCTTGGGTTTCAATTGTTTTGATATACAAGACATCTATATTGCGACGTGGACATTTCTGGCTGCGTGAACATTTCTTCATAATCTTCCTTTACGTAAGCATTTACTCTGGAGTCACCTCTAGCACTGCTAAGAGAAAGTACAACACTAAGACTTTGAGAAAAGTACTCCTAAATGGGATCGCCAGCTGCAGGGAACTGACGATGAACAGACTGTCTCAAGAAGTGCTCCAACAGAAAGATGACATTTTGAGCATTTGATGGACTCTAAGTAGATCATGGCATATCTAAACTTTCAAATCCCAGTTTCATAACTAAATTACTATTTGTTCCTGCTCCTCCAAAAGCACTGACAACCCAAACCTACACCCACCCACCCCCAACAAGGTAAGCTTGCTTACTGCTATTGTGGAAGACTCACATGCATGTCACTATCCACCTTCAGTGAATATCACTGTACTATATCACTATTATTTACTCATGTGAAACTATGAGAAAACTGGATAATTTTTTTTTTTTTAAATTAGTTGTACAAAAAGCTCCTCCCATACTTAAGAGAGCTACTCTCTCGTGACCACCAGCACTTGAGAAGAGGCTAAGGCACTTGGGACACCCTTTGAGGAAGGGTAAAAGCCTTCTCTAACATTTTTAGCTCACTTCTTTAACAAAATGACTGCACACGCTCCCAATAACATTTGAAATTAATCAGTGGACACAGAAAACTTTGGTAGCTCTAGGTCACAGAAGATGATTGTACATGTTTCAAGTTGGTCAACTAAAGAGAAAAGGTGAAGTCAAAGTTCAACTGCTTGCGAGTTCCTGCCTAGTCATTTGCGATGCCATCAGGCAGTTTCTGCAGCAGAACCTGGCAGTTACTGTGTTACTGCCAAAACAGTCTGCAGTAGGAAATATAGGTATAATACAGGAAACTATTGCAAAAATATCTTTGTGTAATTCAGTTAGATAGCCAATAAGAAGACCTCATCCAGGCTCAATTAGATCTGCTAATCACAGAGGTAGTTTTAACTCTCATTATTAATGCCAGATGCCCTATGGTATTCACAATTACCAGCAATACATGCCCTATGACATGAACAAAGAATTGTTGCAACGTTAAAACTGAGAAAATACGACCTTGAAGGTCAAGTGACAGCAAAATAAAGTCTTCCACTTCCATACATCCACCTTAAACAGAAGAAAACAAGAGGAATTGCAGTTGTCTTGATATTACATTTCCAGATATGTTTCCTCTATGCCGTGAGGGAAGACAGTCACCCTTGTTTTTTCTTTCACATATCCAAGAGCAGCCTGCGGGGCCAGTAACCTGAACTAAGAACGCTGCAGAGCCAGCCAGGGACCAGCTTGCTCTACTGGAGAGAGGGGAAGAAGAGAGACAAAGCCCTTACCACAGAACAGCATTGCTTCTGGCTAAGTCCTCTCAGATGAAGATTCCTTTCAAGTATTGTGCCTAGGTTTAAGGGAAAGAGCTTGACTTGCTCCAACACAGCAAAGGCAATGATTTCTGAGAGACATGCCAATAACACAGCCAAAAACTTCTTCTGAGCCCTAACCAAGAGGGTGAAATTGAGACCCCACCTGGAGTACTGTTTCCAGCTCTGGAGTCCTCAGCACAGGAAAAACATGGACCTGTCAGAGCAGGTCCAGAGGAGGGCCACAAAAAAGATCAGAGGGATGGAGCACCTCCCCCATGAAGAAAGGCTAAGAGAGATAGGGTTATTCAGCCTGGAGAAGAGAAGACTCCATGGAGACCTTATTGCAGCCTTTCAATACTTAAAAGGGACCCACAGGAAAGATAGGGACAATCTTTTTAGCAGGGCTTGTTGTGACAGGAAAAGAGGTAATGGTTTTAAACTAAATGAGGGAAGATTTAGACTAGATCGAAGGAAGAAATTCTTTACTATGAGGGTGGTGAACCACTGGAAGAGGTTGCCCAGAGAGGTGGCAGATGCCCCATCCCTGGAAACATTCAAGGTCAGGTTGGATGGGGCTCTGAGCAACCTGATCTAGCTGAAGATGTCCCTGCTTATTGCAGGGGGGGTGGACTAGATGACCTTTAAATATCCCTTCCAACCCAAAATATTCTATGATTCTATAAGCTAGAGAGGAACAAGTCTCCCTTTTAAAGACAAGAAAGTCTTTCAACCAAGTTCTTAATTTTTATCCATTTTAGAAGTATTCTAGTATCTTGTGCAGTGTCACCACAGTCATAAACAAAAAGAGTTAGGCTGAACATTGTTAACAAACATTGCTTTTCTGTAGTAAATTATCATTTGTTTGTTTATATTTAAGAAGCTTACCATTACCTCACAGCCTATCACAAAATCATGGAATTGTTGGAGTTGGAAGGGACCTCTAGAGATCTAGTCCAACTCCCCTGCTAAAGCAGGATTGCCTAGAGCACATTACTCAGGACTGCATCAAGGCAGGTCTTGAAAGTCTCCAGAGAAGGGGACTCCACAACCTCCCTGGTCAGCCTGTTCCAGTGCTCTGTCACCCTCACCATAAAGAAGTTCTTCCTCATATTTGAGTGGAACTTCCTACGTTCCAGCTTGTGCCCGTTTCCCCTCGTCCTGTCACTGGAAACCACTGAAAAGAGGCCGGCTCCATCCTCCCTCAAACCACCCTTTAGACACTTATAAGCATTAATAAGGTCTCCCCTCAGCCTTTTCTTCTCCAGGCTAAAGAGCTGCAGCTCTCTCAGCCTTTCCTCATAAGGGAGATGCTTCAATCCCTTAATCATCTTTGTTGCCCTACATTGGACTCTCTCCAGTAGCTCTCTGTCTTTTGAACTGGGGAGCCCAGAACTGGACGCAGTATTCCAGTTGTGGCCTCACCAGTGCAGAGTAGAGGGGAAGAATGACCTCCCTTGACCTACTGGTCACACTCTTCCCTATGCAGCCCAGGATCCCATTGGCCTTCTTGGCAACAAGGGCACATTGCTGGCTCATGGATCCACCATACTATCCACCAGGACCCCCAGATCCTTTTCCTCAGAAGTGCTTCCCAGCAGGTCCATCCCTAACTAGTCTGTGCAGGTTTGTAGACTACTAGCAGTCTATAGCAAAGGATACCGTTTCTCAATAAAAATAACAAGAGAAGGAATCTTCCTTTGATGTCTCTTTCCCCTACTCCCTCTCAAAAAAAAAAATAGGTAGTCTAGTTTATAGTATTATGTTGTACAAATATTACTAGAGAAGTATTCAGTCTTACAAACTTAAGAAATCCCATCTCACCTGAATATGGACTCCGATTTAGAAATCGGAGTAAGTCCCTACCAAGTTAATCCAGCAAACAAATTTTTCTTGTCAGAGGCAAGGCACAAAAGGCTTTTTTGGCCTTGAACCTCTGTATCTGGCTGAAAGATTCCTGTGCACTAAGGAGTGTTTCTTTTAAAACCAAAAACAAAAAAACCACCCCACACTCACCTTATTTATTGCTCAAACTGCCCCTGTGAACTCCATCAAATGTTTATGTAAGACCGCTATTTATTGCCCCTGCATTGTCCTCACACAGACACATTGTACTGGATTTGCTTCCAGCATCACCAGCTTAAGTTTAATTTCTACTGCACACTAATACAGTAGAAAAATCACACCTGGAAGTTTCACAAAAAGGCCAGTTCATCAGTACATACTACCTTCTCCAGAGATTAATAACAATCATTTCTGTACATTTTCTAACTATCTTGCCAACAGGGCTCACAAGTCTTACTCTGTGGCACCTTTTAAAACTTTCCAGATAACATCAGTTTCAGGAGCTCATGCTGACAGAGAATATGACTGATGACCTCCAACTCCCTTACTTTCCCCTAAATTAAAGGTGAAAGAGAAGCTTTAACTCAGAGAAATCACTATTTTTGCAGATCATTTATGTTGCCTTGTAGGTTCTCACTGAAAAGTAATCCAAACCTCATCTACCTCAGCACTGTTCTCGGCTATGCTGATGTCCTTTCACCAACAGCTCTTCATTTCCACAGCTAAACTACCAAGCAAGTTCTCTAGACCTGATCCACAATATAACATTCACATACTTCAGGTATCAACCACTACTTTCTTTTCCTCATTAGTTTCTGCCCATTCCCCACTACCTCCTTGGCATACTAGGCCCCAGTCCCACATAAGAGACCACTCAGCCCATACATCACCTGACTTGGACACCAGTTTTACTCAGTCATATGTTCACATGAACAATAATTCAGCCACAGGAGCAGCCCTGATTGCCTGGATTTCTGCCTGGATTTCCTCTGGCTCACTCAAACAATCAGCATTTGCACACCCTCCTACAGTTGCTTTCTTCATGCAACAGCTTCTTATCAGCACTTTGCCGGTAAACTTTCTCCCCACCTGGTGTTTCTTGGGAATTGGGACAGGAAGAGGGGAAAAAAAAAAATATAATGCAAGTCTGACAACAATGTAGGCATCAGACTTTGATCCACTGTACTGCTTCCAAACCACCCTCTATTATTTCCTCACTGCTCAAAGCCAGCACTGCCAGCAGACACAACTAACCAGAAAGCCGAGCAGCCTGAAGGCACTGAAACCTGTCACCAAAAAAACCATAGCAGCCTCATCTGCTCAGATATACCCATGCAATTAACAACAAAGAAAAAAAAATAATCAAAGAACATAATTTTTATCATTATTTACTACATGAAAGAGAAAGTCTGTGCTAGGTGCCCATCTAACAGCCCAACAGTTCCATAAGGTCTCGTAAAAGCAAAGAGAAGGGAAAAGAAAAACCACCACCAAACCAAAGATCTAACAGCCACACGTCATTCCAAGTCTCTCCTCGACAGGACTCATCTCTCCTCTGCAAGGAAAAAAGCAGTTTCCACACAGAGAAGTTCCTGTTAGGTGAGGAGGAATGAAAGGTAAACTACACAACATACCCAGCATCAGCACTATCGATGTCCCACATTCACAACAGATTAATAACCCGTTCCAGGCTGGAACCAGGCAGTCACTCCATTGCAAGGCTGTGCTACATAGTTCTTTTCAAAAGATTATCTCCACGTACAGCCTTTTTCCCCTAAAATATCAGCAAGGCACAAGAAGGATACAACAGAAACACAGTAAGACACGATCTGAAAGCGACAGCCTTATCACACAATCAGCACTATTAACACTGTATATTAATTCACTGCTTCTTCACAGGTATGTAGCTCTGCAATCTGTTTTGTTTTTTTTTTTTTTTTTTCTTATTTGCTTGTACTTTCTGGGTGGGGCAGCTTTTACCAACTTATTTTAATATCCTTTTGTTTTTAACAAGGTAGACACCAGGACCATAAAAACATTGGAAGCATAAGCCTGTCCTGGAGCTGCAGCATCCAGTGCTGGCAACCCAAACCACGCTCCCGCCACTTGTTCATTCATCCCGTAAAGGCCATCAGGAAAAGCAAACTACGCAGCCTGCATCCTAAAGTTTGCATCGCTGCAGAGAGCCACCGCCTCGCCTCAGACAGGCCCGCCTTAAACAGGTCACATCTGTGTGAAAACAGGAGACACATGGAAACGATCAGTGCGCAGCGCTGCCCCGGCTCCACCGCGGGACGCCGCCGCCGTTACCGCCTTGCTGGAGAGGCGGCTCGGCTCCTCTCGCTCCGGGGGCGAGGGAGGGGAAACTCCATCCCCCCGCAGCTCCCATCGCCCTGAAGCTGCCCGGAGGCTCCCCGGGACTCCGGGCGGCGCCACGGCGAGGGCGGGCGCGGCTCTCGGCTGCCGAGAGCCCCGGGGCCGAGACTTTCCCCCACCCGCTCCACACGCACTCCGAGGGGACCGTTCCCCCCGCGGCCGGAGGGAGCGGTACCCGCCCCACGCCGGGGAAGGGACGCGGCCACTTACAGCTCAGGACCCCCAAGTAACCGAGGAGCAGCAGGCGGAGGCTGCGGCTCGCCATCTTCCCGGCGACGGCCGCTCCCCGCCGGCGGCAGCGGCTAATAAGCGCCCGGGCGACGCCGGCGGCGGGACGTGGGGCGCGGCCGGGGGGGGCGGCCCGGCGCGGCCTCGCCTGGGCCCGGGGGAACGGGGGGGCGGCGCCGGGGCCGCCCGGGAAGCCGCCGCGGAGCAGGTGCGGCGGACGGGGCGCAACCCGCTGGGCTCTGCCTCTGCCCCGACGATGCCTTTTCCGCCCCCCATCCCCATCCTCCTCCTCCTCCTCTTCCTCCTCCTCCACCCCAAAACTTTTAACGTGTCGGAGGAGGCGCCTCCCGGCCCCACACCGGCTCCGAGCCGCGGCGGGCAGCAGCTCCGCGCCAGCTCCGGGCGCATCGCCCTCCTCCTCCTCCTCCTCCTCCTCCTCCTCCTCCTTCCCCTCCTTCCCCTCGCCGTGGGGCCAGCGCGGTGCCCCCGCGCATCCCGGGGCCGTACCGTACTGTACTCAGCACCTCTTCCCTCGGATTACTTATATTTTTAAACCGCGGGGTCTTCATAAGCTGAAGGACATTTGTTGCAACGGAATAAACTTTACGAAAAGCTTAAACCTCTCAAAGAAGACCATGGTCCCTGTTGGTACGTTTCCCGAAGTCAAACCCAGCCGGGGGTGGAAGGAGGAATTAACAGGGTGAAATCACGCAACAAAAATGTGGATGTCGCGGACGGGAAGGGAGCGGTGTGAGTATGAGGCGGGCGCTGCCTGAAGCCGCAGTGACTCCTTGTGCCTCTGTGCGGCTGGGCTGGAGAAAGCCCCACCGGCTGCAGGGGACACCCGCTATCCGGCAGAAGATGGATACTACATGGCGACCTTCAAAGCCTTATATATATATATATTTGTTTTTTAATTAATAGTTTATACCAGTCTGGGAGATTCTTGATTAAATACACAGAAGGTGTAATGGCCCTTTAAATTTATGAATCAAGGAAAATTACTCATTATGACAGTTAATACTGCATCTGAGTAGTTTCTAATGACATCTTAAAAATATATTATCACTGACGTAATATGGTTCTATAGCAAGAAAAGTATCATAATCATTTCTCTGATAATCAGAACAGCTATGTTGGTTATATTTTGTTAGACTGTAGCAAAACAAGGAAAGATTATTTACAAATAAAGTCCCTAGCAGCTATTTTAATGGAGACCAAAGAAGTAGGATAACATGACGCACTTCGAATCAAAATCTTAGCTTGTTTTTCATATGCAAGTATGTATTTACAATACAAGCAATATTTCTGAAAAAAATGTGCACACATATATATATGACAAGTATATATTACCAGTACAATGGTGACATGCATTTAATAAAATCAAAACTATTCAATAGGTAATAGAAAAGTTCTTTATTTTGTGTGGCCCAACACATCATAACTTTAAGCATATACAAACTTTCATTGATTTCAGTCGGACTGCTTTAATGTTTAAAGCCACATGGTGATAGAAACACCATGTTGATATAAAATTTAAATACATGGGAGGGGCCTGGTAATATAGAGGTGGGGAATGTTAAGATATGGCATTATGGAACTAAAATAAAGGAGAGCTCATAGGATGCCTACTAAAGCTGATGTAACGACAATGAATTGACGAGGGGAATGAAGAGATGAATCGTGAGGAGAACGTATCCCATTAGACACTGGGATGAGGATAGACAGTAGCCTTTCCACCACAGTAAGCATTCAGTTCTAACTGCCCAAATACATAGACTCGCATATAGGGTTTAATTTGGATTTCGTTAAGATGACTCTTATACCACAGTAAACACACTTAAATGCATAGGGTTTATATAAGCATGAGGTCAAATCCCTTTTTTACCCTGTTCACGTTTTTGTTTTACTTGCAAGTGAAGCAAATAGCCAGTGTACAGTGTTGTCTCCCCAGCATTTCTCTGACTTTTTCTAGTACAGTTTCACAGTACTTTCACGGTTTCTTTATATTCCTCTCTCTTATTGCAGCAACAACTACATCACGGTTTCTCTGCTTGCCTTATACAACTGTAGGAAACACCAGCAACTAAATGAGAGTACTCTGAATGCGTTTACAGAACTATTGGAAAACTGTTTATAGTGCATATAGTTCATTTAATGTATATACTTTTTCTGTATGTACTTTGCTGAACAATGGTGTTCTTAAAAATACTGTAAGTACTTTGTTAGAAGAGTTCAAGACTGCTATCCATATTTTTAATCTTTTTAAGTTAAACGTAGTAAAAATATTTTCATTAAACAGCACATAGAACCCAACATGAGCTTAACAGTTATTCTTGGAGAGCTTTCCATAGAGACTCCTTTTTAGAATAATAAAAATAGTCTATAATTAACATCTGCACACAGAACGCTGGTCAAGAATAGCTATCTTATTTTGTAATAACTATTCTAGTCAAGTTTCTTTGTGTAGAAAGCCCTTTAAGAATTGTGTGGAAGTACAATGACTTTAAGACTTGGATGCTTCTTAATGATCTCAATAATTTGTAAACCAAAAGATTACCCTCATTTCCTTAGATGATATTTTAGATAAATCTACATTCTTACAGTGCAATGAAATTCTTTCTCCTCTTAATAAAATTTTCTTTTACGAATGCAGAGTGCTGATGGTAATCTGCTCTAACAATACAAGTTTACTTCTTTTATTACGGTACCACCACTTGTTAAAGAGCTCTTTGTGAAAACAGTTTTGAAAAATAATTTGCAAAAATTCTGTGGAACAGCATAAGCCAAAACTCTTGACTTTTCACTTTGGCACCATTTCATTTTTCTTAGCTATCAGATGATAGAAATGAATACAGAGAAATTAATCTATATTAATAAATACTTTTTTGGTGATTTCTCCACTCAAAATAGGTTTTATTTTGCAGGGGCAACAAAACCAAACCACCCTTATTTATTTTTCTGCACCTTGCATGCTGATTTCTAGAATAATTTTGAGGTATAATAATAAAAAAAATCAGTACAACAGATTAGAATGGCTAAATGTGGCTACAAAGGTGTTGCAATGCAAATACTCGAACACATTACAGATAGGTAAGAGAGGAAGATTATTATGATTCCTCTTCTCAAAAACATGCATAGGATAGGGGGAAAAGTAGTGCGCTACAAGAAGCGAACTGGCTGTTTAATTAATCCTGAGAAGAGTAAGATATTAATTCCCATGTCGTAACTCATCTGTCATGGCTTACACATACCAAACTAGAAGGCAGTCTTGGGAGACCTAATGAATGTTCATCCTTGCACCTCTATTAAAAAAAAAATAAAAATGAAATGCAATACTTCTCTAATATAGCCCATTCAGGCATAAACCTGACATATCTCAAGTTTATTCATTGAATTCAATTAGATCAACTAGTTTCATGTAAGCAAATGCATATTTTTTATTGTGTTTATGAGTGGGTAGTATGGATGTGTGATGAATTGTGAGTAGCTCATCTCTTTTTGGCGGAGTGAAAGCACTGAAGATTACAGTTCTGCACCATTTCCCCCCTTTGTTCCTGTGCTTTCCTAAGTTCAGTGTTCTTTAAAATTCTTAGTGTCTCTTAGCTGATCTATAATAACAGGTAGCCCAGCAAGGTTGCTGATAACTGTGCCCGGTTATGATGAGAGGAGCGGGGGGGAAGATTTAGGATCTGGAGCCACTGAGAGAGAAAGCAAAAAAATATAGGAAAAAAGCATTCCTGTGCATATCTTTATTTTTATGGAGAGTTGGAGGGCTGATTGTTATTGGAAATTACATTGTTTAGGTTTTGATCATGAAGACATGTTTGAATATTTTTCCATATTTAAGGAAGAAGAAACAGACTTTTTCATACTTGTAAGAGAGAAATGTTGCCTTTGAGGTGGTCAGAGATGCCTTTTGAGACTTGGTGCTATAGCCTGTGGGTTAAATCTCTGTACACATCTTTTTTCCAAGTACACCAAATTGTTGTCCCACATGTTTGTTCTAGTACGTGCTGAAGATGGGAGCACACAGCTGTAGAGCAACTGCTCTGGAGTGATTCTGAGAATGGCAATTGGACAAATTGATGGAAATCTATTTTGTAAAACTGCTAAAACAGAATCTGTTTAATTAACTAACTAATTAATCACCAAAATGCATATTTCATGTTCCACGTCACAGATGTTGTTCCTGAAACTCATTGATCAATGCGCATTGTATTTTCTGTTGCGCCCATGCTACCAGTCTGCAGTACGTTGAATCTATCAGCTTGAAAGCCTTGCTCTTTAGCGTGAAGAATTATCAGCAGCCATGTGTAAGCATGTGAAGAGGTTGTTATTTACAACTTAAGGGCTAATTTTTTTCTTTTTCAGTTTTAACTGTCACCACACCTAGCTTTTTAAAATGTTCTGGGGTATCGCTTTAACGGCTATCCACTCCTCTGGTTATAGTAGGCCTTGTCTCCTTTCTGCCTCTGTGGCATCTTGTTATTTTGTTTTGCTGCTTCATGTTAATTGCTTTAACTGCTGTCTGAAAAAAACCCATCTGATTTAGCTAGTGGATTATTTACTTATTTTGTACTTTGAAACACAAAACTATGAGCAAGTACAGTTTTGAGAAAAGAAGCAAAAAAATTTCATATATTTTTTTTTCCCACAAAGCTGTTGTTGATGGCTGTTTAAAGAGACTATGCCATAGATTAGTTGTGTTGCTTGAATGAAAAGGATTAGAGCACTGTGACAGAACACTGTATCTCTATTAGACTGTTAAAATATTTCCTATCTAATGTGTCAGCCAAACTTGAACCAGGAATGCCAGAAAATGTAAGGGTAGAACAAGATAACAGTAATACAAATTACTTGTTCTCGGTAGCTTTTTTCTGTGAGTACTCCCCCTCCATTTTCTGGAATGTCTTGTATAATCTTATCTTTGACTTGCAAAGTACAGTATTAATGCCATGTTTTTCAAATGAATTTGCAAGATTACTGCCAGTGAGCAGACAGCTCAGTAGCAATCAAAGGTGCATTTCTAAGAGATCCAACAAATTGGATGGCATTGGACATTTCCCGATTCAACCTAAGCAACAGTGGACAATGCCTTAGCCATGATGCTGATGGTGGTAGAATCAGAATTATTTCACCACAGCGTGCACAGGAATGTGTATATGAAGCTGCACTTTAAGCCAGGTCACTGAAATAATGTGAATAAAAGATAATCTTCCAGCAATCCTGACCCTGCAATTTGTATCATCTCAGAGATCTTGTGTACAGTGCCTTGTACAGCGCTGCCACAGTTGTCTACCTAGAGGGTAAGCAGCGAGAAATGGATGAGAATGGCAAAGGGAGGGGTGCAAATTTTTAAGCCAGTTTTGCTTTTGAGGCAATCTTGATTCCATGAGAGCCATAAACCATCATGGTTGTCACTTACCCGTTACGCTTCAGATACATACTAGGGCATAAGAGCACTTAACGGGGTTACTGTTGCCTCATAGGGCAACCTCCCACTTTCTTCTGCATGTTATAAAATAACATCCATAGTTTTCCTGCAAGTCACAGGGCTTTATGAAGTCTGATACCTTGTAATTATTCTTGGACAGTTTTTCACTTTTGTTATCTGTCTCTTCTCTGTACCACAAACATGCTGTGTTGTGTTGTGGCACACTAAAAGCCGCTGGACTTCAGCCAAACCCTTCCCAGAGTATTTCTCAGGCAGAAGCTCTTTGTCTTTTGGCATCAAGGGTTCAATAAGTGGGGGATTGCACCGTGCCTTTTCTTTTACTGCCACATTTGGCAGCTGAGAGTAACTCCCAGCTGGCCCTCGGCTCGGTCCATGGGGTTTGCGTGGACCCAGGGGTTTTTACCATCTCACAGAAGCCTTAAGTAAATATATTGTAGTAAACAGAGAAATGATATTACAGTTGTGATCCAGCTACGTCAGCATGAATCAAAAATAAGTGTGGACACTGAAATTTTTGATTAGCCCCAATCTATGCTATTGTTGTTCCTCTTTTCTGCTTTTGTCCAGGGGCTGTAGAGATGCCAGCTGAGCTCTGGGTGAAATTTCCAGCAGCTTTGGATGTCTTTTGATTTCCACTGGGGGGGGTAAAGCTTTACACTGTCACTCTGTTAGACGAGGATTACCAAAAGGCAGAGGGCTATGACCACAGTCCTCCTGTAGTCTTCAGTGTGTTACAGGTACCTGATGTTTTTTATCTGTATTGTGCTTCCAGAGCAACACCAAAAAAGTGGAAGGCAGGACCAGATATTCTGCCACCATTTTTCTGAAGATTTAGCTGAATAAAAAGTTGCAAATACTTGTACAAAAGAAGATTTAGAGATTAGAAACTGGCAATTTAAAACAGAGAGAGAGACATATAATAAAGTGTGCCATATCAAATAGGGTTTTACTCCTTTTGTTCAAGACTTCCTCAGAGTGACAGAATAGGGTTTGTTTCTGTCGCTCTCTGAACATTTTGAATTTATCTCCTCATAGAGTAAAAACGTTCTTTTTATACCTTACACTGTGAACTTTGATTTGGTTGGTTGTTTTTTTTTTCTACTATTTAAGCCAAAAGAATTATGCAATGTGATCATTGACCATATATGATTCCCCAAGCCATAAACTAAAAAGTTAATAGAAGAAATGGTGTAGTTGACCTATAATGACACAAACACTAATAATATCTTCGTGTTTTCTCCGGACCTTTCACCTCAAGGCTATAAACTTGTGCAAGTATGTAGCCTACAATAAGCCTGGTGCTCTAAAAAAGACCCTTGTATTTAACTCATTTTAAAAAATGAGGAAGCAGGATGATTGACTTTCTGAAATTCTTAATCTATCAAATAATGTAATGAAGGGCACCAATATCCACCGTACTTGCACACCTGGTTTTCTGGATGAGAGTCCAGGTGAGCAGGGAAGCCAGTGCCAACTACTGAGCCAGGAGGAGGCAGCTGTCCCACTGCTCTGTAGACGTGTTTCCACAGTGGAAAATTCTGTCTGTTGCCAGCCCTTGCCAGTATTAACAGTTATTTTTTTGATGCTGAGTTTAATTACATCCTTTAGCTCTTAATGACACTTATTCAGTGTAACTGTTTGACATTGTCATTCTTGATGGCTGTTAGATCTTTGCCAACTGGGGATTGAGCTGAAGACCACCATCAGCTAAACTGTAAAGTATTGAAACAAATTCTTCTGAGTTATTGCACAAATTTTAACAAATTTTAATGCAAGTCATGATCTTCCTACCTGGGCAGTAGCTAGCATGTACTTTTCCCCCATTTTTTGGGGAGGAAGGACAGTAGGGGTGTCAGTGACGGCAAAGGGGAGCTGGTGGTGAGGAGCTGCAGTTACATGGGCCTGCCTGTGGCCCTGCTACAGCAGGGAGCCAGGCACCAAAGATCCTTTCCACCAGCCACCAGGCTGTTAATGTTACTGCTATAACCCCAGTACTACGTTTCTGCAATCCTTACTACGAGTACAGTCTAGACAAGATGGCCCAGCACTCTGTCCAGCTCGATCTTAAAAGCATCCAATGTTGGGGAGCCCAGCACTTCCCTGAGGAGATTATTCCAATGGCTGATTGTTCTCATTGTGAAAAATTTTCCTCTTGTGTCCAATCGGAATCTTCCTTGGAGTAACTTGTACACATCGCCCCTCATCTTTTCCATGTGACTCATTGTAAAAAGGGAGTCTGCATCTTCTTTATAGCTACCCTTTAAATACTGGAACATGGTGATAAGGTCTCCCCTAAACTTCCTTTTCTCAAGGCGGAGTAAACCCAGTTCTCTCAGCCTTTCCTCGTATGGCAGGCTTCCCACTCCTTTGATCATCTTGGTGGCCCTTCTCTGGGCCCTCTCCAGCCTGTCCGCATTTTTTTTTGTATAGTGGGGACCAAAACTGAACACAGTATTCCAGGTGTGACCTGACAACCGCTGAGTAGAGTGGGATAATGACTTCTTTGTCTCTGCGGGTGATGCCCTCCTTGATGCAACCCGGCACCCCGTTGGCTTGCTCTGCCGCTGCAGCACACTGTTCACTCCTATCGAGCTTGTGGTCCACCAGGACCCCTTACACCATTCAGAAAAACCATTCAAAAGCTGCCGGTTTCGGGGGTGACCTTACTGCCTGGTGAAATGCGGCCAGCTGAGGCAAAGGGCGGGCAGAGGGGCTGCGGCCGACACCCACAGCCTGGCAGAACCAATATATACATAGTGGGGCCTCAGAAGAGAGATAAAAGCCAAGGCGAGGAGGGCCGATCTCCGCTGCGCCGCGGGCAGCTGCCGCCGGCAGCCGCCGGCCTCTCCTCCCGCCCGGAGCCGCCGCCATCGCCGCCGCCCCGCGGCTTCGGAGGTGGCCCCGGCCCGGTTCCCGCGGCGCCGCCTGGCGGCTGCGGGAAAAACGACGGGCGGAACGGCGCTGCCGCCGCCGCTGTTTCCCCCGGAGCCCGGTGAAGGCGGCACCGGCGCGGCGGGACTCGGCCGGAGCATGGCGGCGCGCTGGGCCGCCCGCTGCCTGCGGGGCGGGCAGGAAGGGCGCCGTGAGTGGCGGCGGCGGCGGAGGGCCGGGCGCGGGCGCAGCGTGGCGGCGGGGCTTTGAGGGGCCCGGCCTGGGGCGGCTGGGCCTGGCCTTGCAGGGCGGCGCTGGCCCCTGGCCCTCCGGGCTGAGGAGGCCGCTGTGGGTGCGGGCGGGGAGGCGGCGGCCGCGGGTGCGGTCTGCGGGGGCCTGTCTGAGGGAAGGGGCCCGGAGGCCTTTGCAGCCAGAGAAGGTCACGAAGCTTTCGTTGCCTGAGAGTTTTCTGTGGTGGCTTCATGCAGGCGTGTCAGGGACCGAGTATGGGGACGGGCAGCCAGAACTGCTGAAGCGGACACCTCATGCATATTGAGACAGACCCATGGATTGGCAGTGCAGGGGCGTGGCTTCCATCATAGATGTAGATGATGTAGAAACCGTCATAAAGAGGACTTAAAAACTCCTTGTTGCTTATTTTAGGCCATTCCTTTTACCAGGGTTCATCTCCACGCCGACTGTTCCTCGACTGACATCAGAGGAAGTGATTCAGATGCGTAACGAGCTCTTTGCCAAAGAGAAAGAGAGACAGTTATCTCTCTATCCCCGAATTGAGAAAATCGAAGTAAAATACACTGGGAAGTCTCACCCTGGCACTGTGTTTGTAATGAACAAAGCTTTGTCTACTCCGTACAACTGTGC
This sequence comes from Numenius arquata, assembly GCF_964106895.1. Lineage (NCBI taxonomy): Eukaryota > Metazoa > Chordata > Aves > Charadriiformes > Scolopacidae > Numenius > Numenius arquata. Next base: position 36,720,942 of record NC_133576.1, on the reverse strand, counting down.
CATGCGTAAGTGAATGGGCTCAAACTAGCGTCGTGCCACTGGGGATGAAAATGGCACTGCCCATTGCAGCACTTGCCATCCGAGTTTGAAATATTAATATTAGTGGTGTTTTAATGACCAAGGTAACAGGCATGAATTCAGAATATTTGTAATTGGTATGTTTAAAATACATTTGTACTAAAATAAATCAGCAGAAACTGATTTAATTTTTGGAGCCTCTATTAACAGATCTTCCAAGTCATTTACAAAAGTGAAACTTGTAGTAAACTTGTAGTTTATTGTTACAGATGCAGGGGTCTGAACTGCAGACTCTGAAGAGTACGGTTAATAACTGTGTAATACTTTTTTCATTTTCTTTAGACTTAAGTGAATGGCATTGCAAGAAATCTGTTCTAGCTCTCGTGGATGGTGAAGTCTGGGATATGTACAGACCCTTGACCAAATCATGTGAAATTCAGTTCCTTACTTTCAAAGATGAAGATCCGGAGGAAGTAAACAAGGTAAGTCTGTAGCTTATCCCGTTGTAGGTGACCCTGATTATGACCACTTGATTCTGTATGACCCCGTCATTTCCCTGTCTGTCTGCTCTCTTGAACTTTGTTAACAGTCCTGAAAGTTCAGATATTTTTAATAGTTGGTCGGCACATCATGGTTATCATTAGTTGGACCAGGGTCCGGGCTAGGTGATGTGTGGACATCCCTTTCAGCCTGTGTTGTTGTATATTTTTGATTTCAGATTGAAATATCTCCAGGGAAACATCTGGCTTGCATTCTAAGTGCAGTTAAGATATTTTTGATGTGGAAAATGATCTCCAAATAGAAGTTTAAATGCTAAAGAAAGTAATGCTTGGTTGACAGCTAGGTTGTGCCTAATTTAGTTAAATGTTGGTGATATTAATCTGGTATGGGTTGTCACCTTCTAGGTAATAAATCTGCTTTGAAATTCTCTTTATAGGCCTATTGGCGTTCCTGTGCCATGATCATGGCATGTGTGTTAAAGCGGGCGTTCAAAGATGAGTACTCAGTGAATCTGATTAAAGCTCCAGAAGTGCCAGGTGATACAAGTGTTTTATACTGATTGTATTGTCTTTTGCTGGTTCTTAAATGACTGTCTAATAATGTTATCAAAAAACCCAGAGGCTACTTTTCTAAGGATTGAAGGTACTTAGCATTGATTTGGAGCACAAGTCTTATGAGGAGTGGCTGAGGGAGCTGGAGTTGTTCAGCCTAGAGAAAAGGAGGCTGAGGGGGGACCTTATTGCTCTCTACAACTACCTGAAAGGAGGTTGTAGAGAGGTGGGGGTCAGTCTCTTTTCCCAAGTCACAGGCGACAGGACTAGAGGAAACAGCCTCAAGTTGCACCAGGTGAGGTTCAGGTTGGATACTAGGAAGAATTTTCACACTGAAAGGGTTATCAAGCATTGGAATGGGCTGCCCAGGGAAGTGGTTGAGGCGCCATCCCTGGAGGTGTTCAAAAGACGGGTTGACATCGTGCTGGAGGACATGGTTTAGCGATGTTTTTTTTTATCAGAGTTAGGTTGATGGTTCGACTAGATGATCTTGAAGGTCCCTTCCAGCCTAGATGATTCTATGATTCTGTGATTTGTGTACTACATGCTATTGTTGTAGGCTTTAATTTATAGCAATCGCACTGAAAACAATGGTACAAAAGTATAGAAAATTGGTCTGTGGCATCTACGTTTCAGACCACTTAGGATTTCATTTAACTTGATTACCTCAAGTTAGTAACTTGAGGACATAACCTCTTTATTGTGAAGTTACCTGAGTGTTTAGAAGACATGATGTGGTTCTGTGAAATTTGCCCTAATAACTATGTAATCTTGTGAGCACCTGAGTTACTAAAAGTTATTATGTATACATCAAGTTGGAAGATTATTGAAGTACAAATAGGTTTAGTAACAACTTGCACTCATCTGTGACCTGATACAGGTTTAATGTGCCATTTGACGGTAAAATCACTGTGGAAAATTTATATTTTATGATGGATTTCTTGAGATCATTTTCATTTTCTTCTCATTCGTTTTGATACATTTATAAGTGTATATTATAACAATGAAACACATACTTTATTACAATCATGAAATTTTTTCTCTTTGGAATTACAGTGATCTCTGGAGCTTTCTGCTATGATGTAATTTTGGACAATAGACTGAATGACTGGAAACCAACAAATGTAAGCACAATAACTTCTTCCTCAAAAAGTTATAAAGCTTGCATCCTTGTCCAGTGGTTCTTTTCTAACGGTGGAGGGGGACAGCGAGTTTTTTTTTCTTTTCACAGGGTATACCTACACTAGTATTTTATTTTAGGTGAGGAGTATTCTCTGTAAACTAATCTCTATATTTGCCATATATTGGCTTTCATGGCAGAGTGGTCTCGGAGCACACAAACTGGGTTCTTTTCAAATGAGATTAAACCTACAGCTATCCTCCAAATACTTACAGGTTTTAAGTGTATGGGGCTAGAGTAGCTCCAGTCTGAAATACAGTTCCCGAAATAGTTGGTGTGGCTCTTGGGACCCCAGTGCCATCTTTGTTACTCTACAGATCTGCTCCTACTCGGCCGCTCTTGCCTCGTAATGCAACCATAGCCCTATAGCTTTTATGTGAATAGAGCCCTCTGAAAATAAAAATGTGTGTAATACGTGTATTTTCACTTAGTGATTTACAACATAATCAGTTTATTGTTGTAACAGAACCATGAGCACATTCAACCCAAGGTTTCCTTAGTAGCATGTGATCAGGAGTGTTCTACTCATCTGGTGCCTATTCTTGTTCTTATGCCCAAATATTAGCAGAGGTGTGTATGGCTAACCAAGCAATATTGGTAAAATGCAGAATTTTTCTTCAATATGATCTTGTAAATGTTCTGTAAGTGACATTATAAATGTAATTTATTCTAATAAAAATCTCTTATTTATCAACAAATCTGAGTATGCAGAGCTTTGGATTGTAGACCAAGGTCATCAATGTCTGTTTATTAATTATTCAGTACTTTTTTCTTTTGATTCCATCAGAATAGAGGTCATTTATAAACGGAATCGTGACTCTAGGAAACAGGATACACAGAGGAATACGTAACAGTAGGAAGACCGTATGTGTATATATCACATTGAGAAAACCCGAGTTTAACTGCAATTAATATGTGTAGTTTCTGATGTAAAAATGCCTATTGATTTCACTGAGCATTGAATTAGTCCATTCAAACAGTGATGGTCTGTAGCAATATGTTGCAGATAAATAGTAAGAGTTACAATCCTACACCAATACTATGATATTTAGGATTTATAGTACATGATCCTTATTGTTTTGACTAATATTTAGTGTATCTTATTCTTTGTCTATTCAGTGCAGCTGTGAAACAGTGGTGACAGTTTTATATATCAACTGTTTTTTAGGAAAACTTCCGTTCTCTTACAAGGGATGCTGGAAAGCTAATTCATAAAGACCTGCCGTTTGAAACACTACATGTTGAAGCAAAAGTAGCACGTGAAATGTTTCAACATAACAGGTAAGTGACTGAATTGCCTTTTAGAAAGGCAATTAGAAATTAATGTAAATGTCTGCTTGTTTTTGTAAATCTAAAATAAGGTGTGACAGGTGAAGTAAGAAGGTACTTCTCCCAGTACTCTGAATGAACATGCTTCCGTTCTTTGTCACCAGTACCTTACTTCATTTTTAATGTTCTCTCCAGAGGTCAACACCAGGTACCTTTGCTGGATGTAGTTTTGTGACAAATGGAAAGACTGTAGACTTCTTAGTTTAATAGTGAGCTTCAAGATTTCACTACTTTTAAATTGAAGCTCTGGTGGTTAAACGTGGCGTGCTAATTACTCTCAGCCTTTGCTGAAAGGCTTTCATATTCAAAGAAATGTAGATTTTTCATATCTTGGTATCTTCAAATGAAGATTTCATGAAATGCAATTTTTGAGCTCTCTAGAGGGAAAATGGGTAAAACGCTTTGGCCTGTGCTATAAAAGCAATCTTGTTCAAAACACTCCAATCATCTTTTCTGAAAAAACACTTAAGCAATGTTTTGGTGAAAAAATTTCTCTGATCCGCAGCTTTTCAGCATTTGGAGAGAGGTGGGGGAAATGATAAATAATTTCTAATTTTGTGAACCAAAATAAAATTATGCTAAAGTTGCAAAAATAACTAGTATTTTAGCTTAATAATGAAGATTATATTAATGGGACATACGGACTAGCATCTCTTCGCTGTGTTGGCTGGCAAGTATTGACAGCAGGTGGGAGCTGACTTTTGACAATAGCTTTAGACATTTTATGTGTATTTGTGTGTGTGTAGAAAGAGCAGAGAATCTCCCAATTTATACTTTGCTGTCTTGCAGATGACCAGCTGTTGAGGACCACACACTGCATAAAATCAGTTTAGGTGATTTGATAGTATCTTCTCTTCCTGAATAAAAGTTTGCTGAGAGAGCACGGCCCTCCTATAACATATACATAGGATATAGAATAGACTAGAATAGTGATGAATGAAATAGTCATTTCAGTTGGAAGGGATCTATAGTGATTATCTAGTTCAGCTGCTAAGCTGACCAAAAGTTAAAGCGTATTGTTAAGGGCATTGTCCAAATGCCTCTTAAACACTGACAGGCTTGGGGCATTGACCACCTCTCTGGGAAACCTGTTCCAGTGTCTGACCACCCTCTCAGTAAAGAAATGCTTCCTAATGTCCAGCCTGAACCTCCCCTGACGCAGCTTTGAACCATTCCCAGGTGTCCGATCCCTGAATCCGAGGGAGAAGAGCTCAGCACTTCCCTGTCCACTTCCCCCTCTTTAGGAAGCTGTAGAAGGCAATGAGGTTGCCTCTCAGCCTCCTGTTCTCCAAACTAGACAAGCCCAAAGTCCTTAGCTGCTCTTCATGGGACATTCCTTCCAGCCTTTTCACCAGCTCTGTTGCCCTTCTCTGGATGCTTTCAGGGACCTTCACATCCTTCTTAAATTGTGGCTTTTAAATAACCATTAACAGAACTCAAGTTGGGGCTGTACCAATGCTAAATACAGCAGGATAGTCACCTGTTTTGACTGGCTGGTTCTGTTGTGTTCGATGCACCCCAGGTTGTGGTTTGCTCTCTTGGCTGCCAGGGCGCACTCCTGGCTCCTATTGAGCCTGCTGTCAACCTGCACCCCCAGATCCCTTTCTTCAGGGCTGCTCTCCAGCCGCTCCTCTCTCAATTTATGCTTGTGCCTGGTGTTACTCCCTCCCAGGTGCAGAATCTGGTGTTTTGACTTGTGTAATTTCATGCCATTGATGATTGCCCGGTGCTCCAATCTATCCAGATCCCTCGGCAAGGCCTCCTGTCCCTCAAGAGAGTCAACAGCACCTCCCAGTTTGGTATCAGCAGCAGACTTGCTAATGGTGCATTCAACTCCTTCATCCAGATCATTGACCTGAACAGAACTGGCCCTAGAGTTGAACCCTGAGGAACATGACTTGTGATCGTTTGTCAGACAGTTGTAGCCCCATTCACTACAAGCCTTTGAGCTCTGCCCTTCAGACAGTTCTTCACCCAGCGCGCTGTGAATGAGCTCGTCCCACAGTTGGACAGTGTGTCCAGAAGGATGCTGTGAGGGCAGTATCGAAAGCCTTACTAAAACCCAGAAAAAATACATCCATCACTTTCTATTCATCCACTGGGCGGGTGACCTTATTATAGAAGGGTATCAAATTAGTTAAACAGGACTTTCCCTTTGTGAACCCATGTTGCCTGTGCCTGATTGCATTATTCTTTAGATGCCTTTCAATAGTACTCAGTATAATTTTCTCCATAATTTTTCCAGGAACTGAGGTTAGACTAGCAGCTCTGTATGACATGCTTTATGAGACATACTGATACGTGCTGTCATATAAAATTGAGAATTTAAACCTGTTTCAAAGCTCACATAAATACAAGCATGATTTTAAAGAATGCCCCTTAAATCAACCTTTTAAGTATTCTTACAATAACTAGATGTTAAAAGTAATGATTTTTTAATTTTTTTCCTTGTTCAGATACAAAATGGAGATGATAGAACGAAAAGCTTCTCAGAATGTGGAGGGAATTGTAACCTTACATAGGTGAGCAAAACCGAACTCTCATTCTGTAATGATTTGCTGAAAGATTTGATTATATTGCAAATACTCTCTGCAAGTGAGAAAAGTAAGTTACTTGTGATGATTTTAAATTTAGAAATCACTTGTATTCATTGCTGTCTCTAGTCTGTTTTAAGCTGTTGTTCGGGTGGTTGTTTTGGTTTTTTTTTATGCAGCCATTGTTTTGTGATACTTAGCACTTAGTAGATCTCACTGCATTTCTCTTGTTATGTTAAAGGTGGTAAGTGCTAAATAAATCTTACTTGTTTAAAAGTTTGTACATAAAATTCTAAATAAATCTCTAGACCTTGACAGGTTAAATAAAATGCAAAGCACATACATGTTTGAAAACAAGAGTTAGTATTGTATAGTGGATTTTTCTTCCAAAGTTGTCAAGATCTTCCTAACTGGCAAATTACTGCCTTGTCATGGTGGAGGTGAGAATGGAGCTGGCTCCTGGGATACGGTGTAAGATGTAAGTTCTTAGGCTGGAGACAGGAAGCTTGGATAGTATCTCAGGCATATAAAAAAATTGGTGACAAGGTTAGGCTAGTGTAGGATATTCAGTTTTCTAGATGTCTAAATTGTTCTGCATTTGGTTTTGGACTCCACATCTCTCTAAAGAAACAGATGTCTTTGCAGTGACGATTCTTGAAATTTATGAATGATGTTATGTCTGTTGTTCTTCCTCCCACTCTCTAGTTTGCTCAGTAAGAGGGGAAATGAGCTTACCTGTTGTTTTCTGGGAGAGGTTTGTTTTGAATGTTCTTTTGCTATACATCTTTTTTGTCTCTTGCTTTTCTTAATCGATTTGCAGTTTTCCAAGACCTGAAAGGGAAATACCTGTGCAGATTGTAAACACTGTACTGTGGAAAATGTGTGATCTTGGAGACAGATCTTTTTCTGGTGAATGACAGATTTATCTCACTTTTAAAGCCAACATGGCTTCAAACATTTGTTAAACCTAGGATCTTCTTTCTAGACTTGAGGTTTAAATTTCATAATTCATTTTAAGGAAATTGGGTGACCTTTACTTTTGCTTCAGGTAACCTAGAAATGCTGAACTGGGGATTTGTTTAGATTTGGTTTGGGATTTGTGTGGATTTTCTTTCATCTGTTCAGTAGATAGGAATTTGCTAATCAAAAATAAATAGGCTTGTACTTCTTTCTGAATATATGTCATAGGTGTTTTTTCTTTTGTCCCATCAGGTTTGGTGACTTTGTAGATGTTAGTGAAGGCCCTCATATTCCAAGGACAAGTTTCTGTTTCCAGTATGAGATAACAGCAGCCCATAATCTTCAGACTAACCAATCTGAATTGATAAGGAGGTTCCAGGGTGTGTCCCTGCCAGTCCATTTGAAGGTAACTGTATAGTCATGATAAAAGATACCATTTCAAAGTCTTTCAAGACACCAAAGTAAAACTTAATAACAATAACAAAAAAAAGTTGTAGTATTAATCAGTCTTAAAGGCTTTGCAGAACTATAAGCGGAGGCAGGAGTCTTTCTTCCCATTTCAGTTGACTTAGGTGATTTTGACCTGTGATCTAGCACATCTCCTCTCAGTGGGGAAGTTTTCAAGTGACAAGTGGACACTGGGTTCCTCACCTCATTTCTGTGTACCCTTACCTGGCGCAAGCTTTTAATTCCTGTTTTTGCCCCTTACACACACAATGATTGGATAGGATCAGGGGACGTGTTATTCAAGTCCCCCAAAGGAATATGGGCAAATTGGACTCTGAAATTATAAGCTGTAAGATCTGTTTTAGGGAATGTTATGGTTTTGTGCCATCATTTCTATATACTTGTCAGAATCTATTCAATGAGAAGATTTTTTGGTGTTTTTTTTTTTTTGGCCTCCGGTAACATCATTTAATTACATTTAATTTCAGGCTCACCACACTGTGTGGCACAAACTGCTGGAAAGATCAAAGAGGCTGGTAAGTCTCATTAGTGATGAAGTAAAGCTTACCGAATTTAAAGAAATGTTGTAATAGAGTAGAATTTGAATGATTAGAGATGGATAATATCTTCAAGAACATACCTTCAGGAAATCTTCACAGGTGAAGAAAAATCAGATGCACATGAAATCTCTAAGCTGTTGTTAATTACCACTTTAAACTGTATTAGTATTTTTAGAATTAATGTTGGTATTGTGTGTGTAAAATTTAAAGTTATTTTTTCCTGTTTTAATTGTGAGCACGAAATAAGAAAACTAAAACTTGGAATACTGTATTTATACTTATCTAGATTTTAGGTAGTAACAAATTTTCTGCCACAGGTTTGAGAGAACACATATGAACATGTTTCTTACAAGTAAATTCAGGGTTAAAACCTAACACCACTGGGTGAACCTAGGTGGAAGTTACTGGAGATAAAAGGGAATGTTATTGCAGTAAGCTGCGTATATGAGCTAATTTGAGTACTTTTTGCCTGTTTAAAGCCTACGTGGAAAATAAGACTTTCTTGCAAACATTCTTCTGTTAAACAACCAGTGTTTCAAAGTTGAAATGTACTTATCCAAGAGAAGCTTTACAATGGCTGAATGAATGCAAAAGGCAAGTTTTTAAGATAAATACAACTATAAAATATCATAAGCCACATATAGCTTGAAACTCACTATCAAGGCATGCTTAAACTTAGGAAATCTTCGTAAGAATTAAACAATAGATGTTTTGAATCAAATATTTTACTTATTTTTGTGACAAGAAAGATAAAAAAAAAGTACTGTATGTCTGCTGAAACTGGTTAGCCAAGGATGTGTTCCCGAGCCTAATCTATGATATTTTTCTATGAAATTAGTTTGAAGATGCTTGTCATTCAAGTTGTTTAATTTTGGAGACAATAATTATCTTTGTAGGCTGTCCTTTCTTGTTACAGTGGCAGTATAAGGGGGAGGATTTCCAGGATTAAGGAGAATTAAATAATTTAAAAAAATATAAAAAAATGCTATGTTTCTGCAGGTCACTGAAGGAAAGTATTTGGAAGCAGCAGCAGAATGTCTTGAGGCAAAAGATGGCACTGAAGAAGGAAAAACTGCATCAGTTTAAGCTCCAAATGTATATAATAAAATGTGTATTTTTACATGACTTATTTGTGCTGTGTATAAAAATGTCTCGGGTAATTAATTTGAAATCTGTGGACCTAAATAATGATAGATAAAAAGCCATTACCAGACATGTCAGTCCACTTATAAAATTTTACTTTTAAAGAAAAAGGGAATGTGTGTGGGGGGAAGATAATGTTTTATTTGGTGTACCTTGCAAGTTACCTTATCTCGACAACAGTTGTATGTGCCCGTATGTTGTCCTTTGTGATTAGTGCAGTTTGGCCTAAAGACTGTAGTTGAAGGAAAGGCATCCCCTTTATCTTGATATAACTTCAAGAACCTTCGTTTGGTCTTCCATGAAGAAAGTATTTCTTTCTAATTTCTGACCTGATGTGTTTTGTTTCTTGCTGGAACTTCCTGGTGAAATTCCGCTGAGTTCTTTTCCTAGTGCAATAAAAAGTTGAGACAAATAGTATCTTAAAAAAAAAAAAAAGCCCTTTCAGAAGCTCATAAAGGGTTACAAAAGATTATTATTTTACTCACTTTGTTTTTCTGTCAGAATTGAAATCGGATAATCCATTGTGTTTCTGGTTCAAAAGACTCCATTCAGTAGACAACTGTGTAATTGTCATTACTTTACTAATACAAAAATAGCAGAATATAAAAGCTGAAAAGTTCTTTGAGTTTAATATTTTCTGCTGTACAACTGCAGTTAAACATCATTTTCCAGAATAGTACCGGGAATGTGGTCTGTTACTTGCATCCCCAGCGTAGTAAGATTTATTATGCATTTTCATTCCTTGATATTTAAATATGGTGACTTCAATTAAATTTCACGAGGGGCTCTTGTTAGATGATTTCTGACATTTTGAATTTTCATCCCTAGCTCATTAGAGCTGTTCTCATTATACCAGAAGAGATTTTTATTACTTTTTGAAGTGCAAATATTTTTCTCTGAATTTTATCCCAATTACTATTTTTACCATAACTGCTTCGCTTGCTTTCTAATTAATTGACACCATAGTTTTTTAAGAGCAGGGTAGCAGTTCAGTAAAATACGTTTAGGTAAGGAAGTCTTACCTGGCTTAATCGAACTAAGTAAGTAAGTAAATGCTGAGTGTGTCAGAGCACAGAAGAAGAATTGCAACTGGTAAAAGTGGCCTTTGGTGAAATTGCAGAAATCTGCTTCAGGTATGTGTTAAAATATGTTTGCTCCTATTGGTGTTTCTTGTGTTCCTTTTAAGCCTAACCTAGAGTGTATTTTGGCGTCGGACCTGTTGTTGTGGTGCTACTGAAAAAGCAGATATTGGTTCCTGTCTTGAGGGACACAAAATTTGCTGGTGTTTTGTGGGAGTTCGTTTTTTTTTTTTTTTTTTTGGTTTTGGGTTGGTTTTTGGTTTTTTTTTTTTTTTGGAGATACCTGCCATCTCTGATTAACCCAAGACCATAGCGAAATTATGCCACTAGTAGGATCTGATCTAGGTGGTCTTTTCTGAATCTTAAGTCGGTTACATCACCAACTCGTACAGACTCCTGATGTCTGCTTTTGTCTTTTGGGAATCAACTTCAGAATTCCTCCTGGATTCCACCACCTGCAGAGGAAGGTGAGAATGCTGCTTCCCCTTTGGAAATTTTTTAACCTTAGCATGGAATTCCATGTTTCCGAGTTTTTGGGTTTTTTTTTTTTTTTTTGGAGGGGGAGGGTACCCGGTTTCCAAAGCGTGCAGTGTAAGAAACGGTTTGAAAGGCGCATGGCTGGGCTGAGAAGCCTGGAGAGGGAATTTCCTTTTCCTGTCCTTTACTGGATGTGGGACAAGTGGGTGCGGGACTGGCAGGGGAATTTTACATCCGAGCCCGGGCGAGCTGCAGAGCTCCACCGCTAGGTGGGAGCAGTGGCTTGGGGAGGAGCGGTGCTGCCTTAGCGGTAGGAGAGGACCAAGAGGGTTACCCTGCGGGGACGTGGGTGAATTCCCGTGGAAGGGACTTTTGAAAGTGCAGAAATACCGCAAATGCTGTTGAGGGCTGCCAGCTGAAGTTTACACGAGATTAAACATCCCCCCCTTCCCCGGAGGTCTATGTGTAAAGAGGTGGAAGATCAAACTTCTGCAGAACTTGGTACTAGCTCACATCTCGGTTTACGTGGGCTCCAGAAGGCAGATCTTCCTTTGGGAGATGTGGAGCTGGAGGACATCTTTGGAAAGCACCAGATTCTCACAGAAGACAGTATCAGTTAAAAGAGAATCAGGTTATAGATGGAAGCGTCCACTTCTTTCTTACCATCACTATGGTGGTGACAGCACTTTCCAAAGAAGTAGGAGATGTAGATTCAATTTCCTATTCTGCCACGCAGGGATTCAGAGCCACATTTGTAGGGAGACACACCTTTGGGGGACGGATCATGAGGTGCTCTGTGTACTCCCTACCCAATCTGTATGAAGTGATGCCACTACTAGAAAAAAAATTCCTGAACGTTTCTTGGATGAGCATGAGAACAAATGGGAACAGTGCTCAGTGCTCATGGCAACCACAGAGCAAGAGGGAAATCTGGTTCCTGAGCTCAGGGCCATTTCTGTATGTAGCCATTTCTATATTTTATGTCCATTGGAAGTAGCCAAAAGAGACCACTGTAGGTCAGTTGAAAAAGAGGCAGGAAAGTAAATACTGTTATTTCTCTGTACTGAATGCGATAGATCCCAGAGGTTACAGAGCTTAGGGGAGGGTAGATAGAGAAAAGATACTACAAGACTAAGCAAAGTCACCTCCTTGGCTTTTTCTTCTTTTATTAAACTGCTTTTCAGGTTTAGTGAGGCCATTTTTACTGTATCCATCTGGTAAAATAATGCAGAGCCAGGTAAGGAGGAATCTAGGAAGACACCATACTGCAAAACACAGATGATGGAGAAAGGGTTAGGCCAACATACATGAGCAGAAACTGGCCAGATTCTGATAAGAAATAAATAAGGAAGAATTTTTTTTACATTGGAGGTGGTGAGACACTGGAACAGGTTGCCTAGAGAAGTTGTGGATACTACAACCCTGGAAATGTTCGTTGGACAGGGCTTTGAGCAACCTGATCTACCAAAAGACATCTCTGCCCAAAGCATGGGGGGTGGAGTAGATGACCTTTAAAGGTCTCTTCCAACCCAAACCATTCTATGATGCTATGATTACAGGGGAAAAGACAGGAACTGAAGTCACCTTCCTTGCTGCACATCAGTAGTAGCTCCATGACGTCTCACATTCAAGTTGTTCCTCCTTCCATCCCTTGTTTGAAAGACAGCTGAAGCTTTTCTAAATTGCAGAAGTTTTGCTCTGACCTTAGGACTCTTGGGCCTTCCCTTTTATTTATTGGTTTTAACCAAAAAGGAAACTCCATAGAAAGGTTGAAGCTACATTGTGTCTTGATCCTAAGAGGTGGCAGTAGAAAGTTTTAACTGAGTCAGTTCCACCTTTGTATACGCATTATCTGACCAAGTGAGGTATTTTTTCCAAAGAAATAATCTGTAATCCATGTTATGGATTTTGGAGATAGAAAAGGCAATTATGATGTAGTCTGACTTTCTTCATAACAGAAGGAATTAAATGTCAAGAGAGAGTTATTTTTTTTCTCACCAAGGAAGTGAAACTCTTCCCTGGAAAATTGAACACATGCAAGTGATGAAAACGCTCAATCATCAGTAGATGTGGAGTCCTTTTGTGACAGCAGCCAGAATGAGCTTCTCTTTCTGTTTTAACCTCTGGCAAGAAGTAATCTCATATTGCTGTTTGGTAACATCTAATGCTATACCAACCAGTTTATCGCAATACTTTGTCATATTTGAAGCCAGTGAACTTGCTAGTGCAGCTACATTAATTTTATTACGGTGTTTTTTTTTTTTTTTTAAGGAATCCAGACACAGGAACTCAGTATCATAGAGGCGTTCAATGGGAAGAGCTGGCAGTGGATATTTCTTGAAGAACACCAACCATCTGAAAATGGTAATGCTATCATGCTGTGATCTTTCACAAGATTTAACCCCAGTCATGGACAGCATTAACATTTTTTCAGAGTAAAAAGAAAACCTATTTTTTTTTAATATCTACTATTACAATATCTACAACTTAATATGCCCACTTTTCTGGGGAATCAGCTATGCAGAAAAAATACATATAAATGGTCTAACGACCATATTTATATCTGCTATTTATTTCTTAAGTTTGCAGGTCACTCAACTTACATTTTAAAGAGAGAAGATGTAAGGGAACATACATTTGATTTTTATAGCATGACTATGAATGAGAATGGTGAGTGGCAAGACCCATTTTCTTCCTTAATATACTTTCTAGTGGCATGTGTCTATATAGGATAAAAATGGAAAGTCCAGGCTGGCGAGTGGAAAGGTGGGGTGAAGTGAGGAAGCCACAGCTGGCCATTGTGTCAGTACTGTGTCATTCACAAGCACTAGGGATGGTACTGTACTCCAGGTATACTGCTCTGATGTTAATTTAAGCCTTTGAAGAAGAGAAAAAAATCTGTTACTGGTTGCAGGCTTGGGTTGCTCTGCAGTAAATGAGGCTTCTTTGAAAGCAATGAGGAGCCAAGGAAAATATCAAGTAACATCTTCCTTTTGTAAACAGAATTGACATAATAAATGTAATCAATTAATACTTCACTTTAATCTATACATTCCATGGGGTAATTTAAGTTGTGGAGACAACAGCATCTCCAGGTTTCTGAGTTTCACAGAAATCTTAGCTTTAAAATTGTCTTTCTGTGTCTGTCATGCAGCGAGGTTCTCCATAAGTACTGCAACCACCTCAGGGCAGCACTGGGCTTGCTGCCAGTTCTCTGGTGACTGCACCAGGGAGAAGACAAGCAGCAGTGACCTGCAAGCCTGGGACTCCCCTGCTCCTAGGGGTTCAGGGACCACTTTGGCTTCAGTAAGAGAACTGATACCGCCAAACTTTGCCTCAAATGGAGAGGGACATCAAGCTGCGCTTCACTGTTTCACCCTAGTCCCAAGAAATGAGAATTTCTATTGACTCTCCTCATCTCGCCACAATTTCCTCCCCACTTTCAAAGTTATTTTCCCTGCAAAACAAGTAGGAATACGCTTTTGTTTAACAAAATGTGCTTCACCACGTTGTGAATCCCCTTCAGAGCTACAGCTCTGACTTTTGGACGGGCTGAAGCTGGCTTTTGCTTTTTGGTGGTCCTGGCTGTGTGCATCCCTGGGGGAGCCACTGAACTTACAGCACTGAACTTACAGAAACTTTTACACCCTGCAGCGGTTCTGTCTGAGTGGAAAAAATCACATTCAGTGAGACTGTTCATATGTGAGACTGTTTTGTATGTGAGACCATTGATTCATAAGTGTCTGCGGTCTCAAGGTGCTCTGTAATCATACCTCGTGCTTGGTTTTCACAGTGAAAACACTGCAACAGAAAAGGGTATACATATTGATACAGCACAAAGATTAGCTTTATTTCTTAATTAATGGTGAGTACTTTGAGTCTTTTTGTTTCCCCTTCTGCTCTCCCATCAAATCAATCTGCTTAATGAATAGTTCAGTTATGAAACATTTAATTACAGCATAAGAGAGAAAATTTTAGACTGGCTCTGTCACTCAGATTTTGTGACTGTGAGTATTCGGTATTATTTTGACTTTCTACAAAATAAATATAACAATACTTTCCTATGTCTCTGGAATTTTCTAAGATGTCTTCTAAAAGTTTGCATTGCACTGCTAATCCTAAAGTGAAATATATTTTTGTTTTCTCCTAATGATGCATTGACCCATTTCTCCTAAAGAACTGACAATAAAACCTCAGAAAAACATTTTCTGTTAGTTTTTCTCTTACCTACAATAAAATTCTATAGAAATGAATGGAATGCACAGTTACACATGCCAAAAGTTTAATTTATCATTTTTCTTTCCTAAATAAAGTGAAGAAATGAAATACTTTTGTGGGAAGTAAAGCCAGAAGAGCTGAAAAGCAGTAAAACAAAATAAAAAACAGGTTGTTGCATTCAAAATGTTACACATTCTACATCCAAGTAGGGACTTATTGATACACAAAGCTGCTTTTTTCCTTGCTTTTTTTCCAGTGACTCTAAACCTAGCAAACATTCTAGCAAGCATGCCTGTATGTAGAACAAGTCATCTTTTTACATGTAGAACAGAGGTTTTCCCAGCATAGCACTGACTGATTCATGATTTCTGTTCTCCTCCCACAGCAGTAGTTTGTTCCATGTGAATTCTGGTAAAAGGCATGATACAGTGATAATGCTAATATGTAGGAGTCAGTCAGAGGTAAAAACCCCTATCACGATTAGCATTAACAACATACAGCCTTCAGAAGAACTCCAGAGACCAGAGTATGAGACATAAAGAACTGAAACCACTGTTTTTTCCCCTTGATATACCTAAAAAAAAAAAAAAAGACAAAAAAGGAGACAGAAATGCATATAAAAAAATTATGTCAGAAACAGAGAAAGGACAGACATCAGAGGAAAAAAGGATTGTAGTTAAATACATAGGAACCATCTGCTGCACATTTAAAAACAGTCAAACCTGCAATTGTTTTAGTTACTTTTACAAGAGAACTAGAGTACTTTCACTGTTCTTCTCTGAATGGCTTCCATCATTCTGCTTATTGCATTTTTTTGTGCTGCTTTAGTTGCATTGGGCAGAAGGAATACAGATAGTACCAAGGTCTTGCCTAATTTTGCATCCCTTAAGATATCAGTTAATGAAGACTTCTAATATTAGCCAAGTTCCTCAAAATGTTAAGAACCCAAGAAAAACAACAGCATAAAGAACTTGGGTTTATTTTTACTTAAATAAGACAAAATGCCTATTGAGAGAGCTGACTGTTTAACGGGATGTAAGAAACAGAGCTCAGAAATAATCACAGTTTCATCAGTCTGCGGTGTTTGTGATTAAGCAACAAATATTCCTTTGGATTCTGGAATAAATGAGTGCTGAGCAGAGACAACATCTGTTGAACTTAGCTGCTGGTCCAGGATCCATATACAGGGCTCCTACACCCTCGTTCTAGTAGGCTAGAATGAGATTAAAGATTATAATTGTCTGTGTTGAATAGTACATTATTTGCTAATCTCTTCTTAATATTAACCAGTAAATGATGCTCTGACCATAGAATTAGTAAGTGCTGATTTTTTTTTGACCAAAGTTGCACATTTTTTTGTATACTCCTTTAAGCCTATTGTGAGTTCTCTCCTGAAAACTAACAAGGAAAACATAGTCTTAGAAATCAGTAATTCTATAAAATATTTCAAAAATCTGCAAAGAAATGGCATAATGAAGTAGAAACACACTCAGTAGAAGAAAGGTTAGAGAATCCTCATTATATATCCAATTACCTGAAATTTTTTTACAATTTTCAGTTACTTACATCGTTAATAAGGATGGAATAGTTGAGACAGTCATTCCAAGCAGGTTTTAAAAGGCCTAAGTAATGCCCAGTTAGTTCTCTGCTAAGTATGTCTTGATTGAAATATATTTTCCTTTCTCCAACCTTCTAAAATAAAGTGTCAGCTCCTGGGCAGAGTTCAGAAATGGTTGAATCTTGTTTGCTTTCTGTTTGGTCTCCCAGTAACCACTTTTAAAAAAACACATTTACTGTTGTTTAAGAAAAAAGTAACAAGAAAACCAGTACGGGAAGCAAGACATTATATATAAGACACAATTTTGGAGATCTTTTTTGTATGTAAATTTAAAGAAACTTATGTACATTTATAACTTCCCTAGTCTTACTAACACATGTTTTAAGAGGAAGTTAAAATGTCATAGTAAGACTGTGATCTAATTTAGAGATTTTAGGGAAATTACCTTTCACTTTGTGCCACTCTAAATGAAACCAGTCAAGTACGTGGTTGTGATATGTAAGTAGCAAACAAAAATTCCAAGATGAATATAAAATTTTGGTAGGCAGAAAAAAGTGGTTTAGAAATTTCCAAACCCCAAATTTAAAATGATGATTCAGAGCTCTGTTGAGTGTTCAGGTTGAACTCCTACTGAAGTAAGACACTGAGACCTGTGGTGTAACATTTGCATTTGTGGGCAATGAAGCGAACAGTTTCTAAAAGTACACATCAATACTCCTAAATGTTGTGTGTGCATACGTGGTATGTGTGTGGAGGGTGAGGGGTGCAGGTCAGGGGATGAGGATGAGAGATGCAAGTTAAGGTATTTCTTTCCTTTTTCTTTTTTTTTTTTTTCTCTCTCTTCTTTTTTTTTTTTTTTTTTTTTTTTTTAGGAAGAAAGCAAAGACATTAATTCTGTCAATAAAAGGCTATTATCTTATCTGAATTTACTATGGTTTGAACCTGTTTTGAGCAGGGATTTGGATTTGATGACCTTCAGAGATCCCTTCCAACCTAAATTATTCTCTGATTCAATTATTGTGCTTTTAATGTCTCTAAGTCCCTGACTCCTTATTCACTTGCTGTCACCCAGTGGGCATACATCTTTATGAAAGGCTTGATGCATAATATTTGTTCCACTTGTGGGAACACTAAATTTGGCTTCATTAAGCTTTGGACAAGGACCACACTATGCAGTAGGACAAGAGCTTTGCTACAAGAAGCTTTTATCACCTCCAAGTCTGTTGCCCCAAGAATATTTGTAAAACATATTTGTAAATTTGCACTCTCAAATGTATTCCAGATTCTTTACATCATGCTTCCCAAACCCTAATTTGTCCATAACTTTTTAGGTTTTGCCAGAGACTCCTATAGGTTTTGCTAAAAAAGGGAGCATTTTTATCTGTGGTTTGCAGCAACCATTTGTAGTTGATGGCACTTTCCTCTTCAGTCTGCCTTCTCCTGCATTCAGTCTTGGAGAAGGGATGTTTTCGAAATTGAGCACTTGAATAGATCTAAAAATTGTTTCTCTAAAGAAGCTGAATGAGTGCCATATTTGCATATGCCTACTTCCAATATTACTGTTGAGCGGTGAAGGAAGCGAGAGACTCCAGGCAGCATTTGCTCTCCGCACTGTTACTCCAGAGCCAGACCTTCTAGGCAGAAGTGAGTAAGCGGGTAGCCATAGCCACGGATGAGCCTTTGTCTTTGGTGCTTTTTCTACTCCCATGATCTTGGATTTATGTAATGGAGGAGTTTTGCCTAGGCTGGCACTCTAACATTTTAATTTTGGGTTTAAAAGCTGTATAGCATCTCCAGTGCTGCAAACTGTTTTGCTTCTGTGTGCTAAAGACAAAAAAAAAGAATCATGCTTTATCAGGAAGTGGTGAGAAATGACATGTGTTTCCTCTTGCTGAACCTTTGTAACAGCCCTTTGTACACTTGTCAGATTTCCATTACATGAACGAATACATATATTGCTGCCTGTCTTCTCACAGAGCTCTATAAGTGTGGCCTTGACATCAATGGAAACGATGACCAGCTACTCATGCTTAAATATAATAAAATAAAATCCCCTATTATTTCCCTTGCAACACTGAAAAGGGTAAAGCTCATAAGACCTGATGTGATTTCCCCCTTCCTCTTTCCAGCACTCTCTTCCTTCAGTCACTAACATCAGAACACATTTATTCTTCCTATCTTATTTGCTGATCTCTGTCATCAGGTCCCATCCACTGGTCTGCTTTTCTATTCCTTCATCTGTTGTAGTGACCTCAGATAGGTGTGTGTTTTGATTTCATTTTCAAACTTCATATCTGCTTTCATAGCTATTGCCTCCACAGAAGCTATCTGTATCAGAATTGGTCTCTTAGGCTAGATGCTCTACCCTTTGATTATTTTATCCCTGTTTGACAGGCAGACGCACATGAGTTACATGCTATGCAAGTAGAAAAAGCACCAAAGACAAAGGCTCATCCATGGCTATGGCTACCCACTTACCCACTTTTGCCTAGAAGGTCTGGCTCTGGAGTAACGGTGCAGAGAGCAAATGCTGCCTGAAGTCTCTCGCTTCCCTCACCGCTCAACAGTAATATTGGAAGTAGGCACATGCAAGTATGGCACTCATTCAGCTTCTTTAGGGAAACAATTATTACATCTATTCAAGTGATCAATTTCAAAAACATCCCTTCATATATACACTGTTTTCTCCACAGTTAGTTTCTCCGATTTCAAAAATCTCCTAAAGGTCAACTTCTGCTATGACGGCTTCCAGAAATCTGCTAGCGCTTTCTGAAGAGCCTGTGAGGCAGTTGGGATAAACTGAAAGGCTGGACGACTTGGTCTGAACTATAAGTAATAAAAACAAAAGTAAAATGAGTAAACTGACAAGATTTTCTCTGTGCTTGTAAACACATATGCACATATATTTAATTTCTTCTCTTTATAATTTCCTCAGTATGTGACTGTTTATCTTCATTTCTGTTGCAATATTAATGCAACTGATTGAGACCTTACTGAGACCTATGGTATTACTGAAAAACAAATGTTGACTAGTAATTTTACAGACTACAGTAATTTTACTTTGCAACCTGTCTTCCAAAATGTGTGAGAATGGACATCATATTCATAGCTATTTTTGTATTTCATATATTTAAAAAAAATCTGAGAGTTATTGAGGCACTTGAAAAGCCTGCTCAAGTGTAGCTAGCTCATTGTTCTCTAACCTAGGCTTTTCTTTGGTCAGAGAAATATCAATGGTTAATAAGTTCATCCATATCATAGTCTGTATTCAGATCCCCTTCAGAAGGAGTACCTCAAATATAGTTCAGACTACCTAGTTTTAATGCGACAAGTACTCATTTCCCCACCTGTACATTTGTACATCATTGTATGGTACCTCAAGGGTCTGAGTAGACTTATGCTGCTCCACTGATGGACTAGAAGCATTCAGCTTGTTAAGCTAGTTATGTGATTATTAGCCAGTTTTGCATCTCCTGTCCAAATGACCAAATTCTTATTTACCTATTGGCCAACCAGAGTGGATCTTTTGTCATGAATTTAGAGTAAAACTCAAGCTTTTGTCTTTAGATTGGTAGCAAGAGGACATGCCAGCTTTGGTAGTACTTCCCGATATAATTTTTTTCTAAAAATCACATGCAGGTTAGGAAAGTAATTCCAACTCTGCAAAACTTGATAGCCAATTTAGAAAAGATAAAATATGTTCTCCAAGCAGCAGCAAAAATTTAGAAATTTGCCTTTTGGGAAACCTCATCTGAAGGTGCTTAGGGTTGTGTGATGATCTCTGTTACAAAGCCCCTTTTCAGTGGGAGAGTGTGAGGGAGGAAAGGCAGTCCACCAAGGCCAGAAATCTGCAGTGCTCATGCACATGAGTATGTACGCTCACAATCATGTTGGAGGAATCAGACTGTGACAGACCCCAAGATTGATGCTTTGAAGTTAAAGAGTAGAGACCCACATTGACCACAAAAGGCTTTGAAACAGACCTAGTGACCCCCAGCCTTTTATTTCCATTTACCTGCATATAAATGAGACATCTCTCGAGTACAATATCATATTACCTGTTGAAAATAAACTAAAGCCCTGATTCTTGGAGAAAAAACTTGCAGGAACTTTGGGGTCTTGAAAGAGATACGGGAGCAAGCAGATTGTGTGAACAGCTTTGTAGGGAACATGAGGTGGGACTCGCATCACCCAACTGCAGCTGTAGAAAAATTAGGTCTTCAGTCGATGCTGTCTATCTGTGTATTCTCCCTTAATGTCCATCAAAGAGAGAAAGAAATGGGCACTGGCCAAAGGGTAATGTGCTTCACCTATTTTATATCTTTCTTAGAATGTTGCAAATTGCCTTCTGGAGGTTCCTCTTTCCTCAAAACTAAAATTTGGTATTGTATACGAGAGTGGCTTTTG
The DNA here is from genome assembly GCF_964106895.1 of Numenius arquata. Taxonomy (NCBI): domain Eukaryota; kingdom Metazoa; phylum Chordata; class Aves; order Charadriiformes; family Scolopacidae; genus Numenius; species Numenius arquata. The sequence continues at coordinate 36,699,980 of NC_133576.1, read as the reverse complement.
AGTCTGCCTTCCTCTGCAGTCATGAAAAACTCATTTTTGTAAAATATAAGACCAAAATGAAATGTACCAGTTTCAGAATAGCAGAAATCTAATTTTGACTGAAAAAGAATTAGGGTTAATATAATTAGCAAATTCTATAATTCTTTCAATCACCTACAAAAGGCTGTTACACATAAAAACACCAGACATCCATTTTCAGGTACCCTATTTATATTTTCATGAGGATTTAAAGTCCTCTAATGTCCTCTAATTTCTCAGAAAGTAAAGCTATTCTTTTTGAAACACTTAGAAAAAATATTGAATTCAAGTCTTTTACTTAAGATACTGAAGAGCTCCAAAGATGTGTATGTGGACTGAAGAGGCATTTTCTGCTGAAAACCTCCCTCTAAAGTAAAAGGTACCTCTATTTAACTTTGTGGGTTAAGTAGCTGGATTATTTTTAAATACATATTATATTTCAGCTTTTTTGCTTGTGCTGCTGTAAATTAAAAATCACTATATTAAAAAGCTAATAAAACAAATGATTAATCTTAGATATTGGTTGCCAAATTTGAGTTCAGAGCAAATTTTAATGACCAAATTAAACTTTAGAGGTTTCACCAGACAGGTATTAACGCTGAGCATGGAGCTCCTGTTTTGTAAGTATGGATATGCATTTCAAGGAAGTTATATAAAGTTCTTGTATGGGCATTTTAAACATCTCATTTCAAAAAGAATTAAAGCAAACCATAACTAAATGATGCAAGTGGGTGTACTTTTAAGAAGGCATTTCTCTGTTGCTTATTTATGAAATAAGGACCAGAACTTGTCCCATGCTCAAAACTACTTGTATGGCCAAAATTAAGTAAGTCAAACTAGTCTGTACAGCTATTTTTCCCCACCTCAAAATGTCTCTGGCAAGCTATAGGCAAGAGAATAACTGCAGATTAGTCATAAACCTCTTCCAAATACATAACAGAAACACTGTAGAAGTTATATTCCATATTGCATGGTCTTCTAAACTATTCATCTCAAAACAAAAAAAAAAAAAGCAGGGGTGCAGGAGCTAAAAAGCAGCATGCATCCCCCATGTCCTCTTAGTTGTCTGCAGGCACCTTTCCTGTGTGTGCTGTCCCATCAGTTACGTGAGGTGTAGCCACCTACAAAAGTGAATGCAAAGACAGCAAGGGGACGGGGTTTGTGTTCGCTCGAGACTGGTTGTCCGTGTGTGATTCTGGATGGCTGAAGGCATATTTCCGTCAGGATGCCTGCCTGAGAGTTTCTGCATGCGTGCAAATGTTTGAAGTTTAGCCTCTCTGACTCTTGAGGCTTCTACACCCTGCCCGAGGGCCCCTTCCCTTGGCCTGATCCCCTCTCCTGTAACAAACGAGCTTCTCATTAAAAAAAAAGAGCACACGCAAATAAACAAAAAAAGCCAAAGAACCAAACTGAAAAACCTACCTGCTACGAGGCAGTTTCTTTACACAGAGATGCAAGCAAAACCAGTGCAGCAAGAAGGCCACAGACTTCCTTTGTTCCATCACACAGGTTAACCATGATCACTGAGCTTGGGTTGTGTTTTTTGTTTGTTTTTTTTTTTTCTTCTGAAGAGAGAGAGGGAGAGTGAGTGAGAGAGAGAGAGAGAAATAAGGCAAAGGAAAAATGAAAAAAAGCAACTGAGGCAAGAGCAGTTGCCACAGAGGTCTGTTGGTCTGGCTGGTCGCCCGATATCCTTGCAGCGCAAGTTAGATGAAGAAAGCCCGCTCCAAACAACTTGAGACCCTTTATAAGTCATGAAGGTGACTCATAACTAACCGACTTGCCTTGCCTTTAGTAAATCCCCTGCTTTCCTTTTCTTAGAACAGAGCTTCAAAAAAAAAAAAAAAAAGAAAGAAAGAAAAGAGAAAACCCAAGGAAAACAGAAAACTCCAATCAAACTGAGGATTTTTTTAAAAATACACCATGTACTTTCCTTCCCTCAGACAGCTTGGCATCAGCCTTTGAACTGAGTAATAATAAATGCAAATGTTTGTTTAGTAGTGACGGTACTCTTAAACAAGTTAGGGGTATGTTGTGCGAGAGGGAGTTCATGCCAGTATCTTGAGAGATCTAATTGGAGAGGGAGTTCACTGTGGTGAGCTGCTTCTTGCTTTTCTCTGTATTACTTTTTCATCCAGAGCTGTCCTTTTGTATTACTATTAACCCTTGCAGATCCACACAGAAAAAAATAGTCACAGATGAATAACATTCTCCCTGTCCTCGAGAAATGTGCAGACACCTGACAGCTGTAGCTGGAACGGTTGCAAACCTCTAAACCCAGGGACAGGTTCTAGCCAAACTGGGGTATACATGGAAGACTATAAAACAGTGGATTGTGGAACCCTGTTGTTAAAATTATATGGCATTTTTAACATTCTTGAAAGACCACTGCAGATGACTGGAAAGACAGATTGGTTTGAATGTACAGGAGATATAAATTCATACAGTTCTGAACATATTCCCAGAAAAATCCAGTTTATGTGAATTTCCAGCAAGGAAAGGTGTGGCTGCTACCTCCTGATTTTCCTCAGACACTGAGGGTTGTATGCTCTCAAAATACTGCATTTTCACTATGAATAACAGAATTTATTTTGCCTTGTGCTTTGGAAGTTCAGTGACATTTAAAAAAAAATATTTTCATTTCAGAACTCCCTAAGATGGCTGAAAGACAATAGTTCTGTGTGCCAGCCACCGAAACATAAGGAAATAAAAAAAAAAAATCTGTCAAATTCCATCTTGCACACACTGTTCTTCTCTTTGTTTTAGGTGTGTAATTAGAAACGTCTTCATTTTCCCTGTTGAGCCCGTGTAAGTTTTGGGTGCTTGTCTGCAGATCTGCACTTACACGATTACATCAAACCCTCATGCCTCATTAACTATATGATGGATTTTGAAAAAGTTTGAAGCTGTGACTGGAGCAGTGGTGTTTCTCTGACTTCCCAAGCCAAGCAGCTCTGGGAACTACAAACAATTACTTTTATCTCCAAGGTCCTCCGCCCTGGGGACATTGCCCCCACCCACGCTGCTGGAGGAGAAGAGAGCATTAAGCCTGGCTCTGCGCTAGTGCTCATGTGTCTGGGTGGGTGGGGAAACTATGGCAGTCACCTTTCTGTTTTCTTTCTATGCCTCTGGGTCGGAAGGAGACTGGATTTCTCTTGGGCCCTTAACCAGGAAAAAGAAAAAAACACTGAGCTACTTGGTCCTCCGCCCGAAATGTCTTCTCTTACTTGGTACTTGATGTAGGGCCCCAACTTGGGGCCAGATTTCACGGGGAAGAAGAGGGAGGCTCCATTTCAGTGAGATTAGACCCTGGGATTGTCTCCAGCCTGATTATACCACAACAGAAAAATCTTAATTTTTACCTCAAATTCTTTTTTTTCAAACTTGCATTTTTACTTGATTTCAGCATAAATTGGAAGCCTATATTCCTAAGGAGATAAGACTTATAGAATCACACTTGGCATATGTTTGAGTGTGCGTATTTGTTGTTCTCCTCTCTAATGACTTGAAATCATGGGTTAATTTGAACCCACAGTGATGGAGGGATATCTCAAGGTTATGAAGCTCCTACTATTTTTGTAAAAAGAAGTGAGCAGATTAGGAAAGACCTTATTAAAATTCCCAGTTGAGGAAAGGATGGTAATAGGAGTTCAGTTCTTAGTAAATATTACTGAGTCCACATGGGAACTCAATTACAAATCCACAGGCAATCAGATTTTGTTCATTTTGCCACTCACAATATGACCTGGTTTGTAAGGGATTACGTTAAATGCATGAAAACACCAGTTAATACATTGATCAATAGACCGTTTTGGGTTAAAGAGCAAATAAAATCCCAATGTTGTTAAGAACAATATACAAGGGCAATTTAGCAGGAAAGCTTCCAATTAGTCATTGATAACTAATTAGAGGTAGCCTGATTAGGGTTATGTGTGAGCATTTGTGTTTGAAGACAGGCAGGCAATCAGCTTCAAACGCACAGACTGACAAGTGCTGTGAGGTGACCTGGTGGCATTGCTGAGGCTGTCCCATGCTCTCTTCCTGCTCCTCTGAGTTTCAGTCCTTAAACTCTTTTTTACACCTTACAGCAATTATCACTGTGTTTCTGCACTCGACTACGGCACAGAAACATAGCATCATTTTCTGGGAGAAGCGTAAATGCCCTTTGTATTTTCAAGTGTGTGAATATGATTTCAGTGGCTACACTGGGAGACACAAAGGAATAATGCCTTGCAAGAACATCAAAAAGGACCTTTAGGGTAATATAAAAAAAAAAAAATATAAAATCAGTCTCTAAAAGTATGCCAGGCATTTTTAAATTCCTGGAGTCTTCTAGTCATCCGCAATACAAAGGAACATAAATTTCCGAACTGACATAGTAAAGAAGGTTAGGTTTCCTGTCTTCTATGATGCTCTATGAGATATGCTTGACCAACAGAGGGCAATACGTTCATACAAGCAATAGGCTCTGGTCCAAAACTTATGGAAATCAAGGAGAATTTAGGCTTAGTTATGACACTGGTCAGACCCATAACACTCAGTAGTAATTTCACTTGAGATAATGGCTAAGGCTCCTAATGACATCTATCGGAGACAGAAGCAGATTGTAATTTGAGCTCTGTTAGAAAATAAACAATGAAAAAAGATGGAAACACCAGATTTAATTAAAAGTGTTTAATGACAGAAGTACCATCTTCAAATAGAGCTTGTTCATGAGTAACTGCAGGGGTTTAAAATATGGGTCACTGGAAAAGCTAATAGCAGTCTAGAGGTAGCAAACTTCTCTTTTAATTAACTGCAATTTTCTTCAGACTTTCCAGACTCATCTTCTTCTCCTTTTTGAAATAAATTATTTTATTCTTCTAATGAGTTTTTTGAGCTGAAAATTCCAAAATTGCTAAAATTAGGCTTTACAATAAAAGCAAAAGCTGACTGTAAATTTTTATTTTGAGTACACTTCTAATTCTTCTATGGAAATTGTGACATTGATTAGATAAGATGCTTTTCAACCAAAGTTCTTTTAAAAGGTAACATTTCAATTAGCCAAAAATTATTCTCTATGGTTTATCAGTTCTTGTCACACCACCTAGTGAAGTGTCTAAAACATAATTTGAGATGGATGTTCGAGGCTTTTTCAAACCATCTCTCCCTGTTCTCCTTTATGCCCTTGAAACAGCCTCTGGGACTGCAACTTTTCCAGTCCTGGGTCTTAATGACAACTGAGTTGTTTTTAGAGGAAAACAGTTTTTTCTTGTGAGCACCAAAATTCTCCCTGAGTTACTCTTTAAGTGCCGGTCACTTCTTCTGTGATACTGAAATCCTACTGGCAAGCCACAGAGGAGCCAGAATGTGATTGCTCAGTTCTATCTTCCTTTTCTGTTTCAAAGGTCCTAGATGCAGCTTTAAACCCTGATGAATGGTACTTTCCCTTTCTTTACAGTTTCTCTTGTCCATGCAATGGAGATCCTGCTTTCTAAAGTTGCTGTGCTAGCAAGATGTTCTGGGGGACCTACTTTCCAGTGGAACGCGTGGTCATTTCTGAGGAACTAGGGCTAGAGCCAGTATCCCAGGAGGTGGGGAGGCTCAGGAAGAACAGATGAGTTGCTTGTGGTCCTCCTCCACTCATGTCAAAATTGACAATGAGAAATCCAGGAAGACATGTCAGAGAAATAGGCTGCACAGATGTTTGAGTCCAGCTTGGAGCCCATTCCAGTGAAAAAATATGTAGATCAGGCTTTGAACATGAACTCCAGAGCCCCTGTGTTCAAGGCCATGGAAGGAGGCAGCAGTGATGGAAAAAGCTGTTTTAAAAGTTACATCCTGGGCAAAAGAGGTTTCTTCTGCTTCTTTAAAGAAAGGAAAAGACTCAGTCCTAGAATACAGTGAAAACCAGAACTCGTAAGGAGGACTCTAAAACAAAAATGGAATAGATGTTATTGTGAACAGCCTTTGAGATTATCTTTACATTGCAGAATGGGCTACGTTTATAAAATACACATTTTAATGCATCCTGGATAAGCCCAGGTGTGACTGTATAGAACTCCAATATAATTAAAGGTACGTTTAATAATGCCAGATTAATGTGTATGATTTCTAAGTGCTTTGAGTTCTATCCAGACAACCAAAGAATAACATTTGGATTTGTATTGTAATGGCATTTATTCTAACAGTGTTCTCAACTTATAGTTGCAGCTGTCATAGTTGCTGGATATTTTCTTTATTATAGCCTTTTATTCTTTGAGGAGAACTGACACATTTTATTCCCAGACTTTCAGTAATTTTAATTTCTAGAAGTCTGTGAGATAGTATTTTATTTTTTATTATGTTTAACATCCATGCTTTGTCCACTTTGATTCTAGGAAGGAAGGCAATAAAGAATGAACTTGAAATAATTTTGACATACTAGGAGTCTCTTCCCATTACTTTGTTGGTGGTACAAACTGCTGTCACCCTTTCAAAAACAGAAAACCACAGGGAATATGAATATTGCTACAAACCATAGGGCCAGAGGACAAGGGAGTCATATGGAAGTATGGGCAACAGTCCATACTCTTCCATCCAGTGTGCTTCTGTAATTCTCAAATCTCACTAACATCATGGGGGAATGCATTTTTTGCTGATACAGTTTATATGTGATCTCTGTGTAAGAACAGCAGCTGGCTGGATTTCTGCTAACTTTTTGCTCAGAAGGGGTTCTTTCCACTGTTCTGGTTTGTGGAAATCTCCTGTCGGAATTCTCTGTTTCTTCAGGCAGACTAGTTCCTCACACCACAAGTGGTGCCAGCCAGCATGCCTGGTACTCAGACTCACTACTTGATGGAGAACAGCCCTGGACATGGCACAGGTGCTCTATAGTGGTCCTCTCAGGGCCTTGCTAGGGGCAAGATCCAGGGGCAACCCCCTGGGTCTCTGCCCTGGTGCGAGCTGGTGAGGAATGTGGGAGCATGGCTGGCCACTGGCAATGCCCCCTGCTAGCATGGCACCCATAAACCGCTTCACCCTCTCTTTCTCAGGAAGTACCAGATAAGGAACAATATATGACAGGTAGAAGATAAATGTCTGCTGGGTTTGGGAGGAGGAAAAGGGAATGGGGGGAAGGGAGCATTCACTAAATAATAAAATAATAAAAGATGCTTTTGTAGCAGTGTTCAGAAAAGTTGAATTCACATGTATCTCCTCATGGCTACTTAAGAACTTATTGGAGCTTTCCTCTTCAGCTGTGTAATATAGTCCATAATTACATTAGCAAAGGGTAGCCATTGAAAATATAACTGAGGAAGTTAATCACCACAGAAGTGTGTTCAGTCTATATTTAAGCTGGGACTACAGAATGACATATGTAATCATATGAAGGAAAACTGGATATTCCTACTTTTTTCCCCCTCAGTCTTGGTAGGCACAGGCTGAAGGGACTCATGACTCCTGCTGGGAGAAATGATCTTCACAAATTGCTTAGGTCCCTTATTACTTTAACGCATCCTGTAGATGTCTTAGCTGGGAACCAGAGATAAGCTTAGACCTAAAACTAAAAGAGAAATTTTTCTCCCTTCCTAGCCCAAATGTTGCACTTGCACTTTCACAGAGAAGAGGAAAAGAAATCAGAGCCTTGCAGAAAACTCTGCCTGCCTTCAGTGTCCTGGAACACCTTTCTACCTGCAGTTTGTATGCTATACATTTGTAGACATAGCAAGCCAAGCCTTGCCTACATGGTATTTGAGAACCACTGTATTCCTTATTATAAGTACCCTTAATAGTCAGGGCAGTACCTGTCTGATTTTATAATAGCTACACAGAAAAATGTGTAGATCATACACACATAAGTGCCCCCAAGCATAGATCAGATATCAAATCTTCCAGTTCTTATTTTCTTCTGAAAAAACAGAATTACATTTTTGGGAATCAGAAGAAGATTTGTATATATTGGTGATCTATAGGCTGAGGAAAACTGCCTCTGTGGATTTTTTTTTTTTTTGGCCATAATCTAGGTTAGTGCTGTACAAGAAATTTTGTGTTCTGTTATTCCTGCCTTTCCCAGGATAAATAGTTTTAGATGTGAAATTGGACTAAGGGACAGGTGACTTCAACAATAACCATTAACTGTTTGAACTTGCTGAAAAATTACAATTATATACCAAAGATGCGTGGGGGCATATCCTCAGCAAGGAAGTGGGAAGTAGAACAGTGATAAATTGCAGTTTAGAATTTATGAGGCTATAAACCTGAATACAAAGCAAAAGAAAGGCTAGGTGAGCCTGATATTTTCTCACAATAGAAGAACTGGCAGTATTTTATCTGAATTAGGGGCTATCTGCAGCTATTTGTGAATGCCACTTGAAGGTCAAAAATTCTTTCCCTGAAATATGACCTATTTTGCTTTTGAAGATGGTTCTCATGTTGTTCCTTTCTGAGCTGCATCTGTGTACCTGTTCAGTGATTTTGTTTTGTCACTTTGCAGTAGTCAGATGCAGTGAGATAAGGTGGTCCTGTAGCACAAAGTTGCTTCCAACCTGATGTTATTCTGTAGTCCTGACAGGAGAATTCAGCTCACTGTAGAATACAGCACAGATAAAGGATTTCTTGGAGAAGAATGCAAAATTCATAGGTAGTAGACAAAAAATTCTAATAGTTGGAGTTAATGGTGTACATTTTAGGTCTTGGGTCTTGAGTTTAAGATCCCTGCTCACCTCTTATTATGGTTTAAGATGAGGGCCTCTGTGCTGTCTTCTCCAGTTTGGACGGCAAAGTAAATTTTATTAATGTAAAGTATTAGGATACTTTTAAGTGAGTGTGTGTTTTGATAAAACGTCATCTGCAGGATGTTAAGAATTATTACTAATTCCACAGTGCAAGATATCCTTATTATAGTTCCAGACTTCCTCTTTGTCTGGATGTCTAGGGAAATTTAGATAAGGATTATGCATTTGTATAGCCTTATTCAAAGCTCCTAATCTTTTGCAGTCTGCACATCTCTAACAAACCAGCAAGAGGTTTCAGCAAGAATTAAATCAGAAATATCTACCAGACGTTGAAAGTTTAGAGCTGAATCTGAGCTCATGGCACAGCTCCATTTCAGCAACATACTGGGTTGTCAAATCAAGAAGAAAAACAGATGTTTATTTTCTAGGCTGAGAGAGTATGTTAATGTTTAGGATTAAAAAAAGATTTTGCAGCTGTTAGAAACAGCTGCAGCTGTAAAGAAGGGCCACTTATGAGAACACCCACAAATATCTTTTGTGGATAAATTAAAAAAAAATTACACAATGAGTAGAAAAAAATGTTCTTAAAGAAAAAAACCTTCCTCGTAACCATTGTTGTTTCCCATTCTTTTGTTCTAAGACCTGCAAGGTTGCAAGTGTGTAAATATAGAAGGTATTGAAAGGGTTAATGGACTTTATCTGCTGCTTTTATACTCACAGGAAAACTACTTAGGTCGATTTCCTGTAACATAGAGAGCTGTATCACAACATGAAACACTCAGCTGACAGTTTTATGGCAAGAAATGGAAGGAGCAGCTCTGTGAGAGTGTGCTTCAAAGAGACTAATGTGGGTGGGGAATTTTTACAAGCTACACACAACTTCAGAAATTTCTGAAGAAGACAGTCTTAAATCAATGATCTTTCTTTCTGTAAAGTACATGGGATTTTGGGCTTTTTTCAGTGATGAATATTTCCTTCCCAGAATCCCCTTAATGACAACACTGGTTGTTACTACAGAGACATGGGGTTAAAAAAAGAAAAAAGATTCCCTGGTAATATAAGTATCTTTATGTCACAGAGAGAGAGATGTTGAATGAAAAATTATGTGTTTGGATGTCTTCTATGCTCTTGTATGTTCCTAGGAAAACTGCATAACTGCATTTTCTCTTTAAGTGTCAGTAAGGGTTATTAATAAATGTCGATAAAGTTTTTCATAACAGCAGCAGCAGTAAAAATAGTAATAACTAATAAATTAATGCATAACTCGCTGAATAACTGTAATTAAAAATTTTCATTCAAGAAATGTATGAATAGGTAAGTAAAACATAAACAACACATAAATAAAACAAGTGGAGAGGGTTGGTTTCAGTGAGGTAATACACCTTAAGGACTTTAGGCGGGACAGTGTCACACTCAAAACTAAGTTGTATCTGGGAGCAGAAACTCATTGGCTGGGGAAGATCTCACTATAACCAATATCACTATAACTATACTTCTCTTTAGCTCTACATAAAAAAGAAAAATGGAGTTTACCGTTTTTCAGGTTGACACCCTGAAAGCTAGGGGATGCAAGGGAGGCTGTATATGAGGGTGTTTCAGTGCCACGAGGAGCCCTGGGGCTCCTGCTCACAACTTTCTGTAAGTGGCAATAGGAGAATTAGAATAATCAAGCCTCAAGGGTCTGACAGTATGTGTTACCAGCATCAGGATGTCTTGAGAAACCAACTAGTAATTATGCACCTAAAAATCAAGGTTTTAAGTCACATCTAACACAGCCTTCAAAGGAGAGTCTGTGGTCTTCAATGGGGCCAGCAGTTTTACTTTGAGTCACAGCCTCAACTGATTTCTTCTCCGTTAGAGGGAGGAATGAAGGAATATATCTGCCTTGTTCGAAAGAGAGCAACACAATCCTACACCAAAAAAAAGTTACAGCTGCATTTGTAACATCCTCTGTTTTAAAAGAAGGACATGGTAGCACTGAGGACTGGACACTCTGTGGTTTTGCTCAGGTGAGGAGCACTTCCTCACATGGCCAGTCCTGTTGTTCGGTTAAATAAGATTACGCTTGTGTCTGTTAACTGTAGGATCTGGACCATCTCTTCCTCCTACATTTCCGGAACTGGAGAAAAACAAAGAAAAATACCCCAGACCAGACCCTGATTCAACAGCAAACGCATGAATAGGGAAGTAGAATTATAGCTAATAAACTGGCTAACAGTGTGGCAATGCAGCAGGGTATATCTGTATCCACATAGGTCTTGGTTCTCTGAACGACCCATTATATTTTCAAGCTAACTCATCAGCCTGAGCGTGGCTGACATGGGTACACGATTGTGCCCCCGCAAAGTGAAGCTGGAGGTGAGATTCAGAAAGTGCGGTGCAGTTGGAGCTCTGGGCTAATTGGGAGCTGCCCTACCTGGGTAGGTATTTGGACTCCCAGGGAGTCTCTGGCACACCAGGGTGGTTGGAAGGCCCCTCAGGGCACATCCCTGCTATGAAGTGCAAAACCCAGGAGCCAGAGAAAGTCCATCTTCAGCGAAAACTTCATACATCTCTGCATAGAGGGGAATGTGAAAACCATCTGCGACCAAGGTTCTCCTGCCCTCCAGATCTGCTGGAGTTTTTGCTAAGGCATCCTAAAATTAAAGGGCACTAATTAATTTTTGGGGCAGTTTGGTCCTGAGGCAGTTCTAGTGGTAGGGAAGTGGTACTCTGGGGCCACAAGCCTTGGTGATCAGAGCTCACAGCGTGGGGTGTGGGGGGAGGGGGAAGGTGAGCTGGCAGGAAACTGGGGGAATGCTGCTCGCTAGTTAGTGAAAGTCTTTTGAAACAGACATGTTTCCATGAGGCTATGGTCATTATAAAATTGCATTATTTGCAGGATTCTTCACCGACTCTGTGGTGTCTCCAAGTGCAAAGACCTGAAGTCAGAAGTAAAATACCAGCACATTAATTTAGAAGTGGTAAAACAGGTTTTCCTGTTCCTTCAAGTGTTATGCATTTTAGGATCATGTTTTCAGTGTGTTTGTGTGCAACTGTGAGGGTTTGCAAGCTTCCCTGAGTGAAAACTGTAAGTATGATGTTACTGCAGAATTCTTGAGTCTGAGTTTGCTAAGAAAACCACCTAATATCCCAACACTTGAGTGCTGCACTCTGGACAGCAAAACGTAGCCACTGCACAACCTCATTCTTTCAGCTTGTTCTCCCTTTCCCTGCATTGTCCTGTCCTGCAGGAAGAACAGGTGGAAGGGTAGAGCAAGGAAGATTCAGCATCAGCCAAAACATTTCCCTCTGTCCCTTTAGCTCCATGCAGTAGTAGACAGCTGAGCACAAAGTGAAACTTAGGAGGGAAATATTCACTTCTGATCATTTAAAACATCAAACAACTATGTTGCTGTGTGTTTGATACTCACAAAGAGATAAATTGCTATGAATAATGTCACGTTTCCAATGTTCCAAAACTGAAAAAAAAAAATTTCAAAAATGTTTTTCAATGAAAGAAACTGCTTTGGAATGACACTTTCATGTCTTAGGGGACCTCAAAGTAACAAATTTACCTAAGACATTGAAAGACCAGTTCATATTTTTCCAGTTCTTTTCAGTGTGCCCAGCAACACCCATCTGGCTAGAAAGTTTGCTGCCAAAGCAGTGCTGATGAGATGAAAAGGGATGATGGAGTTGGAGGAGATGAGACAGACCAGTACCTGTACAATCCTTCAACCTGAGGGAAGTTAGTTTGAGATGAGGAAGCTGGTTGCAAATAACAGTCCATTTCTTCTAGGACTTTCACAATAAAGATGTAGAGCAGTCTGCCGTTAGGGGTTTGAATGAGATCGTTATACCTGTGTACATGCATGTGGATATATCCCTCCCCTCCCTGCCCAGCCCATGGCAGTGTCTGCATTAGGCCACTAGATGAATGCATGTCATATGGGCACTTCGCAGAATACTAAACGTATCTATGAATTTTCAGGAAAGACAGGACAACACCAGCTGGAGGATCAGTAGATTTGTAAATGAATTTATAATCCAAGAAGACATACATGTTTATACCACACACACACACTCTCTCTCTCTTATTTCCTGAGTCCCTAAAACTCCAAAAACAACTTCCTTTCTATATGATGTATCTATAGCACAAAATGAAAACCTTCAGGTATCAAATATTACCTGTTTCTCTAAAATGTCATCCTTTGAATGATAAGCATTTATAAAGCAGAGCCTACAACTAACAACAAGAAATGTATCTAGTATTTGCATGCCCACCACATACATACCATATCCTCTTTTCCAAGTGACATAGCTTCATACGCAAAGCTTTTAATTTACGAAGTGACTCATGAAATGCACGAAGTCTCTGTTTATGCTTTCTTCACCTTCTTAACAAAAAATGCCAAACCACTGAACGTTAGGAAGCATTCCTACTTCATTTCTTAGAAGTTTTTGCTGTTCCCCTTTCTAATGAAGGCTGCCGTTATAGTCGTGTGTCAAGAATGATTCATATAACACAAGATAAGTTTACATATGCCTTACTTTGTGTACTTTCACTTATTCATAAACTTACACACTCATTCTTGGTTTAGATTTTATTTAATTCCTGTATAAGGATGTGTGTTCATTTACTTACAGAAACACCATTTATCATATTGCATAGAATTTTGTGCATAACATTTGTTGCCTGGGCGCTTTGATGCTTTACCTTAGAAAAAACCAGACATTTAAAAAAGAATTCTAAAAACCAGCTTGTCAAGGTACATGTATTTTTATCTCTTGTATGTCACCCTGCAGACGGATGACTTTATCTTATGTTTACCGCTGAACTAATTTTACTGGTTTAGGTGATTGATAGTCATTTTCATAGCAATTTATTTGCCCTGCTGTTGCAAGTAGCAGTCTATCAGCTTTCCAGATGCTTGCCAGCAGAGGCTACTGGATATTTGAAAATCCCAGTAAGAGATGTCAGGTATAGGAGAGGGTATGACTATTTCATATGAAAACTAGAACTGATGAGGTTTCAATGCATGGAAAAGGTCAGTCCTTGCTAGAGACTTGCTGCACATGCAGGTGAACAAGTCTGTTAGTGGAATCCTTTGTTGCCAGGGATGTTCTAGGGAAAATCATTTTAATGGACTTGGGTCTTTCTACAGCAGGACGATTCTGAAGTCCCTTTGGGCTTGTATGCAAGCTGGTTTAGACCTTTGGCAGGGGATTCATCCATATAAGATTGACTTTCATGGTATTGACATCTGTGTCAATTACCTTGGGTTATCTGTTAGGTCTGTACATGGGAAGAAACAGACTTTTTTGGACACAGTTCATCTGGCCTGTTTAAATTTCTACTTTAGATGGAGATAATTTCTACCCTAGAAGACTTATTTATCTCCGTAACTATACAGAAATATCTATACTTTTATCTCAGGTGCTGAGGTCTACTTATGCCTGACACTACATTTTTTCAGGTGTATCCTATTCTCAGAGACCAGGCCATGTCAAAGGTTAACAAGAAAAGCACAATGGAGTGCACTAACCTCAGCATCCTCCTCAAGCAGGGGGTTATATAGCTCTAGCGATAGAGATCCCGTACTGATTACCAACATTAGCAACATAAATACAAAGCTTTTGTGGAGTTATTCTACAAGATTTGGGGTGTGTATTTACTTTACAAAAATGCCATTTCAATTTTTATTTGGCTTTATTTTTAACGTACGATGTTGCAGATGATACTTGAATTTACTGTGACATGATCTGAATACGACTATAACATTCCATGATTAAAAAATAAAAATCTCAGGAGAAAGTGTCTGAAATCCATTCATCAAAGCTACTAAATGAAATTTATCAATTTGTAGTTTTATTTACAACTGGTTTGAATACACCATCTAAGTAAATGTACTCGTAATAATCTCTATATGCCAAAGACTGTAAATAAGGAAAGAGGCTGGACATCTTCTGGCACTGTGAGGACATTCTTGACAGGCAGTGATTATAGCTAACTGATAAGTTTCTTATTTATGGAGTCCAATGTAGGAAAATTTATCTTGCTCTAAACATCAAGGCTTTCTGTGGATATTTATATGCAGAAGTCCAAATTTTGATAATCATATCTGAGTTCTTAAAAGTTTGTCATATTCAGATGATCGTTTCTGTTTAGAGTTGGTAGACTGGATTTACTGCTTACTTGTCCATTCCCCTGATTTAGTAAAGCAACAAAAAAAAGGGTTGATAGGGAAGGAACCTAGTCACAGCTTTGCATAAGTACACTTTATACCTTTATTTAGATGTGAATCTAAAGACATACTCTAATATTGCCTTCCTACCTCCTGGTAAATAGGTAAGGCAAAAGTTTTCAATTTAGTTTTCAACCAAAGGAGGGTGTCATCTAAACAGTGCTCCGTAGACATCAGCTTCAGCAACACTGTAAGTTGCTTGACCACACAAGATTTTGGCTGCCTGGTTGTTTCTGTTATGGCAGCAAATGAGGTTCTTGCAGGAGAAGTGAATTCATTTGTGAACCCAGTGATATTTAATTTGAATGTCTGTATGAACACATTTGCATTGTTTTGAGAGCAGGGAATACTTTTTCTTACATTCTGAACTGTAGACTAGAGTTACCCTATATATTAGGCTAAGAGTGCTGTGCCATGAAAGCAGTTGCCTCACTTAAATGTCACCAGCATTGCACGCTCCTGAAAAATTCTGTTGCTCTCCTCTTTCAAACAGGAAATGCCAATTAATTTGTCAGATTTTTCAAAACAGGACTGTGCTGTAACCACAACATTTGCAATGTGAAACAAGATTACTATATCCTGACTGACTTCTGAGACATGCACAGGGAAAAAAAGAGAAATTATTTAAAAAAAAAAAAAAAAAGTCTTACTTGGATTTCAGCAAAACTTGGGGAGTGGGGTAACCTATAAGGGCTTCGTGCATTGAGAGGATTTTGTATTTGCACTCTGTGAAAATGAAAGATGTTTCACTCCAGTCAATTATATCATGGCTTTACTGGAAGTTTGGGATGCTCAGTTCCTCCTGGGGGGTAAGGTAGCAAGTAAGCTAATTTGTCAATTAAATACCAACCACAGGTGTAATATTTAATTTAAAAACACAACAATAAAAGTTTTTGGATGGTGGACATGCTCCCACTGATTTTTTAAAAGCAGAATGAGTGTTCCAGAGTTTTCAGTTGGAGCGGATTTGCTTAGAAAATGTATAAAATAAAGTTAAGTAGAAGTAAATTCTATAACACCATCTGGAATAAATAAATAGATAGAATACTGATGGAGTAGGAAGCCAATTTTCTTGCAGGATATAATGTGGTATCAACAACAAATAATTGTAACCTCATTAGCTGAATGGATTCTTAAATGTAGTTGGTTATTCAAACACATATTAACTAATGTCTTGTGTTCTTAGCACTGAAGTTCATAGGGTATGTACCATAGAAATAGCAAGCATTTATTTTGTTTGAATATTATGTAAAATTAATAAAGATTCACTGGAGAGAATGAATGAATATAATCATGCTGGTCCCACATATATATCTCCTAATGCTGTATCTGTGGAAGACTCCCACTTGCTTCAATGTGCATTTACTTCAGTGAAACCTGGATCCAGTGTATGATGACAGAAAATCTGAATTGTTTCTAAGAATAAAGAAATATATATCATATACATACCTTTGCAAGATACATGCACTTATTCAGTGACATTGTGAAAACATACTTTTAAAATCAATAGAAAGTGTTGCGTAACCTTATTTGGTTTTGCACTCAACTATTATTTATTTTTAAGTAGCCAATGACTCAGCAGTTAGATAAATGATTTGGAAACAGATTTCTCTATTTGAAGTAGAAAAACTCATCTGTTGTTTTTTTTTTTTTTTTAATTAAACTTGACACTGAGGTAATATCTTTTATTCAAAAATGAAAATCAGGTCCCAGAATGACAAACTATTTTGAGTCACAAGGATATGGAGTCTTACACAAATGTCCCTTCTCCATGTTTCTGCTCAAGAAATGAAACTGATTTTTGCAGTGGCCTGCAGTTATTTTAAGCTGAAAATCTCATTAAACAAATTGGTTTGGCGTTTGTTTGATATATCTCTTGGGAACGTTGCAAGGAAAATCTAAAACTTCTCTCACTTTTACACCTTTCATCCTGAAACTTCATGTACTCACACGAAATTACTCAGGGTTCTTACCAGCCACAGGGGAGAGATGAGCTCCCAAACTTGTCTTCTGCTCTCACACAGGACAAAGTGAGGTCTTCCCTTCATTTTTGCTGGTGCTATTGGCCCCTGATATTTCATTGTGTTGACTTAGGGCCTTCAAAACAATATTGATGTAAATACATACTGTGTGTTGTGGGATGAACAATGTGTAATTCAAGAAATTAAATAATTGGATAGCGTACTGGTTGTAATCATATTTTACTTAACGCAGATTTTATGTTGCTACCATAACACCCCATCTGCCCCCGCTGGGTTCCTGTGAGTGTTCACAATGGTTTAACCAAAGCAGTTTCTAAAGCGTACCTCTTGCTACTCACTAGGCAGTTTTGTATGCAGGCAAAGTGTAAGGCATGACCAGAGACCTAAACCTTCAGTATTTCCCGGCAGAACAGAAGTGTGAATGGTTGTGCACGCAGAAGTGGGAACTGATCTGCTTAATGTCAGAGGAGAGTACATCTATTCTCTTTTTGTAAAGCAGTGAGCACAGTGAAAGTAGTAATACTTGCTTGTCTGTGTTCTTTTTTATTTTTTTATTAGTCAATTTTTAATTCCTCAAATACACTTAAAATTCTTTTATTCTAGAAGCATGTCAAGATAAAATATGAGGTATTTCAGCAACATTCACTGTTTGTGGAGTACTCCTCAACATCACATTAAGTTGTTTGTGGCCTACATCTCACTTTAATTCCTAGTACCCTGGCAAAAATCCTACTCAGTCACCTACTTCTTTGACAAATCGCTTAATGAGTTTTGGAAAGTGTTTTCTCTAATCATAAAAATGCCTATAACAGTGCTTGACTTCATGTGAAAGAGTAATTCCACCAAGGCTAACAGGACTACTCAAAAGTTTAAACTGGAGTATACTTGTTTGCAGGATCAGAGCCTGACTTTCTGCAGGATTCATGGAGATCACTGTGGTGCACAGGAGAAGACAGTGAAATAATTTTTTAGATCCCTCGTAACACACACTTGAGAAATGCCATTGTCTAATGAACATTTGCATCTCATTTTTGGTTTGGTAATCTGTTTCCTTCTTGGGACCTACACTTGTAATGAGTTGGTTTTTGGTATTTCAAGGCCACTAAATCACAGGTGGAGAGAGAAGGTGGTGGCCATAAGAGAACCATTATTTTTTCTGGATGCCTACATGCGATTAAGTTTCCTGATAATTCCATCTGTTTCGTGTATCCAAGAGTGGAGGTATTTTACTGTTCAATGCATGTGTGTACAGTTCAGTGGTTATACTGATTCGTTGTACTTTTTTGATCTTTAATCTCTTGAAATTTGCTTACGTTAATTTTTATTAACCTTCGTGCTCTTTCCACAAAGAGAAAAAAAAGTCAAAATCAAGTTTTCTTCCAGACTACAGGCAATAATTTTAAAAGAATTGATAATTTGGTATATATTTGTAAATAAATGTATCCCTTTGCTTTTACTGCAATCTTAAGTTATGATGAAGGAACATGGCTTACATAGAGGGGATGTTTAATTAAAATACATACAGAAATAACTGCAAATGAGGGCTATGACTTAAAAAGCAACATATTTTTTAGTGATCTTATGCCCAAGGTGTCTGGAACCTAACATCTTTGGTATTGGCTAGGGCAGGTTGGACCACTGCTGTGATTCATCCTGGCAATTCTCAGTTGATTTTGTACATTGAATGGGGATTCCCACTGAACAAGGGTAATTCTAAAAGAGCACGTGTAAGTGAATATCTGCATCTCAGCGTCTTTCAGGTCTCAGCCCAGTTGTGAAATGCATCTGCTGGTATGTTCATTCTGCTCCCCATTCATGTTCCCTCTGTCCAAATCTGTGGGGGTACTACACTGCGCAATGTGTGGGAATGATGTCTTCATACTAGTGCAGGAGAAAAGCAAAGACTGCATTATAAGCAATTCACTGACTTCTCATTACAGTAACCTGTGCTCATTTTCCAGCTTCTTCTTCTCCTAACATAGTTTTTTTTTTTCTTCTGAGCTTCCTTATCTCCCTTTTTTTTCTCTAGCTTTTTCATATTATGCTCACTGTCACTTTTACTTCTGTCTCATGGATTGGATTGGATTGTATCACTCTCAGCTCATACTCCCTTTTGTTATCTCCTTCATCACCGTTCACTTTCCTAGCCATACTTCCAACTCCACCTATTCTACATATTGCTCCAGCCTTCGTTGTAAATGTTGCTTTACCTCTGTCCATAACTTGTTTACTTCTCTTTTTAAATGACAGTACTCATCTTCTGTGGCATTCATCTCTCAATTGTCACACACAAGAAAAGGAAAAACTTTCCCCTTCAACTGTTATTTCTGCAGTTGTCCTAATATGGACTCTTATTTCACAGACCATGCCTTATTTTTGGTTATGGGGGGAGTCCATCTTGCTGTGTCACTAAGACACTTGTTTCAAAATATATAGTTTTTTTTTTAACAGTTGGAAACATTTTGGAAACTTCCACCTCTTCTCCAGCTCTTACTCTTGGGGAGTAATCCCAATGTCTGCATATCTGTCCAAATGCCACAGATGCACATTAGTTCATCTTGTATCATACTTATTTTTCTCTCAATTTTCCCAAAATCTCCAACAAGGGATGTGGAGGACTTTTCTGTCATCCTTAGTGTCTCCCTGCTAGCTCTTACATTCTTTTGGTAGAAAAAATGTTCTTTCCCTTCACCTTTTCCTTTCTCTCTTATTTGCATGCCTTTCTCTCAGTGTAAGATAGTACCCCATTAATCCTGGGCCTTGACTCTGTCTTTAGTGCCCAGTTCCTCCATCCTTGCTCTTTTGCTGCTAAGCATTTTTGAAGGAAATCCAGCACTTCCTCCAGTACAGCCTGTTCCCTGCTCCATCAGTTTTTTTCATCTTCCAAGAGAAAGAATAGTAGTTCTCTACTGGATTTCATGGCTAGAGATACCACTTACATGTAATCTTTGACTCCTTATTTTAATACTACTTTTCTCATTGCCCCTACCCGCTTTTTGTCCTATTTCAAACCTATCTATCTTCATCAGAAACAAAATAGATGAATGTCTTTATGTCTCTTGGCTCCTTGATTACTTATCCCACTTTAAATAATTTACCAGCAGTCCTGGCTAACCAGGGACATCCCAGTAGACTGGAGATTAGCAAATGTGATGTCCATCCACAAGAAGAGCTGGAAGGAGGATCTGGGGAACTACAGGCCTGTCAGTCTGACCTTGGTGCCAGGGAAGGTTATGGAGCA
Organism: Numenius arquata; assembly: GCF_964106895.1. Taxonomy (NCBI): domain Eukaryota; kingdom Metazoa; phylum Chordata; class Aves; order Charadriiformes; family Scolopacidae; genus Numenius; species Numenius arquata. Next base: position 36,679,816 of record NC_133576.1, on the reverse strand, counting down.
GATCATCTTGAGTGCCACCACACAGCACATACAGGACAACCACCTAACCAGGCCCAGTCAGCACAGGTTTATGAAAGGCAGGTCCTGGTTGACTAACCTGATCTCCTCCTGCAACAAGGTGACCCACTTGGTGGATGAAGGAAAGGCTGTGGATGCTGTTTACCTGGGCTTTAGTGAAACCTTTGACACCATTTCCCACAGCGTTCTCCTGGAGAAACTGGCTGCTCATGGCTTGGACAGATGTACTCCTTGCTGGGTAATAAAAACCTGGCTGTCTGCCCGAGCCCAGAGAGCGTTGGTGAATGGAATTAAATCCAATTGGTGGCTGGTTACAAGGGGTGTTCCCCAGAACTCAGTATTGGGGCCAATACTGTTTAATATCTCTATCAACAACCTGAACAAGGTGTCAAGTGTACCCTCAGTAAGTTTGCAGACAACACCAACTTGGGCAGGAGGGTCAATCTTCTTGACAGTCGGAAGGCTCTGCAGAGGGATCTAGACAGGCTGGATCGATGCGCTGAGGCCAATGGTATGAGGTCCAACAAGGCCAAGTGCCCGGTCCTGCACTTGGGTCACAACAACCCCATGCAGCGCTACAGGCTTGGAGAAGAGTGGCTGGAGAGCTGCCCAGCAGTAAAGGACCTGGGGGTGTTGGTTGACAGCCGGCTGAACATGAGCTGGCAGTGTGCCCAGGTGGCCAAGAAGGCCAATAGCATCCTGGCCTGTATCAGGAATAATGTGGTGAGCAGGACTAGGGAAGTGATTTTGCCCTTGTACTTGGCACTAGTGAGGCCACATCTCGAATACCATGTCCAGTTTTGTTTTGGGCCCCTCACTACAAGAAAGACATTGAAGTGCTGGAGAGTGTTCAGAGAAGAGCAACAAAGCTGGTGAAGGGTCTAGAGCACAAGTCTTATGAGGAGAGGCTGAGGGAGCTGGAGTTGTTTAGTCTGGAGAAAAGAAGGTTGAGGGGAGACCTTATTGCTCTCTACAACTACCTGAAAGGAGGTTGTAGGGAGGTGGGGGTCGGTCTCTTCTCCCAAGTAACAGGCGATAGGACAAGAGGAAACAGCCTCAAGTTACACCAGGGGAGGTTTAGATTGGATATTAGGAAAAAATTCTTCACTGAAAGGATTTTCAAGTTCTGGAACAGGCTGCCCAGGGAAGCGGTTGAGTCACCATCCCTGGGGGTATTTAAAGATGTGTAGATGTGGCACTGAGGGACATGGCTTAGTAATCTGTTCTCTGTGTTCTTGATAGACAGGACAAGAAATAATACTCTGAAGTAAAAAAAGATTGAGGTAAACTGTTAGAATTAAAAAAATACACACACAACCCCCCCATATATTTTCCAGCAGGACATGTACCTCATATCAAGTCATTACTGGAGATTTTTAAGAACAGCTGTTAGGAATGATATAGCTGCAACTCTACAGACTTTGAGGCAGGTGAATAGACTAGATGGTGTCTTTATGTCCATTCTTCTCCTGGTTTCCATGATTCTGTGAAACAGCTTTTGATAGAGAAATCAGAAGTTGTTGCCTATAGATGTATTAGTCTTGAATTCAAGATCTGTCTTTTATGCTTCCTGTGAGGGCCTCTTCAGTTAGGAATGACTGTGTTTCTGCCTTGCTCTAGTTAGGGACAGTCACACCAATATTCAGCTTATACGTATGTACCTGTAAAACCAAGAACGTGTAGTCTGGCACAGACGTGTTCATTCTGACTCACCATTGCCATTATCAGTGCCCTGTGTGCACTAATAAGCCATAAAGACCCTAAACAGCCTCACGTGGCTCACCCTCCACCCACACCTGTGCATCCAGGAGCTCTATATAAGCTCAGCCCCAGGTCTTCATTCCCTGTTTGAGCCATGATGGAGGAGCGTTCATCCTCAGTTCAGCCACAGCCTTGCCCCTGCCTCTCTATATAGCCTTTTGGGCCAGGCTTCAACCTGTGGGCTGGCTCCCTGACCCAGCTCAGGCTTGTCCAGCAATCACAGGACCTGACCCTGGCCATGACCTGTGGGTTGAGTTCCCAGTTTGATTCCAGACCTGCATGTGACCACAATGTTGCCTTATGGTCTGGCTTCTTGGTTGGACTTTGCCACCACCTCTGGTTCTGTCCTGCTCGGGTACTGCCAAGCTGACCCTTGGCTGCACCCAGACCTCTGCAAGGTATGAGGGTAGACCTTGCTGGGAGGGAAGACCTCTGTCTGAGCCCCAAGGCTGCTCATGGGCCTGAATGTCCCTGCCCAGGATCCCATCTCAGCACCAGGGGGCCATCAGCTCCTGCCCCAGCAATACTGCAGTGGGGCTGGTCTCCAGCTCCCAGCCATGGGTCCCACTGAGCTGGGCCTGTCTGCGGGCTCCTGTCCCACCCCCAGGGAAGTGCCTGATGCCAGCCTGCCCTACTCCTGGCTGTGGTGGTGTGACGGGTGCTGCCTGCCCCTGGGGAGACCCTGGCCCAGGCTGAACATCCTTATGCCTGCTCACTGACACTCATCCAAAAACTTGAAGGATGGAAAGGTCATCCTGGGGCATGCTGTGAAAGGTGATTATTTTCATAGCACAGATAAGTATTACGGATGACTGTCAGGACAGCCATAATTGCTGTTTAGATAGGCAATACATATGTGTAATTTTGATTTACGTCTTCTAAGTATGAACCTCTTAACTGCTATTCTTATTGGTCTCATTTTGATAATACAATTTTGACCTTTCATTTATGCCATGCCTATCATCAGGGTCCTGAAGTATTTCACAGAATGAAAGGGGTAAAATGGGCTAGATAGAATAATCTGCATAAAAAACATTAAGAGAGAGGATGTATTTTAGATTATAAATTTCCCAATCTTGTCAAGCATTTAAAAAAATGTTTTTTTTCTACAAATGACATCAGCTTGGAAATAACCTACAACTTCTCTGGATATAAGAGATTAGCACACACTCCTGATAGTAGTATTAATCAGACTTTTCACTTCTGTTATGCATACCCTTGGTAGTACAGACAAAGCGAAAAACTTTGAACTACAAGATGAAATAATAGGTTACATATATAAGGAAGAGACTTAAATTCTAAGTTAAAATCATATGCAATAAATTCCTAAGGGAAAAGACAAAAAACTGCAGACCATAAATTCAGCAAGGTAGTTATATTGTGAATTTGCGTGTGGTCATTTCCAAGGTTCTTCTTTAACTTGGAAGTTCGTTTAGTATTTTTTGCTCTTTAAATCTTGTTTGTGCTGAAAGTAAAATAATGAACACTGACATCTAGTAAACATGTAATGTTTACACAGTATTTATTTTTTAAAAAAGGCTTGTAGAAAGTGAGAACAGAAATTCTAAAAAACCCGTCCTATCTATACCCAAATGTTCCCTTCCTCCTTCAGTCTTGGAAAATATTACTCGAGTTGTTGTCCTCCTCTTTATAATATTCTTTTTTTTGCACTTTCAACCTTCTGACTGGAAAAGAAACTGAATATTCACATGAATTGTAGAAGAAAAAGTGGAGCTTTACTAGTTCTACTTCAAAGAATGAGGAAACAATGAAGACACTTGGGAAAAAATTTGTCTCTAAGGGGTTTCCAAACAAAGCTATATCAATCTTTACTAAGAAAGAAGCTGGGAATATTGGGATTTTTAGGTACATTTGAGTGCCAAACTACTTATTCATGTTCATTGAGTTTTTGATCACCCTGGAATAACTAAAAGCAGAGAATTAAAAAGCATCTGGCACTTGCCAGAGCACTGCCTCCAGAGAAATCTGGCATCTGGTATCAAACTGTTCATTTACAGTGATGTGATATTTATAGTGGTAGGTTGCAGATATTTTTTTTATATTGCAAAAAGAATAAAATTATGAAATGTCCTATAACAATGCAATACAGCCGTAAAAATGATGTTCAAGGAGATCAAACTGAGCGCTGAGGAACAGCAACAGAGGAATGGACAAGATGGAAAAGTTCTGGTCAGTGGGGAAATAGTATTTTACCAAATGTGGCTGCCTAACAGACATAGCTGGTTGCTCTGAGTAAGACTTATTTTACCTAATTTGTTAAAGTGGTGTTTTTATATAAATAGTAGAGAAATATAGGTCCCATCAGTTGTCAATTCAACCTTACTTTCTTACTGAGATGGAATTAATTACTCTCTGGGTGTGACCGTCTCCATTGGCTGTAGAGGTCTAGATGACTGGTCTAGTCCAAGAATATAGGATTTCTTGGCTGTAGGCTTTCTTAATAGGCCTAACAGACAGTTGTGTTCTGAATTCCCTTCTGCAGGAGACAAATTTAGGTTTCTGGTCTGAATTGTTCTGCAACTATTGCAGATTTTCTGTCTACAAATGCTCAGTGGGGCTTTGGACAGCTGTCACTGAATAATTTTTCATTTGCATTTCTTTCCTCTTTTTTTTAAAGAGAATAAAAGAAACTTGGTCCTACTGCTGATTTCCACTTGGCAGCTTGAATAAGATGGCAGGCCACGCTGAGTACCGGGTCTTTTAACAGTGGACAGCAGTATCACACAAATGATAACCATGCTTCTGTAACAGTTTGCTGAAGGACGTACAGTGAAGTCTCTTTCATCTGCAAAATGAACTCTCAGAGCTTCCACTGGGGATTTCCAAGTACTTTACATCTCCATATGATGTCAGCAGTAGCATCCAGATCTAGTAGCCACATATCCAACTGGTTGTTAGTTTTGGGCTAAAATAGAGGGCTGTCACTATTGGATGCTATCATGATATTGGTGAAGCAAGCAGCTGAGAGTAGACTATTTTCACACTTATTGGATGTCAGAAAAGTTCATATTTGACAGTGAAAAATTCAAGCTTCTTCAGCCCTTTTTACACCTATCTCACTGAGTTAAAAGCTCTTATAACAATCTCTGAAAAGTTTATAATAAGTTATTTCTCTTTCATTCAGCATAGTCCATCTTCAGTGTCTTCCTTCCTTTGATTATCTGCAAAGCTCTGCAGCCTTTGCTGGACCTGCACCCCAGCTATACAGCTTTCCAAATATTTACTCCCTCTTTTCCTGGTATTATACAAATTACAAGTAGCTGCTCCACTTCTCCCCAGACATTCCCAGGTAAATCTGTCTCCTGCCCAGTTAATTCTATGAATTTTGTGGCCTGCATCCCTAATATTCGGTGTCCCCATATTCTTTAAAACCCAGGGATTTACTTTTCTCTGTGTCTTGAAAGCACCAGAGCTTTTCACCTGTATTACTGACAAGTATGCAAATGCAATTAGCTAAGTTGATTTAAAAACGGTTTGACCATAAAAGTCCCCTGCAGAGCTGTATGTCTGTTCACAGTTCTGCTCCATACACTGCAGAAGAATAATTTTGGGTGGGCTCTGATTAAAATTTTGGGGAAATAAAGAGCTCCTTTATCAAAGTATCATACCACAGGTTGGCAAGAGGATTGCCCATAGAACACCACTTTTCAAAAAACAGAAGCTCTTTCTTCTTGCTTGTGAAAGATCACTTTCCAACCTCTCTTAGAATGGAGACAGCTGGCGGATGAAGTTGCCAAGCCACTTTCCATTATATTCGAAAAGATTTTGGCAGTCTGGTGAAGTTCCTGCTGACTGGAAAAGGGGAAACATAACCCCCCCATTTTCAAAAAGGGAAAAAAATAAGACCTGGGGAATTACAGGCCAGTCAGTCTCACCTCTGTGCCTGGCAAGTTCATGGAGCAGATCCTCCTGGAATCACTGCTAAGGCACATGGAAAATAAGAAGGTGATTGGTGACAGCCAACATGGCTTCTCCAAGGGCAAATCATGCCTGACAAATTTGGTGGCCTTCTATAAATGCGCTACAGCATTGGTAGACAAGAGGAGAGCAACAGGCATCACGTACCTGGACTTAAGCAAAGTGTTTGATGCTGTCCCACATGATATCCTGTTCTCTAAACTGGAGAGACACGGATTTGATGGATGGACCACTCAGTGGATCAGGAACTGGCTAGATGGCCACAGCCAAAGGGTTGGAGTCAATGGCTCAATGTCCAAGTAGAAGCCAGTGATGAGTGGCGTTCCTCAGGGGTCAGTACTGGTACTAGCACTGTTCAACATCTTTGTTGGAGACATGGACAGTGGGATTGAGTGCACCCTCAGCAAGTTTGCCGAAGACGCCAAGCTGTGTGGCGTGGTCGACACGCTGGAGGTAAGGGATGCCATCCAGAGGGATGTGGACAGGCTTGAGAAGTTGGCCGATGTCAACCTCATGAATGTCAACCAAGCCAAGTGCAAGGTCCTTCACCTGGATCATGGCAATCCCAAGCACAAATACAGCCTGGGCAGAGAATGGATTGAGAGGAGCCCTGAGGATGGATGGTGGTGGATGAGAAGCTTAACATGAACTGGCAATGTGCACTGGCAGCCCAGAAAGCCAACCATATCCTGGGCTGCATCAAGAGACGTGTGGCCAGCAGGTCACGGGAGGTGATTCTGCCCCTCTACTCTGCTGTTGTGACATCCCACCTGGAGTACTGCATCCAGCTTTGGAATCCTCAGCACAGGAAGGACATGGACCTGTTGGAATGAGTCCAGCGGAGGGCCATGAAGATGATCAGAGGGATGGAGCACCTCTCCTATGAAGACAGGCTGGGACAGCTGGGGTTGTTCAGCCTGGAGAAGAGAAGGCTCCGGGGAGACCTTATAGCAGCCTTCCAATAACTAAAAAGGGCCTACAGGAGAGATGGGGAAGGACTCTTTATCAGGGAGTGTAGTGATAGGATGAGGGGTAATGGTTTTAAACTGAAAGAGGGGAGATTTAAATCAGATATCAGGAAGAAATTCTTTACTGTGAGTGTTGAGACCATGGAACAGGTTGCCCAGAGAAGTTGTGGATGCCCCATCCCTGGAACTGTTCAAGGCCAGGCTGGATGGGGCTTTGACCAACCTGGTCTAGTGTGAGGTGTCCCTGCCCATGGCAGGGGGGTTGGAACTCGTTGATCTTTAAGGTCCCTTCCAACTCTAACCATTCTATGATTCTATGATTCTATGATGCTCCTTTCAACATATCGTGATTTATCTGTTTCCTCCCTTTTGAGACTTCAATAGTACCTCTTCTTTCCAAGCTTAACCTTCCTCTTTATCATCTGGCTATTAAAATAGAATTCCCTTGCTCAGGTGACTCTCCCTTGAAAGTCATTGGCATATCCTTCAGTCAGAAATTTTAAATGGATTCATTTTTGATGAGTTTTCTCACTAAGATATTGCCCAAGTAGAAAAATACTGCTTTTTTGTAGTTTAAAAATGGACTTCTCTTTTAGTAAAAATGCCTTGCTTATTGACAGTTTTGTTCAATACAGTAAGTCATCACCTATTGTCAAAAAAGCCTTACAATTTTCATCATAAAACCCTGGTTTATTTTCTTATAATTTTGCCAGTCTACTATCAGCAGTGCAAGTCAGCCATCTTCCATTCAGAAGTTTTGTTTTAATTATTTTTGGTAATAAGTGTCTGTGAAGATGCATCAGTTTTATTCAAGCACAAGATTTAGCAGGTTAGCCTATGGTAGCTAGGTCTGAAAGTTTACATTTGGATTATAGGACTAGATTAATTTTGGAGTGAGATTAATATTTCTGGTTAGTCTGCAACTGTTCTCTTTAACGTTCAGTTATCAGTGTAGGAAGGATTTCCCCTATAGGAATTAGTAATTTGAAAAAAGAAAAAGGTGTCTGAACCACAGAAGCAACCTTTTTAATAAAATTTCATTTTAAATGTTAAACAGTCTGTACAACAAGTGAGTAAAGGCTTAATCATAAGTAAAGTATCACTGAAAGGCAGCTTTGTGAACTGGATTGAAGCCAAACTGCCATAGACAAGCCCACCACAAATAGTTCTAGTATATGAAAGACTATTTTTGAACTTGACAGTCTTTTGCCTTTTTCATAAGCTGATGGAAATTCAGTCTCTAAAAAATAAACTTCTAATGTTATTAATGCACAAAAGCTCCCTTCACCACAAAGCTACAGGCTTTCTTGTTACTCAACATAGGCACAGACATGTAAGTATAAATTTGTACTTCTGGTTATCTAGTGCAATTATCTTTGGATCTCATAGCAATTATTTTTTTTCTGTTAAATGCACATGAACAACAGCGAAGTCTTCTATGTAAATAAAACCATACACTTTGTTTATTGGTTAATTATGTCTGTACTCTAACCCAGTGGTAAGAGCTTTGAAAAGTAACAATCTTGTGAGACAAAAAATAACTAAATCAAATTAAGTGATTTATTTGGAACTCTTATGGTTACCAGGTGTTACTCATAAGGTGCAATTGTGCGTTTGTCCCATTCTAGAGCTGAAGAAAAAAGACAGATTCAAATTTGATGGCAATATAACAGTATAAATAAGTTGATTATTGAAAAGTGAAGAAATTATTCTGTACTTGTGATTCACTCAGTGACTAGATTGAGTGGGACTACCTGAAATTTAAATACTAAAAATTTATTATTTTGTCTAAAAAGGAACATCCCTGCAGCAAGATCAAGTACCTCAAGCTTAAAAAAATACCAAAATTAAGGTTTACTATGCATGTGCAACCTTTATGCACACATTCTTTGAGGTATTCTGCTTATTTGTTATTGTTCCATATTTATGCTTACTCAAAGAGAATCTATTTAATATATTTTATTAATAACATGGTGTGATTCAATACAATATTTGCTCTAATTGGCCTTCCTTGAAGACAGAATACTAACTTACAGGATCTCGATTATTCAACAATGATAAATTTATTTACTTAATATTGAAACTCTAGAAATGTAAGAAATATTAACTTGTTTTTACAATCATGGAATGATTTTAAATGTAAAATATCTATCAGTCTTGGATGCCTACTTCAAGATGTCTGGAGCTTTATTTTTATCAAAACACTTACTATTAGCAATTTTCATGTTGACGGTATGGCTTTTTGCTGACTTCACTTTCCTTTGTGAGTGATCAGCTTTGACCCCACAGCAGAGTCTCAAGTTGAGCATTTAATGAGAAACTCATAATTAGTGGACAACTGAGAAAATAATTTTAAAGCTTTTCTGCTTAGCTGATGAGAATCTCTGTGACAGAGGCAAGGATAAAATGTAGTTCGGTGGGACAGATTTCACCTGTCTTACTCAGAAGACTGTCTTGTTTCCTATTTCAGTTTACACCTCCAAGAGTCAGTGAAAAATGAAACCAAGGTGTAATGGACAACTGTTTCTTTTGCTGCAAACCAATGACTTGTTCCCAGAGATGATTCACATTGTATAAAGAGAGAGAGGTAGAAATCTGTACAGCATGTGGTGATATAGTTAAGACTATTACAATGAAGTCAAGCAGGGGTGTGAAATTAAGGAGACAGATATTACTTTAGTCCTCACATTTCTTGATTTTAGTGTGATTGATTTTACAGCTGTCACTTTAAAAATATCCAGCTATGCATAATTTTCAAGGTCTTAAAACACAAAACAAAGACCTAAGAAAAGGAAATTACGCCCCATAGAAACATATAACTATCATCAAGGTTACTATTCTTAAACCAGTAACTAATAGTTCTGGCATTTCAGTAAAAGGAACTGATAAAACTGACAGCCATTCCCTGTGTGGACTGGCACTAAAGTGGTATTAAAACTTTTATTTGGCCAGTGGGATTCACACACATTCTGTAATATCAGAGAAACTTGACCTTGGAAATTTGATTTTCTGATAGAGAATTTAGTCTGTTTTAATATATGTTATTAGTTTTGGTTCTTTTCAGCTTATCAGTCTTAGAAATTGTTTAATATTATTCTCTGTTTTCTTTTGTCTTGCTCCTAGGTGCTAGTTATTTGTGGCAGAGATGGTCTTTGTCTTGTGTATATGGTACTTAGAGCAATGGGGTCCTGATGATGGGGCATCCTGGTGCATGGCTGCAATTCTGATACATGCTATTGCAGTACAAATAAACATACACATCCATCCTTCATTCTGAAAATGAGGCTTGGTCATCTACCAATGAAGTATGTTGGAGGCTGAGATCTAGCACTATGATATGCATTATGCATTCAGTTTTCAATGATCATAGTTCATCCAGTTCCAGCTCATCCGCAGGTTGTATTTACTCATGGTTTAACCTTTTTTTTTTTCTCCAGCATACTTGATTCAAATAAAGGTATAAGGTAATTATTCTCTTATAACCAAAGAAGTTGATTTATTTTTACCAATCTCCCACTTGAAATTGCTCAAATTTTCAGCAATAATTTGTGAACAGGTCAGGAGGAGAAAGGAGATTTCAGTTAGAAAAAAATTCTTCAGAAAAATAAGTGTGACTGGAAACATACTCTATAGTGTGAAAATCATTATCAGTCAGTTTCTCAGAGCACCTGAAAACTTTCACCTTCAGTTGACCTTGTTATTACATATCAAATATTTTAGGTGAGTTATTCTTGAAGTACCTGAAGATATCTGATATTAACCTTTTGAATATTTTTGAACAATGGCTGACTTTAAAATTGCACCCTTCTGAAAATCATCAGTTATTTTTTCTTTGGCATATGCAAAAAATACTTTAAAGTATTCATATCAAGTTTCAGTATAAAATTTATATCTGAATTAATATTCCAAAGACAGAAAGGCTGCACAAAATCTGTTTACACTCTGATTCCCCAGCTTCAAGATCATTAGATACCAAACAGTTTCTGCTATATACCCGTGGTATCCTTGTAGGCAAACTGGTGAAGTATGGATTGGATAGACAGACGATGGGGTGGATGGATCCATGGGGGACCTTGTCAGGCTGGGGTAATGGACTGACAGGGGCCTTGTGAAGCTCAACAAAGGCAAATGAAGAGACCTGGGCCACAGACTGGGTCCTGACTGGTAAGAAAGGAGTCCAGGTGAACACAAGTTGAACATGAGTGAGCAGTGTGCACTTACAGGAAGACGGCCAACCATATCCCAGGCTGAATTAGCAAAAAGTGTAGTCAGCAGGTTGAGGGAAGCGGCTATGATGATTCCCCTCGTTCAGCATCTGTGCAGGACTACTGTGTCCAGTTTGGGGCTTCCCCAGTACAAGAAAGACATAAGCATACTGGAGAAAGCTCACTGGAGCGCAAATGAAATGTTTAGTGGGCTGGAGCACACGTTGTACGAGCTGAGGCTGAGAGTTGGGTTGGTTCCGTGTTGAGATGAGAAGGCTGAGGAAATGGGGGCATTTTCATTGCTGCCTTGAGCTACTTAATGAGCAAGTGTAAGGAGGATGGAGCCAGACTCTTCTTGCAGTTGAACAGTGAAGAGATGGGATAAAGGGCACACACAGCAATACAGGAAATTCCAATTAGATAATAAGGGTATTCAGATACTGGAACAAGTGGCCTAAAGAGGTTATGAAATCTTCATCCTTGGAAGTGTTCATAATTCAGCTAAGCAACCTGCTCAGAGTTCACGCGGCTTTGAGCAGAGTGTTGGACCAGACGGCCTCCAGAGGTCTTTTGCAACCTATATAAATCTATAATTCTGAAAAAAAATCTCTTTTCCTGGAAAAGCCAAACTTTTAAATTAAGGATTCTCAATATTTTTTTACTTACCTGCAGTGATGACCATGATGGTAGTGAACACCCTTGTCTATCCATGATAAAGCTTTCAGTGATCAAAGAGAGGAATATTCACACACTGAACACTCTCTAGCGCAAAGCAATCTATTGATACCATGTGTTACAGTGACGTTTTTTCTGGGATAGCATACCTTCAAGTCACAATTACAGTGCTCTTTAAAAAGTGAGTAAAGTCTTGCAGTCCCAGGCAGCTGCCTTGTGACACTGACTGTGAAATGGGATTCTTTGGTCTGTATTTTCCAATAATGTAAGTCAGTAAAGTCCCTTTGAATGATGGTAAGGCACTCCTGTGCAAAGTCAAGGAGTTAAATCGATTACTCAGTTTCCATCTTAACTGTTCATCCCAGCTGTGTATGAGAAATCACGACAACTGCTAACTATTTGTGCCAGCTTTCACCCAACAGTTTTCAGAGAATCAGCATCAACTTTCCCTCAGTGAACAGCTGAAATTTCTTTACCATGGTAATCCACGGTAAATCCATCGGTATCCATCCAATTTTTGGATGGTAGTAATAGTAGTAATAGATGCTGATTCAATCTTTTTTCTCCAAATACAGTTTGCAACACCTAGTTTTCCTCATACATCAGAAAGAGAGAGGGCTACAAATGAGTGGTGTTGACAGTGCTCTAATGTGTTAGTACCTCCATAGAAAAACTAAGCATATTGAATATATTGCCATAGGATATGGCCAGGATGAACTCTCTAAACCTCAATCTTAAGTGGTCAGACCTGATTTTCTCAGGACAGAGAAACATTGCCAGTTTCTGTGGTTGGGCTCCAAAGGTGAAATGAAGAGAGCCAGCAGCTTCTGTTCATACTGATTGATAGGCTAGTGACTTTTGATTAGATCTGATTAAGGCTTTGTAACGCAAACCATATTTGGCCACAATAAGCAAAGCAAAACAAAATAGAGTCTACAAAATTGAAATTTTCAGTGCTTAAGTTTCAATTCTGCAGCACTGTTTTGCTTTCCAATTGGAAAAACAAACTCATTATTTCATTTCAAACTGAATCTATCTGAATGGAAACATGGTGTTTTTTTTGAATTGAGCTGAACAACTTAAATTCAGGTCAGACTGTCTGAGTTGATGCTGTAGCTTCTGGAAGCTGAAGTTGTGAGGGAAGTAATCATGTCTTGATTCTCTTAGGAAGAAGTAAAATTGAAATAAGTGAGGCTGATCCTGTATGTACCTTAGCTACTGAAGTCTTTAGGTCAAATTTAGAATCACAGAGATTTAAATACATACATTTTGAATGGTGTCTGTGTCTGCATGTATGTATATATATAAATATATGCATTTCCAGGAGAAAAAAACCATTAAATATACTTTTCTATAGCGATATATGTACATATTTTTTATACTTCTATTTCTTTATAGATATATGTGATGAAATGTATTTTTCTTTCCTCAGGGAAAGCATGGCTGGAGCCCAGAGGAGAATGAAAGATGTCTACAAACTAAAAATATCTTTCTCTTTCCAGATCTTTTTTCCTGCTACATCGTGTTTTTATTTCAACACATGATTAAGCCTTGTCTGAACAGTTCATTTGTATATGACTGTTATTGGCACATCTGTGCACTGGTAGGCACTAGGAGAATTAGAACAGAGTTTAAGTGTATAAATTAATGAGTTACCATTCATACGACTTTGTGTAAAAGAGCCACAAGATGGCAGGAGCACCACACGACAGTTTCTTTTCATCACGTTTCCATTCTATTTTTCCTACTTTTCTTGTATTGCTCTGCAATTTACATAGTTTTGATGGTTTTAAAAGCCAATTCAGTTCAACAGCAAGTCACTTTAAAGGTTTTAGGTCTCTTATTATGTATGCCTGAATCTAGAGTAAATGAAATAACAACATTAAAAGCTGAAGTGGTGTACTAGTGGAAGAATGCAGTGCCTTTATCATCCCATTTCATAATAATTTCCTTATTTAGAAAATGAATTGTTATCTCCATCATATTTTCAAATTTTTAAGAAATTATTTTTTTCTTTCTTGATCAAGTTCATGATGTTAAAAAGTATTAATGGACTGGCACAGCTCTCCAAATCTATTCCTTACATTCTGAATTCTGAAAAAAACCCTCAAAATGCCAACAGCTCCTTAACAAAGTTAATGAAAGTACTATAATTTTTGAGCTACAGAAGGAATGTACACCATGTACAGTACTATCAGGGTCTCACCTAGACGTAGTGCAGATACAGAATGTTGCCTGCAACTTAACACATGTAAACAGTTTTGGAATGTTTCAGCAAAGCAAAATGAGTTTAAAAAAAAACCCCACACTCTTAAAGATATGAAACAGCTATTTATGAGGCACCTCTAGCACATCTGTGCTTTGAAGAAGGGTTGAAACTTGGAAGAGGATCTCTTGGGATCAATGATTTTTACCGTCAGTAGGAAATGGATTCAAATTTTACCATATTATTAGCCTAGAGGATTATCAATTTATAAGCACTTAGCAGAATTCTGCTAAGAGTTTGGCAGTTTAATTATTTGGTTAGTCTCTTTGCCTAAGCCCGCTCTCGCTACTTCACAAATTTTTCCTATTTGTGTGGATACATACAACATCCAAAAGAGAAATTTGTGCACAAGCCCTCCTGGGCTCTGTGCGCTGAGCAGACCTTTCCCTGCAGTTGTGGACACTCCCTGTCTTTCTGCTCTGTTCACTGTGTGAGACCAAGGTCCCGTGGGAGGGACAGCATGTGTCCAGTATGTCACCAGAGACTGCACGAAAAGATTGCTTAGGTGGCAAAGAGAAGAATGAAAACTGAAGTGGTAAGAAACCACACTCATGTGAAAGAGAAGGGAATATGAGAGGGTTTTTTGTGGTAGAAGGATTAGCAAGAAGATGAATTTTAGAGGGGCATGAAGAAAAGAATGCGATACGCTGCTTAATCGTAGCGGAAAAAAGACACAAGAATCATTTGCAAGGGTGGACTGATAGAGCCAAGGTAGGAAGTGTCATTGCAAGTAGCACCCCAGAAGTCTGTGGGGCCTCATTGAATATGCTGAACAGAGCCCATCTGCCTTGGATGCTAAGGATACCAGTCTCAATTGCAGCTTTCAGGACAGATTTTTGAGGAGATTTTTCTTCTCAGTGGGTGAAAGCAATTTTATATGCACAAATATGGTGCCTTACTGCAGACCATGAATGTGAGAAGCGCATTGGCAGCATAACTGCAGCAGTCACTACTGAAACCAATGGACTGAAAGTGACATCCTTGCCCTCTCCTTCCTCCTCAGTGCCAATACGAGGCAGTAGGAGCTCAGAAGACATGGACTGTGGGAGCCTGGTGTATCTCCCGTGCAGTACTGTGTTGTGCAGCCCGTTGGAGGCACCGATGTTCATTACGTAGCCTCTACTCAGCACTCTCTGGAGCAAAACCTTTGCTCAGGCTTTGAGCAGCAAGATGAAGCCAGGGTGATTCCCCCTCCGTGGCACATGTAGGCAGGGTCTGCACCTAAGGCCTGTCCCTTTTCATTTTAAGATCCTGTTTTCAGTTTCTTAGAAGATGTCGCAACCTAAAATGTTCTCAGTGAAAATGCCCGTGCTGGGTGTCAATTTTTATTTCTGTAAGAGATACAGCTACATGGTTAGCTCATTTCCCACAATGTAAAGAGGGGGAAAGTACATTTGCCCTTTAAAAAGATCTTAAATGCTTCACTGAAAAGAACCAGCACTTCCATGCTTGGAAGCAACACTCCTGTGGGACTTGTTTTTTAAATCAGGCCATTGCCTTTGTTTGGAAAAGTAAACCTGTGCTTGATTAAATTATACATAACTGAGAAAATCTCAAAGTACACATGCTGGTCCCCATACATATAGGAAGACCTGGTAAGCAAGGCTGACTACAGCTACATCTGGTTAGTGATTATGTAGGCTGTTAGTTTCTGCTGCTGGCTGGGGAGGAGGTAGCTCCTTTCTAGAAGCATTCCTGAAGGAATGACACTGAAAGATCTGTAAATCTTGAATCTAAAATATCTCCTCCCTTGCCTTTTCCCCTGCTCCCCTCACCCACTTGTCTCCCCCTCTATCCTTCTGCTTCCTGTTTCTCTTTTGGGGAGGTTAGCAAAATTTAACTTGTTTATATTTCTAAGAAGCTATGAACTAGCTCAGACTACTCCTTCCAGACTGCAAATCGGGTGATTGCTTTAACACGAAGCATCTGAAGAAGCTATATCAAGCAGGGATCTGAGAGATTTCAAAGTGCTAGGATAATCAGCATACACCTCCAGATAGCACCACTTGCCATGGCAAACACTGAAGGATGCTAATTTGACAGAAAACCTTAATTTTGACATTTATAAACTTTTAGATGCATCACACTGTAGCCTGTTTTTTGAGCTTTCTTGCGTCTGAGACACGTGTGCATGTACATTTGTGTGTTTGTCTACTAATATCTATTTATCTAGCTATCTAGTTATCTCTTAGCATGAATAAAATCTATTGTAATACAAATCTACAGCTTTGTATTTCTTTGTAAAGTGGAAAATGTAAGTGGTAATTTTACCAGCAGAGAAAATCTATTTGAAGGTTTTCTCTTGATGGCAGTTGCTTCCTGAATTTTTATCTTCTTTAATACAATGTGGGATGCTAAGGTATACACCTACCCAGTGGAATCATAATCCATTTTAGCTGTTCAAATAACATCATGCTATCAAAGGACTTTTGATTTCAGAGCTTTTTCACTGTATGCTACTGGACTTTTTTTTTTTTTTTACTGCAGCAATATATGTTATGTTTCATTCCAATCCATTTTATACCCACTGCCTATTACAATTACCTATTATTTACTCTGAGGATTGCATATAATCATCTACAAAATGTATTGTTATATTTATTTAACACATTTTAGAGCCAATTCATAGATAACTGCAAAAGAAAAGGCAAAAATTGACCTCCTCCCTTCTGTCCTCATCTCAATCCCTGATCCTCTCCTAGTGTTTCAAAAGCAAAAACAATTTGGAAATTGAGGGATTGACCTTTTCACCTTTATCAAACGAAGGCTCCTGTTTATGAAACCTGTTGTACAATTTGGCTCTTTACTGAACTCCCAGAGCTATTTATACAATACAGCACAATGTGGCTGCTGCAGGCATCAGCGATTGTGTTTTTCTGTGTAGGTGGCCTAGAAGGAATCCAATTAGAAACAAGAATATCTATGAACATTTGTTATTTTACTAAGCATTTGGAAGAAGAAAGAGATAGCATATAGTTTTACTGCCTGCAGTGTAGTTATAATCCCAAAATGCATACAAAAACTATATAGCATTAACTGTAGAATGGAATTATTTCTATCATTGAACAGGATAATGTACTAGGCATTATTCTGTAGGTCCTCCCCTATGCATGCTTTATCGTGTCATGCTTTGATAAGACTTCAGAATTGCAATGTATGTTTTTTTTTCTGTGTGAAGAATTTAAAATAATTTGAGTTTAGTTATTTGAAAGATTGCAATTTTTTCCTGACATTTGACAGAAAGTGGAAAAGTAAATACTGAACTACAGAATAATAGCTCCTCTCAGTGCATCCTTAATCCTTGTTGAGACTTGTGTCTAGACTTGCGGGAGTCTGTGCTAAATACAAGCTTTTTTTCTAACACCTTTGCTTATGAAACCAGATGAAAATGTTTGTGAAAGTACTAAGATACCCAGTGAGACAAAATTCAACCATTTTATGGAACTTGAAAAAGGCAATGTCAGCTGTGGTCGTACTATGAGGAAATTTCTAGAAAAATGTAGACCCAGCTGTAATCTGTCACACCTAGTGAAAACCTTCCCACAGGAAGAAGAAAATTTGTCTTTCCATATGAAGTCTGAAAGGATTGTGCTCTTCCAGTCTAGCTTGCGCACAGCCTCTGGACTGAGGATCCCCAGTGTTTTACCCTGGAAAAAGAGGCTGACAGGTGCAAATTTACAACTCCTTAGCTATGAAACAGCCAAAATGCCACCACACTTAGCACTGAATAAACATTTTTTATGTTGACAAGACAAACTATTTCAGGTGACAGTAGGCAGTAACAGTAGTTAACAGTAGTAATGGTAGTTAATTTTTAAAATAATCTCTAAAATATATTTTATTATTCCAAAGTAAAAAGAATGTTAGTAACAAAATTTACAATTTTACTTGTGCCTGACTTTTACCTTAAAAAAGATAAAAGATTCCATGACAAGGTATTAAGAAAATCATCCCCTGTTTTTTAGGTAAACTAAATGAGGTCTGTATAAAGGATCTTTGCAGTTGCAACTAAATAGTAGGGATCGACTCATTTATTTTACATTTTCTACCTGACTTGCAAAATATTTTTCATTAAACAAATATAAGTTGTTCATGAGAAGAATAAGATTGCAAGAAGCTGCTTTATGTCTCAGTTTTCCATTAAGCAAACCTATGACTTTTCAGTAAAAATATTTTTTCTAAGTATTAGTGAAAATACCTCTTTCATTAATTGAAAAATTTTCCTGTCTGTATTGTTAGCAATAAATATCAGGGTGACTGATAAGAAACCATCTTGCCCTTTAACTTTCATTGAAAAAAAGAGAAATTAGGTTTCAAAGATGTTGGACTCAATCACGATAATGATGGAAATTAATTATCTAGTAAGGGTTGTTGACATAAATCATTACATGTATTGACATATATTTTGCAGTTGAAACATATTACTGAGGGACAAAATCTTACAATTAATATTAAACCCTGCATTTTCCTTATTAGGAAAGTGTAAGATGTATGGTATAAGGTCCATGAAGCATATTTAAAAGAAAAATGAAAGATATAGTTTTGCTCATTAAGAAATATGTGGTATTGCATAAAGGTTTGGGTTTTTTCAGCAGGCAAATGGCTTGACTACATTATTTAGGAGCACAGCTGGATCAAAGTATTCATTTCTTGACCAGTGAAGATTTTCTCATAGCTTCCATCCATCCCACAAAACCCTGTGTGTCAAACTAAAAGAAAATTCATAATCCTAAAAAATTCCATAACTTAAACCCCCTTGTTAGTACCATTAATGATGTTGTGATTAATTTTAAATGTTATGTTCTGATGTAAATATTTTTATATTTCAAGCATTAGTTCGGAGTAGTCAGATAAAGTGCATGTGGACACTCTTAAGAAGGCCATAAGGCCACTTCCCTCTGCGTGTGGCTAGAGTGTCCCATGGAAATTCATACAGCACCCCAGAAATAAGATGGTATGGGCAGTCAAAAATATGACTGTGAGAGTGCTCCCGGTGCATCTGTAGCAGGAGAGAGCTGATGCAGCCCTTAAGTCCAACAATAATAGAGAGATTGAGACCTGAAGTGCAGTAGGAATTGCTAATAATCACCTAATTTACCTTTTCTTGTACATAATACTAGAAAGATTATCCCAATAATTTGGGATATCCTAGGGCAAGAAGTGCTTGAACAGCATAATTTTTTTATTTTCCAGTGATTACAAATTTGGAAACTATTACAAGACTGTAAACCTGCTCTTAGTGTGGGGCTGAACTTTGCTAAACTCAAACTAGTGGAACGAATTTCACTGGTAGGAGGGAGAAGATTCCATATTTAAGATGGCAGCTTCATGATTATCAGATTTTTTTTTTTCAAAAACAACTATTTTACCTCTCTGCTGAACAAACTCCACTGTTCAAAATGTGTGTAACCTGGGATTTTCCACTACAGTCACCCTGAATCATGGAAAAAAAATAATCTGGCATTAAAAATTTTGGAAATCCAATTACCAAAGCTTCAAAAGAAAGTAAAGGTAGGAGAGGGACCAACATTTTCAGCCTGGAAGATGAAAAATGCTGGGGTTCATTCAAAAGACGACCTGTAGTTATAAATTGGGAGATCCATTTTTTTGTTAGTAAAGAAATCCAAAACTCCTTTCTGTGTTTCCTGCATGAGATTAGACTGAAGGAGAAAATTGTAGGGTCCTCCCTCTTCCTTGTCACTCTTTCTTTATATGCTCATCTCATTATCTGGCCTGTTCCTCCTGATTATAGAGGTTTTTCATTGTGCTTCATGTCCAGCTCTCCATTTTCTGTGAAAATGCTGTTTTGTCCTGAATCCTTTAAAAGTATGCCTTCCTTTCTTTCCATGGTTTTCCTGAAGAGCAGATGAATAATATCCACATCATTCTTCACCATCCACAAATGGTGGTTCACATGATTTGATCGAGAAGCTGCAAAACTACTTGTACACCCATTGATTCTTTCTTTTTTTTTTATAACTTGAAATAGCTGAATGATGGCCCTTTATAACAGCATTTAGTTTCTGTTTGCTGCTTACCTTTGTCATCAGTATTGTGGTACCATGATATATCCAACTTGACCTGAATTCCTTTGTAAGTTAATATTCACCTAGTTCTGAATGTGATTTGGCTATGTTTAATTACCTTTTTATTAACCTATTAATAACTTACTGCTATATAAGGATGGTAATGTTCTCTTAAAATCTACTTCTATGCAGATATTAAATATTAGATACTTAATATTTAACTCAAATATTGCAATATTCAACTCAAACTTAAATATTGCAATTAAAGCAGAGAACAGTTATCACTTGTGTCCCTCAGAAAGTGCAAAGAGCATCCCAGAATCATGTTGCTTTATGGCTATTTCCACATAATTCCCAACTTACTATGGTGTGTATTAGTCTACAGCATGCTGTAAAGCTAAAATTAAGTCTGCAGAGAATTATTCATGTCCTTGTTCAGATGTGACGTAAAAGAAAAACACGTGTCCTTGTAGACTGATGTTGCCCTGGAAAAAATACCATTTACTAGTAAGAAAACCACCTAACTATTCTAATAGGCATTGTTCAAACTGAGTCAGGCTGGCGAACAATGACAGTTCTGTGCTGTACAGCACAGTTTTTTATTACATTATAAATTCTCGATGCAGTGACATCAATATTCATCTTCTCTAGTACAATACAGAAGTCATTGCAATTATGGACAAAACCTTCCACAAGTGACTGTTGCACTGGATTTTGTGTAAAAAAATCAATATTAACAATTTAAATGAAAAATGCTAAATGAAAAGGATCGTTGCTAATGCAATATAATAAAATCTTCCAGTGTACCACAGCTGCTTTTTTTTTTTTTTTTTAAATTCTGCTCACAAGGGAACAAGTCAATGACATTATAAAGGAAATGTTACCTCAAGAGTCTTATAAGCCACTCTTATTTTAGATGGTCATTTTCAGGCTCCTGTAGATTTTGACTGAATTAGTTACTTAGACATATCAGTTATCTGCTTCTTGCTTGAAACTGTTCTTCCAAAAGAACCTTTATATTTACAGGACTGCTGCATAGAGCGCCTTAAAAGTACGTAATCTTCTGTAATGGGAAATAAAACCTGAAGATTAGCAGAACATAACTTACTCTAAAATCTAATGTTAAATGTTTTCCTTATTACAACTAGGAAGCAACTGTAAAAAGAAAAGAACAAACATCACAATCTGTCTAGCTCTTCCAAGGTCACATACAAATTCTGCCATTTTATCTTTGTCTTGGAGTGGCTCTTTTGAATGAGTTTATATGGGCTGTAAACCAAGACAGAGGAAAGGAAAGTTGTGGTAAATTATATGAATCTTTAGGAAGGCATAAGAGTGACAAAGAAAACCAGTAAGTCATTGTTACTCTGTGGGCTTGAGGCAACAGGTAGGCTGATTCACTCTCTGAAAAGTTGTAAAGTCCATTTGTTGCTGATTTTTATGTTGGACTCTTTTAAGGCCAGGGTACATTATCTTTTCTCATCTGATGGCCTTTAAGATTAGGGGATAGACAGTTCTGAAAAAGTGATAGAAATTTCCAAGCTGGTTTGTCTCTGTTTATGGTAAAAGAATCTTTATGATGGAGAGACAGCTGAGATATTAATCTCCAAAGTAAGCAACATGTCCCTTGCACATGATACGATCCCTTAATCAAAGACTATAGATGGCACAGAAGCAGAAAAGTAGCCATTTTCTTATGGCAATACACATTCCTCCAAAACAAATGTGCAGCATAAATCTGTTACATATGTATTTCAAAAGAACAGTAAAATATTATGACTTGTCATAATTTTCTGTCCCTTAAACAAAACATTTTACGTTAATCTCTGAAGAAAATGTCTAAAATAAGAAAATAATTTGGGACCACAGAGTCAAACCCAAAACAAACAATAACCCATCGTCCCATTATGTTACTATGGACTTGAGCTCTATCTAATTTAAGGTAAAAACTATGAAACAGATATAACTATTATCCCCACATCAAGTATTTTAAAGTCTGTTTAAAGCACAAGACTCCAGTTCTGAAGAAATTTATAAGGCGTTGAGCTATACAGCCAAGTAACTCAAGCAATTTCAGCACTTCCCGGTAAATTTTCCAGTCCTTAGGGAAAATTTAGCACCTTCTCTGAAAAATCACCTCCTTTGCCATTGTCTAGCTACCATTACACAGTTACAGAAATAAGTATATCCTCTTTTTAGACATGTTTCTCCAAAGCTGCAGGTCTGGGAGTCTGATTTCTGATTGCTACAGACCGAACATTATTTACTTTCATCTAGTAAGTACTCTAAAGTTTTTGCACTGTTTTCCTTTCCCTTATTCTTGTGGAAATCTTCACTAGCTCAGCCAAGGTGCAATAGTTCACAGCATTAGCATTAGCTAAGAAGCTGTATTCTATTAAATTTGCAAGACTTGCACAGTCCTCAAAGAGCTTCTTTTAACCCACTGATAAATGTGTGTTATTGTGCCTGTCACACAGATGATTCATGTCTTCTCACGTGTTTCAGGACTGGCTTATGAGCTTTAATAATTTTGGCTCTGGATCTCCTGAGTGTGTTAGCAAAGACATGGGCCATTGTATAGGCTTCTCTGTAATTCTGCTGATACTGTCTTTTGGAAGAAGCTCAGGGCCTCTTAACATTTCATTTAGGTGGCTCTCGGATGAGCATATCTCCTAACAGCTCTTCAGTAATGACACTGGCATTCTTCATACCTCCTGCTCTTATCAATTAGTCTTAGGAAAATAGTTCATGTTAGTGACTTCACTGGTTTCCTGAAGCAGTAGCAGAGAGGAAGAGACAGCAGGGTATCTGTGCTTTTCTGCAAATGATCTGAATTCCTGTGAGACAATAGGTTCATGCCCGACATGCTCCTGAGTACCTTAGACAGTGATGAGTGTGCAAGATGCTCAACACCAATCATAGTTAAATCGTAAGAGAGAAATTTCTAGACAATCCTCATTCTTGACCTGATCCATGATTTTTAGATTTCCTTGATCACAAGCTCAATCTATGATAAATAGTTATTCCTGCAAATAGAGTACTTGGAGGTGGTTAGTATTATTTGAAGATGAAGAGAGACAATAAAACCAGTATCATAGTGAATGCGAAGAAGTAAAATTCTTTCCAAACCAAATCCAAACAAAGTTGAAAGCATCTTATTTAGACACTTGGCTGTGCAGAACTAGTTGCTCAGATTGAATTAGAGGATAAAGCTTCCATGTACAAGATTCTCTTGGTTTAGTCCAGGGTTCAAAAGGATATTAAACTTTCAGGTACATTTGAGGTATTTGATTTTTGGAGTAACCCATTATGTCCTCCATAGTCTAGGAAAGGAACGATAGTTACATGCAGAAAGTGGTTAGTACCATGTTTTTAATGAATGTTTAGCCTTCATCAATTTTGTTTAACTACATGGGAAATCAGTTTTATATTAGCCACCTCCAGCCTGAGCTCCAGCAATGTTTGCTCCTTTTCCCTTCTGTGAACAGAAATCACTGAGTTTCTTTCAATCCATGAATAGAAGTTTAGTTTGATTCTTATTTGAACTGATTTGTCAATTCTTCATTTAGCAAATGTTTGCAATTGTCAAACAGTTTGAATAACATATTAGATCAAAATGATTGCTACTCTCTACTTAAAATCGTTCTCCTTTGGAATCATTTCAAGTGGTTTATCAACTTACATCAGATAATGAATGGCCTTTTGTCACAACCTAAAGGGTTACCTGGTTTGTAAGTATATGGAGATCGTGATCATAGGTTCATAGGATTCTATAATACACAAGGACATGGAGACTTTATCCTCTAAATTTCTCTGCTTTATTACAGATTACCACAAATATCAAAAAGATCACCACTAGCAAGTAAACTATCACAACAATCACCATTAGCGAGTATACCTATAATCAATAAACTGTGAATCTATCTATCTATCTGTCTGTCTGTCTGTCTGAAGCTACTACAAGTTACTATTGGCAATCAACAATCAATAACAGCAGTAATTGGTCGTATAGCCCTAATCAATATGCTAGCAGCAACCATTAACGACAACAACCAAGTAGGTGTATACTATTACAGGTTACTAAAAACTTACTGTTAGTGAAGCAACTTGTTGACAATATAACAGCAGATATGCTTATAATAGATTGCTCACATGGATACATACACACATATATATACACAAATCAATATCAAGTGAATTAGACAGATTTCAGAAGGTGACTCCAAAGCGGGAGAAGGGGCCAAAAGGAGACCAATAAAATAACAGATGGAGTCTCCAAGGATGATTCATGTCACAGTCTGGAGTCAGCCAAGTGTCACTGGTGAGAGTCCAAGATCTCGTAGAAAGTTCATGTGGAATTCAACCCGTTTAGGAAAAAGTATATGCAGCATGGGAAGTTCTCCTGTGTTGATAGAGATAGGGAGACTTCATTTTTAAAATAAAAATTAAGTCCTTTTTATATCATAGGGACAAAAAAGGGTGTAGGACATCCTATTTCAAGCAGCCAATAGATGATGTTAATTTCTAATTTTCACTTGTAACCACCAATAGATGATAATGTTTTCTGTTCTTTCAGGGCGATTTTATTTATCCAGACTGTTTTCCACCTTTTCAGATGATAAGTTGCCATTAAAGACCCTTGTTTTTGTGTTTGTTGGTGGTATCTCAGGATGGTCTGTAGCTTTTAAGTACCCCAGCTGTGCTTCAAAGAGACCAATTGCACTTTTCCAGGATGTTTCTCTTTCCCATACCTAGTTCCCAGACTCACAGTTGCAGGCTGGCAGGCCTTTCTCTGTCAGTATTTTTCAGCACACTTTCTTTTGCTCAGTAATTTTCCCCTTCTAACAAGGCCACCTTTATAGTTGCTTACATCACCTTCAGGAAAGAATAGTGGCAAAATTCTTTCCTGCTGTGTCTCCAGTCAGTTCAGTAACATACTAGAGATTAATTTTGTCCTGAGTGTTTTAGGATATATTAGGTTTCTAAAAAGGAAAATAGTTTCAA
Source organism: Numenius arquata (assembly GCF_964106895.1). NCBI lineage: Eukaryota > Metazoa > Chordata > Aves > Charadriiformes > Scolopacidae > Numenius > Numenius arquata. The sequence goes on along the minus strand of NC_133576.1, from coordinate 36,654,954 downwards.
AATCTCATATTGATAAAACATACATGAATAGTTGAAGTGTAGGAGACATGTACAAGAACAACCTTGCAGACAGGTATTTCTTAGCTGAGTGTGGGATGGTTATATGATATAATATTTTTATATAGTATGATGAATAAACACATGTCTATGTTTTTGGCTTACAAAGATTAAAAAACTTTTATGAGGACAGTAAGCATATGAGTCCCTTATCATGGTCTGGTCAGTCAGAAAAGCGGATAGAGTTATTTCTTTTCTGAACCTAGCCATATCATCTTCAAATGCATAAACTAAATTTCAGGCTATGCTCTCTTCCTAAGTTTAGCTTTGCTTGCAGTTTCTCTGCAAGGTTTCTTTGATAATACAGTTTAGCAAACTGTGAAGATACATGTACCCTGTGTACTGACGGTTGTGGTGACTGTACTAGTACTGTTAATGATATTATTTCTAGTGCATATATCATTCCAGGATTTTTTTCCACCATTTGGAAAGGGAAAGATTGTAATTAGTGATTATACATGAGTTTGAGTATCATTCTGAAATGTGTGCAACTGTATGTGTTCAACCTCATTTTAAGGAAGTAAAAGAGATGTAAGGAACTTTTTCATGGGGGTACCATGTTGAATGAACTATTTTGATACATGGCATCATAGAATCATAGAATGGTTTGGGTTGGAAAGGATCTTAAAGATCATCTGGTTCAAACCCCTCTGCCATGGGCAGGGACAGCTCCCACTAGACCATGTCGCTCAAAGCCCCATCCAGCCTGGCCTTGAACACCTCCAGGGATGGCACATCCTGGAGGCAACAACAACTTCTCTGGGCAACCTGTTCCAGTGCCTCACCACCCTCACAGTAAAGAATTTCTTCCTAATATCTAATCTAAATCTACTTCCAGTTTAAAACCATTACCATGTCCTGTCACTACATCCCTTATAAAAAGTCCCTCGACAGTTTTCTTGTAGGCCCCTTTAGGCTGCTACAGGGCTTCCCCGGAGCCTTCTCTCATTCAGGTGCACTCATTCAGGGTTTGAGGTTTTAACATGCAGACTTCAAAGAACAATCTGTAGAGTGAGCTCACTTGTAGCTCACTTATAAGCAGTGTTTCTTTTTTGCTAAATCAGGGTGTGGAGATATTGAGGATAGATAGTTGGTACACCAATGAATCTGGAGGAAAGGTTCGGGGGTGGTGTGGGTGTTTGTTCCCTATTTCCCTACTTGTTTAGGGATGGTGCCCTTTGGGTCTGAGGCTGTGTGGGTGTCATGAAGAAGAAAGAAAGTGGAGCAGTGGGAAGCTGAGTATGGATGACATAAAGCCCAGCTGGGACCTGTGTGGACTAGAGGCAGATTTTAGTGGGCAATTTGGGGACAGCCTGTTATTTCAACAACTGGTAAAATCTAGCAAAGACCTGGAATAAAAGAGGGGCAGAAAGATCTTCCATAAACACAAGCCCATATGTGGGCAAGGCATGACAGGGCTTGATTTCTCATGTGCACTGTTCAAGACTAACACTGAAAAAAAATGCTGGTAGCTCCAAAACTGGGAGCATGGGACCTGCCTTTGTTTAAAGGTGTTATCTACTTATTAATGTCAGTCTGGTACCAAATTTGAGAGAATATATGCATTCTATTGTACCCCAGTACCTAGCCCCTGCCATAACCCAAGATGCATGGGACTATGATATGTGTAATATTTGTGTTAATAAAAGCTTGTTTGCCTTTTAAAAGTCCATACCTTTGATTTAACTGAGATACTCAAACTGACCTGTATTATCCTCTTCCTCTGTTGTATTTGCGTGGTAGACATTATAAACATCTTAATTTAATGAGAATATTAGGCTAATTGAAGCTGGTACCTTGGAGTGCTGAAGCAGCAGATGCACACTTGCTAACAATGAAAACACAGAGTCTCTGGCAAACAAAATATAATCCATCATAAACAACATAAGAGCCTCAAGAAAGACAATAATTTAAATGTAATGGAATATGCTTCCCCAATGTGTCACTTTCAATCACACACTGACTCATTTAGAACATGAATTTCCCTCAGGGCTTCTGCAATTTGTGAGACTTGCTGACTATTCATGCCTGATAGTGTCCATTTTCTCTTCTCTTTACAGGGTATTTAAGTGGATAGTGTTCATTAATGCTAATAGAAAAGCTTCGGATTAATTCTTTTAAAGCAGTATTCAGAAGAAGTATGTTGGTTTTGACACAAAATATCTACACATAAGCTGTCTTTCACTACCCCCAACTGAATGAGCAAGCTGCATCTTTACAAAAACATGTACTTTTTTCAACGGAAAGATACATTTGATCTGAAAGTGAGTTTTCAGGACAGCAACTAAAAATTCAGCATTTTTGTGCTTGGGAAATTCTGACAGGCTGAAAATGCTTACATTGTGCTTCAGAACAGCACAGCATCTGGAATCTGCTATGCAAGCAAAGAGTTGAAGAAAGTTTTAGTTTTGAAAACCTTCATCTTCTTATTTTCCTGGGGAGAAGTAGGAAATATGTCTATGGGTTTAAAAATTGCTTTTTTTCCACCTGTAGTGGAACGAGCTCTGAAATCCTGGCTCAGATTGGAGTTCCCAGTGCTGCTGGGATGTTAGGATTATGATGGAGCAAAGCTGTAGATACTGAAATGTCCTGGGCTGGGCTGCTTGGGGCCTGGGATCTTCAGTTGTTGATCTAAGAATCTTGGATTGATAAACCATCTAGCACGAGATATAGCAGAGGTGTGTCAAAATATTGCCATATTGTTTATGAATACCAATTATTTACAAAACAAAACTTCCTTAGATCGAATTTTCTTTTTTTGGTCAGAACCTCTCGCAGCAGGTCAAACTACTAGGCTTATGAAAATGTTTTGTCAAGGCCTAAAATGACAACCTCTAATCATGTTTTTTCTGTGACCTGGTCTGCATGCAGCATTACATCTATGCACACATGGTGTCTCCAGACAAGTGCTTCTCTGCTGTAGGCATTCACCGTCTCAACACAAGAGCTCAGATGACTAAAGGCAGGTCTTCTGGGTTATGTGTCATTGACACAGGACTCTATATGCAGAGATAGCTCCTGACTTTGGATTCTTCTATTTATTTTTAACATACCTGCAGGAATGTGAGGTATATGAACCTCCTCTGTTTCCCACTTTAATGTTCCATTTGGAGTCATGCAAAATGGCCTTAAACTATTACATACATGGAAAATTGTCATTTGGATGCATTTGGGTCTAAGTTGCACAGCAATAACTGTCACACTGTTGTGATGTGAGGAATTAAATAAGATGCCTGTATGTAGCTCTTCACCAAAGCCTTTTCTCATTTTCCTTCAGCTTCACAGCCTTGTGCTTTTGCCTCCTTGGCCTGAGGGCATTGTGGAATCAATTGCCCTGCCTCTGCACCCAATAACTCCATCTGTACACATCAAGGTGAAGGAGGGTGGAAAACCAAGCTACTATGGCACCATTTATCTTTGCCTCTTGTTCCCTCACTGGTGTTTGTTCTCATATATATAGTAAAGTGAACACAGAATATGGGAGAAATGCGTCTCTCCTAGTCTTCCCATGGCTGATTATTTTCTTTTTAACACATTCTCCCTTGCACCGATATGTTAGTCGCCTCAGGTTCCTGAAAATGCCTACTTTGTCCTTTGAGAGTAGTCACAATTACATGTTTTCTAACTTAAGTATCATCCTGCAATTTGAGACAAGGGCCCAGTGGACTAAACATTAAGATTTACTAGTACTAGCATGACATAAACCCCACAATATCTTGTAGTTGGAGTTGTCCAGCAGAATGAATGAAAGCCTTTATTCTTGGCTCTGATTCTGCATAATCTACACAAGGCGAACTCCTGAACTTGAAGGGGGTACCACTAGGTCAACAGTGATAAACAGTGGTGGTGTTTGGAAAATACTTAGTGCTAATTATAGCTGCTTAGTTTATTTGCTTATTTCTGGAACCTTTTGTGCTTTAGTTATTGATTTTATACATACAGAGATGGTTTAGACAAGGATATTGAATCAGAGGTTTTATGTTCTCTGAAGACCTTCCGCTGAACCATGCAACAATATATAGCCCAATCAGAGTGAGGGAACCAAAATAACAGTATCTTAAGAGGACATTTTTTTCAGTGGAAATTTATTGGTTTCAAGACAATTGTTAAGGAGTGATGTTAGTTCTGCTTTCTGATAAAGAAAATAAAATGTCTTAGTAAAATATTTACCAACTGTGCAATTTCTTTTCTCCTTTTACATAGTTTTTGACTTGTGAATAGAAATATGTTGCTGCTCGTAACACTTCCACTTCATTGGACTGCAGTGCAAGTACTAGAAAACATAACAAAACCATCTAGGCTTAAAGTTGGACAACTACATGACAATTTTATTAATTCCATTGTACTGAAAAGTAATTTTTGACCTGTTCTGCTTCTCTTGTGAAACAACCTTCCTTCTGTTGTTTTTATCTTCAGGATGTGGTTCCTTTGAAATTAAAATTAGGAAAGTAATGTCTCCTTGGAAAGTAAAATACCGAAGGCATATCTGTAATATTTGTATAGAGTTCAGCAAGTTTTAATAAGCACTGAGGAGTCCACTTAGTCTGGTGAAACAAACGTGGCCCTTTTTTTTTAATGAGTTGTCATGGTTTGAGAAAACCCATAACAATCTATTGTTGTTAGACAATTATTCTATCACCCAATGACCCCTCCGCACCCGGAAAGGGGAATCGGGGAACACAAAGAAACACAAGGGTTGAAATATAAATAGATTTAATAGACTAAGACTAAATAATTAACAACAATACTAAAGAACCAGTATTAATCCCAATACTGATATAAGATATATAGGAATTATACTCAGCCAATTATATCAGTAGGAAGCTGTGCACTCCCAGCAGTGGACAGCAAATGTCGGACACTGCGAGCGCAATGGCTTCAGGAGGAACGGAAGGCCTCAGGGCAAGGAGTTGTCTGGACCGCTGCCATCAAAGGAGAGAGAGCGCTATGCAGCAAACTTTTCTAATTTATATTGAATGTGACATTCATGGTATGAAATTGGAAGAGGGGAGATTTAGATTAGATATTATGAGCAAATTCTTTACTGTAAGGGTAGTGAAGCACTGGAACAGGTTGCCCAGGGAAGTTGTGGATGCCCCATCCCTGGAAGTGTTTAAGGCCAGGCTGGATGGGGCTTTGAGCAACATGGTCTAGTGGAGGTGTCCCTGCCCATGGCAGGGGGCTTGGAACTCGATGATCTTTAAGGTCCCTTCCAACTCTAACCATTCTATGATTCTATGATTCTATGAAATAATCCTGTTGGCCAGCCTGGGTCAAATGCCCAGGCCTTGCTCCTCCTTGTCCCTGCACCTGGCAAGGCTTGAAAACACTAAAACCTTGAATCCCACAGAGCCTGGCTGGCTATAAAGTAAATATTTTCACAAATTCAGACACCAGAGTCTTCCAAAAGTGCAATTTTCCCCAGCATTAGAAGAAAAGTTAGTCCTGTGTCTCTCAACCCAGGACACGGGTTAAGATAATTCTTCTCAGGCTCCTGGAAATATCTGTTCCTGCGTGACAAGGGTTTAAGAAATGTGATCACTATCATAGTCATTCAGACACTAAAATGTCACATTCTAGAGGCACTTGTGCTAGGTCCTTGATACTTCTCTTGTTACCAACACGCAACTTAGGTACCTAGGTGCTTGATTTCTTAAAAGAACTCAAAACCATTTAGTGAGACACCTGGGCTATCCCTGCAATGCTTGGAAAAGAGCAAAACACTTCACAACAAAATCCTAACTAGTATACTAAGCAAAGAGCCAACAAAAGCCCAGCAGCTCACCTGCCTCAGACACACAGACAAATAGGATGGGTCATAAATCCCATCCTACGGGTGACTTGCTTAAGATTGCAGTCCGAGATAAAGTTAGTGTATCAAACTGTCTTTTGAAACTCTGGAGCCCTTTCTCTTTTTTCTGTTTCCCAAGTCAGTGAGCACTTTTGTTCCCTTTTTGTCTTTTAAGGTGGGCCTAATGGTGCTGTTACCAACTACCCATGTGGGATCATGGCTTGATGGATAGAGCATAAATGCAGAAAGTGAGAACCTACATATCAGTTCTTCTCCTTGAGGAATTCAAATCCAGATGCCTCCCTAGAAGTGCAGTCATAGCAATAACCTTCTATCTCTTTTGTTGGTGTTGTGCCTCAGTACAGGAAATAAAGATTTCTTGGACCACAGGAGAGGAGGAGGAGTGTTCTTCCTCCCAGGGAAACTGTAACTCGAGAGCTGTGTTTTGGTGAGTCTGGCCTGCAGAGCTTCAGATGTGATGGGTGGGATGTGTTCAGTCTCTTAACCGCTGATGAATGTTCTCTCCCTGTTGATGGGAATCTTCAAAGAGCAGCTGAATGGGGTTCTCCTGCACAAGTACTCTGATCATTAAGCACTTGGTTGACCATTGCCATTATGACATAAACTGGTAAGTAGCGAGTGCATCTTCTAGGGTACCTGAGTTGATTCATGTGTGTGAGGCATTTTTAGGAACCATAAATTGTGCAGTGCCTGGCTTCTGGATCCCAGTCAAGGATAAGCTTTGTGCTAAACTGCTCAAGAATAGTACAATAGAGGCACTTCTACACATGCATGGAAGCTTCACTTTCAGGTCCACAGGGAAGCATTAATTTGCACTGAATTAAGCTGTTTCTGTGGAAGGTAGTAGAATAGTGAGGGTTTTCAAGATTGTGACTTTTATGTAGTTAAACTCTGCCAAGAATTTCCCTTTCCAAGATGCATACTTTTTCTGTTCTAGCCCTTGATTTTCCTAATCCAACTTTCAAATCCAATGTTGCTAGAGACAATAGTGCTTTGAGTGATTATATTCGCACAGAAGATATTCTTACACACTGTTGCATTTTCTTGGAAACAGAGGGCCTACTTTTATATGATGAAGAATCTGTAATTCATTGTCCTTTGCAAGTAAATTTCTATGGTTTTGATATTAGTTCTGCCCTGTTGTCATGTCTTTATTGGTGGATGTACTGATTTCCAGTTTTATTAGCCTATTGTCAGGTGATTGGTTACATACTTCTTAATTTGAATAGTATGTTATAAGTTTGCCTGAAAAAAACCTTAAATTCACTGTTGTGTGCTTTTCTTGTATTTGCTTTGGTTGCAGCAGCTAAGGCCTTTGAGGGGAAGGATTTCTTTTTCTATATCTGTAGGAGGGAAGCTATGCTGAGTGACTCTTAATGGTTCTAACGCAGTTAGCTGTGACTGTATTATTATGTTAAATTCTCCCAAGTTTTACTTGCTGCTAGATGTCTTGATACTTTACACTTATTTGACTGGTGCATATTATGCTCAGGACTTCAATGTTTGTATAAATTTATTGTCTTCAAAATTAGATCTTCTGGTAATAAGTAGAATTTTAGCTATTCTAGATAATTCTGATCATGATTGATTTCTCTGATCACCTTTCTGCTGATTATTTTTGCATTAAGAGTTCCCTGTGTGTGCAGGATAAAAACAATTCTTATAATTTTCTTAATTAAAACATGCTACTTTACTCTTTAACATGGATGTAAAAGAGGTCATCCACAATTTTTGATTTGTGATAACGAATATAAATAATCGTCATGCGTATAATCCAAGGTTGTATTCCAGGCAGATTATTCAGCATTATCTTAACTTTGTTTATGCTTTTAAAATACACGTGGCTTCTACCTATTTTGGTCACATCTTTTTTCTTTTTAGTGGACTCTGTCATAACACAATGAAGTATGTCTTTTTACAATTGCAGATGTGTCTGGAAGGTGGCGCTGAGTACTTGTGCATTGTGAGTGATTTACTTCTGTGGGTGTTTGTTCCTTGTGCTTATTGATAAAATATTTTAGACAGGCTCCTTTGAGGATATGGACTGTTTATCATCTGTTTACTTTAACTTCTAACTAGTTCTTTTCTTTTCAGTTTGGTCGACAAATATATGTAATCTTTTTAACCGTTGTATGGGGTTTATGTGGCAAGGCTTTGGTAGTGGGGGTCACAGGCTGGCCTCTGTAAGGAGAGGTTGGTGCTGCCCTGTGCCAGACACAGCAAGTTCTGCCAGCTCCAATAGACCCATCAAAGGGCACAGCTGAACACATCAGCCGAGCTTGTGGCACCTCTGTGAAAACACTTAAGGACAGAAAGCAAAAGAAAGAGAAAGAAGGCAACAAAAAGATCAAAAATCAACAGAGAGAACACCAAGGTCAGAGGAAGAGGAGGTCATGCTCTGTGGTAGATGAGACACGCCTTACCCCTGAAAGGACTATGGCCTGTGGAGAACCCATGCTGGAGCAGGTACTTCCCCAAAGGGACCGCACCTATGGATAGGCCTGTGCTGGACCAAGTACACCCTAGAAGAGACTGCAGCCTCTGGAGAACCCACACTGGAGACAAGAAAAATTATGAGAAGGAAGGAGCAGCACACAGAAACCTCTACCTCTCGACACAACCCCTCTGCGCTGCCATTCACCTCACTGAAAGGACCGAGTATAACTTCTGGTGATAACAAGGGAAGTGGGGAGGTATTTGGAGTGAAGTTGAACCTGGAAAAAGGGGAGAAAAGAAAAAAATGTTTTCCCCAAGTGTGTAAATGCTTGTTTCCTATACTGTGTTACTGTAGCACTTTCCTATAACGTGTTACTGTTCTGTTTATTCAGTGCCTAGATTAGCTCTGGCATGGAATCACTGAGACTGTGCCTGCTTTCACTAGGGTGGATTTCTACCCAGCTACTCTACTGTGTTTCTCAGCCTTATTCATGTGTCTCTGCATGACATCGCCTCTGGCAGTGCAGCCATGCCCTATTGGCAAAAAGAGACAATTCGTTGGGCTAGTTGGAGGAGTTTCCTCCAGTTTGCTTAGTTAATGGTGCTTGGCACATAACAAGCAGCACCAGCCATCGCAGGATGTTCATATCCTATAACATTGTAAGACGACTAGAGAGTCCACTATTCTGTAACCATCCATCGAAAGGCCTGTCAATGTCGCACTCATAGCGACCTTCTAGATGTCCCAATAACTCATTCAGTCACTCTGCCTTGGTCTGTGCTCCATGTTCCTATGTACAGCTCTGAAATTTGCTCAGCCCACTTTACTCAGTCATGCTTTAGGTTTATGTATCTCTCATTTAAAGAGCGTCCCAGCTGAAACCAAGCTAGGGCAAGTTAAGGTGTAATGGCGTCCTTGATGCTTTTGCAAGCTTAAATCATGAGTTAGTCTTAATTACTAATGAGATGACAGAATAAAATCTTTTTTTAACAAACATATGGATAACAGTGAACACATGGATGCATCAAGTCAGAAAAGGTTATCAAAATTTAAATGAATGTTGCCAAGAAAAAGATTTGGGACACAATATTCCTCAAGTTATAGAGTTTGCCAATGCAACAAGGTGTTTAACAAGACAGTGGTGTAGAGGTTCAAGGAAGTCAATCTTGCATTCTTGCATCTTTTCTCTGCTGACAAACAAAACTTTTTTGCTTTCTATTAAGGTTTAAGTTTTAGCTAATGGCAAAGACTCTGCATCTCATCAAAACCAATCCAGCAGAATATATTTTTGCAAATACCCATTGTCTTTTTGCTGCCACTGTTAGGCACCAGCAAAAGAAGTGTTAATACACATACAGTTTTACTAACTTTAAGCTAAAAAAAGACATTGAAATTTACAACCCATTTAAGTAGTTGAAAGATAACTTCTGTCTCCTTTTCAGGCTGGAAAATGAAGCGCCTTCCCCTACTCCCCCCATTAAAAGTGTCTCCAGTCTCTCTAAAATTGTCAAAAGAGCTTTAGCAACTAACTGGGGAGGCCCCAGCCCAATGAAGGCAGTACATACAGCCACACTTCCTCGGACACCCTTCCAAATGTTTTCAGCATGTCATTTAGTCAGATCAGTGCAAAATGAGGGATTAGAAAACACAGATGAGTGGAAACCACAAAAATTCGTATGGTGTGTCATTTATCCCTATTCTTCCCTTCTCCCTGCCTCTCTCTTTCTCTTTCCCCAACCTCGGTCTACCAAGAGTCCTTCACGTTGCCCTTTCCAGAGTCCGTTTCACCTCATTCTTTCTCTTTTTCTTCTTTTCTCATTCCTTCTCTTGCCACAGTGTTTTAATTTTTTGTTTCCCTCTTCTCTATACATTGTCACAGTCCAGTCAATCTTTTGGATTGTAGTAGCCTTCAGATTTTCCTTCAGCTTAAATCTGATATTTTCCTTTATAGTCCCTTAGGGTCCATAAACTCCATTTGTTTGTCTCTTTGTCTTCATAGCATCAAACCCATTTTTGACAAGGGTACATGGCTTCCTATCTCACCGGAAATAATAAAAGATGTGGAGTTTTAGAGAAAGTCCTATCTAGGCTGCGATGAGTTAATGTGGCTTGGCAAAATGCCACAGAGAGATGATCGTCTTCTTTGTAGCACTAGATGGTTGTCTGTTTGGTCTTACTGGTTATCACATAACTGGAGGTAGGGTACTGTCAAGATAATATCTTAGTTTCTCCTTTCTCTTCCCTTTTCCCAGAGTATTTTTTCCTGCAAGTATTTCATCTTTTCTGCCTTGCTAAGCTAGAGGTAATGATCTGGCCAGGACATACTCCTTTTTTTTTTTTTTTTCCCTGTATGTATTTTCAGTTATTTCCCCAAGGATCATTCTTGGAGACTTTTTCTAATTTCTAACATATTATTTCTTTGATAACTCTGGTTCCTATTCAGTCTGGGCTGTTTCCCTTTTCCTTGCAATCTCTCTTAAATAGGAATAATAGTTAGAGAAACTTATTCAGGCAAAAAGAAATTTACCTTGCCCATAAGTGGTTTTGGCATATGAAAACAAAAATCTCAGGACAACCCACATGCCATGCCTTTCTTTTGGCTATTTCTAAAGTTGCAGTGTGGGTTAATTTAATTTGCCTTTCTGTCTCTGTCATAGTTGAACTTGATCTTTTTATTGATGCTGTTTGTAGAAGCATCAGATTTTCAGAATTTGTTTTCCCTTTTTTCCCATGTTCTGCTATTATTATTATGATTATTATCAGTAGCAGTAATACTATGGACCACTGCTATCAAGTATCCTTGACTGAATCCAGAGGATGTTACATTTTTCTTTGGCAAGGTTGGCTATCTGATACCAAAGATAATAAATCCACACTTTAAGAAGTAATGTATCTTTACGATGCATAAGGAAACAAGCCTACCTTGAATTTATGAATTGGTTCTCCTATTTGTTATGTTATTTGATAGTGAATCACAATTTCCTCTACTTTCTACCCATAATATACAGCATATTCTTCTACCTCTGACTCTAATTTCTTTTTGCTATGTTTTATCTTATTTTTCTTAAGAAGCCTTGGAGAAGGAAGAGCCATAATGACAACAAGGGACATATAAATTCTATGTGTACAGGAGGTATTCTCATTATTTTCTGAGAATATCTCAAAAGAATAAAACAAATTAACTGGGAACTGTGAAAAGTGACAAAGCTAGCATCTTCAGAAATGAACATTTGTCCCCACTCCTTTTCAGTTGGAGCCTGCTGCAATATCCCTACAAATTAATATAAACTCCTTAAATTAGCCACCTGTAGTCAGATGTATAACTTATAATTTGGAGTACAAACTTGCTTTCTCTAAAAAGGTGATATTTTCCACCATTAGGAAGACTGTGTGTCATTGGATTAATAGATGCATTCTGTTTTTAAACAGTATGCTTCTCTTTTTAAGCAGCAAATCTGTTGTGAGACAATAAACTTTTTCTTCTCTGTAGTACACTTTTCCTGCCCTCTTCCCCCCTATCTTAGAATACATGGAAAACGCCATATGCTTTGGTAAGTAACCCACTATATGTTTATTCACCATTACTTATGTAAGAAAATATCCTGCTTTTTTTTGTTGTTTTGTTTTTTAGTCTTAGAATAAGCACATTTTCTCTGTCTCTGCCTCTAGCTTTCTGCCAAGTTGGCTTAATACATGATTTATACAGTAGGATGAGTTAGGACACATATTTTAAATCTGAAATCTTATATTCTGCTGGATGTAGCAAGCAACATGAAAAGAGCACCAAATGTGCAGAATTTGTCAATTTTCCACACACATGCACTGTAAATAATCCTGCCAGGGACTCAAAAATGGCAGAATGCAGATAAGAGTCTTTTGGAAAGTTATCTTTCAGTGTACAGCATGTTGATTAATATGATATTCCAGTATAGGAATTATGTACAGTACATTATATCCCTGGCTTTTTCTGCAATGATATCGTAAAAGACACGCAAGGATTTTCATTATTATTATTTTGTGTTCTCTGTAAGTGCATTTATTGCAATATGCAGAAGTTACAATTGTATATTTCAATGTGATTCCTTCAATCTGGGAACTTTAGACATCCAGACATCAAGTGGTGTGCCGATGAATTCCTTAGCCCTTTTAGAAATCTGCAGATCACTACTAAATTTAAACTAATCTTAACAAACACGGCATCAAATATGTTCTTTCAGCTCTGGAAACTGGGTTTTATATGTTTCAGATTCTATTCTGTGTGGTGTCTGCAACTGGAATATTTTAAAAATGCTTTATACTTGACAGTCCTTTTCTTTCTTGCTGGTCTGTCATCCAGTCCTTGGGTTCTGCAGTACATGTATTTTGAACAGCAAAGAACTGGTCTTTAAAACAATGGGCTGAGCATACCTAACACTTTCATAGAATTGTTAAAGAATTTAATGTCTTCTAAGGTTGTGATTTAGTCTTTTAGAGATAAGTTCTTATGACAGCTAGGCTTGTCTGGATTTACGGATCAGTGTCTTTCAATGGTGTGTTTCCTGACACTCTCTAAAGAAATGCACGCCAAATTGTTCTAGCACAAATAAAAAGAAATCTAAATGAGAGAACAGGAAGGAAGAATAGGGAACTATGCAGTCAGGTGTGCTAGTTATTGTCTTGCAGTGTCTTGCAAGTTAAATAAACAGAAAACATCTTGATTCAGGGACTGCTGGAGGGTACAAATGAGTCTTGCTGTTTGGTTTGTTTATGTGCTTCTTTTTTAAAAGAGAAATTTAGAAGTTTTAAAATAGCCCATAAAAAGTATTTAGCAACTGTTTTTGTTTTACTGGTTACTAACCTGCTGTTTTAATATATATTATAATGATGTAAACTTTTTATTTGGTGTTTTGGAACTTTTACTGTCAGGAAAACCATGCTTGTCACTTGAGATTTTGGGGAGTCATGAAAGGGGTTACTGACAGAAAAAAAGGCATAACACCATCAAGAGTACGTGATTCATTCAGAGTTGCTACTGAATTTATTATGGATTAAAGAAAACTATTAGTTATTCAATTTCAAAATAGAATAACTGATATACAAAAAACAAAAATCAAAAAAACTTGCAACACTTACATTAGATGCAATGGTGATAAGGCTTTCTTCCTCTGTCGGCTTCGTTACATCAGAAGTTAGCTGAAGCCCATTACCCCTCTAAAAATGATATCCAAAATCTACCTTTGAGAGTTACACTTCCTTTCAGAGTTTCTTGTGAGCTAAGACATGGACTTCAGGGATATTTTTAATGATGCATTCTATAAAAATGCTGAATGAATATAGTAACATTCAAACTACCATGATTAAATTTGAGTTAATATTTCTTGTTTAATCCCTATATTTTGCCCGGGGATGTTTCTGTTCAGCCCTAAATCGTCTTACATAAGTCTGAAAAAACCTTAGAGGGAACTATGGTTTCTCAAAATAGGCAAGTCTAGAAAATAATAATAAAAAAGAAGTTTATTTGCATTCTATTCTAACTTAAGGGCCAGCCCTAAAGAAAAACTAGAATATTTTGGGTCTTTTCAGAATGAATTCACCTTTCTATTCCTTTTGGGTTCACATAGAGACAAAGTGCTAACATGTAACAGAGGCACATGGGAAAAAAGGAAACCACTAGATTATGTTTAGAAAATAAAACCATTTAAAAAAATAAAAATCTGAAAAAGTATGTGATGTGTGGAGGCATATAGCTCTTTGATGTATCGATGGTCTTTCGGAGCTCATTTCAAAATGTATTAAATTTTAGCCCATTAATTTACAAATCTGTCCCTTTTTTCAGCCTTTCATGACTATCTTTGGCTATGCCAATATACTTCTTACAGTTAGAGTAACACAACCTTTTTCATAAGTTTTTTTAAGTCCTGAAAGAAATTAGGTTTTCTGACTGTTTCTGAGAGGAAAATAGAGTACCAGAAATACTGAAACTTGGCTTCTTGGGTTTAACTGGGAGACCATGTAGGGTAAGGTCTACAACATTATGGAAAACTGACTCCATTGAGGAATAGCAGTTAAGTCAAAAAGACTTTCAGAAACCATTTACGCACTTTTCATGTATCATAAAGAAGAGCACAGGGTATAAACAAAAGCATTTCATGGTACTTTGTCAATATGTGTGCCTGGAGGTAACTATTATTTTGGAAGACCATTACCCATCTGTTGGCAATTTCATAAACACATATAAGTAATGGCAGAATAATTTGTGATCTTGTGAATCACTGCTGGAAGTGACACAGGAGGAAGAAAGTGCTGGGCTAACGGAGACTGGGCACGACAAGATGCTGTCATCTTGGATGAAATGAGCCGTGTGGGAGGTAAAAAAAGGCTTTCTAGATTGAATAATCCTTGGAGGAGTGTACCATCTGCTACTAAAAAGGATCCATCAGTGTGTGTATGTGTGCATCTCTATGTGTCCATTACAGTGGCTGTGTGAAAAAGGTGCAGTGCCCAGCCCAAAGCAAACAGAAAGTGAGAGGTTGCAGCAGGGATACAGAGGACTGAAAACTGAGTGCCTGCGAGAGACAGGACAGGCTGGGAGATGGGTAGGGAAGGGGCGAGATTCAACCAGCAGGAGGACTGGAAGGATGGAAGAGTTAATAGATGAAAACCAGCTGCGCAGTGAGGTGTGGTGGTCTGCCTAAGCAAGCCACTCATGTCATGCATCGATCTCCCATTGTACCAGTCAAGGATTTTTCAGTGTTTGTAATTTTCTTAATAACAGCCCCAACTCATGTGGCTACCTTTGGACTCAAGTTCACTGTTTTTCACTGGTGCAATGCAAAAGGATAACTAGAGCAGCCCCCAGGCCCCCTCAGACTAGGGGGTGGTTGGTGTTGGCCTTGCTCCTTGCTACCCTGGCTTTGTTCAGCCTGTGTCTGGTGTTTCTGTGGCCCCTCAGCAGCCTGGGTTGTTCCTGTGAAAAAAATCCTTCTTTTGAACATTTAGCTCCAAAGCAGGATGATCCCAGCTGGAAAGAGTTAAGAGAATGGGAAACTTTGGTTGGAAACATCTGAAAAGGAAAACAAGAAAAAAGGTAACAATAACCAAACAGCTTTGGTATTTGTGATTTTTGCCTATATAGTATTTACTTCTTTTGCTGGTAGTCTCTAGAAGTAAAAAGAAATAATATTAATTCTCATTGTTTAGAGAGCCAAATGCATGTAAAATTTGCTTTGATGCAGAAATGAAACAACATTATGACCGGTAGACCAATAAGACCCATTTTTCAGTGGCTTACTGCAAGTGTAGAGGGTTGGTAGCTTAAATAAGTATCCCCTGAAAAGCCTAGCCTAGCTTTCCTGAGGTATTTTGTCAAAAGAATATTAAGACAATCTTTCTACACTTAGAGACAATGCAGTAAATAGGAAAGGTAGTGGCAGAAGAAAGCCTCTGTACTGCCATGGGTAAATGCAGAACAAGAACTGAATGAGTGAAACTGAAGGCAAACAAAGAGAAATCTAAAAATTAAGGAAGTAAAAAACCCAGACAAACCAAACCCAGAAGTGATTAACTTCCAAAAGAAACTATCAAAACTAGTTGTAGCTTTATCATCTCTTGATATCTTTTATCAGATTTCGATTGCACTGTGATTCAATCAGAATAGGTGTGAGAAAAACGTAATAAGCTCAGTCCAGGAGAGAAGGGCGGAAATACTGGTGTAAGTGCTGGATGAGAACCAGATGAAATGACCACACAGAGCACTGGAGTATGCAGGACACTGGCAGATGCAGTAGGGAGCTAATGAACTTACTCATCTCTAAGAAACTATGACTGGTGAAAACCAATAACTAATCTGATAGAAACTCATCCTAGATAATCTAATGAAATTAAAGTTCTGCAGTTTTCCAGCGCCTTGAGAGCAAAAGCGCCTTGATTTTAAGTAATTCTTTTCTTTCCTCTTTTTTTTTGCCTTTCCTGGGCTTTTGTTTCTCTGAAGTTTTGAAAATGACCTTTTTTTTTTTTTTTTTTCCTTCCTTCATGTGTGGCTTTTGAAATTTGTCCTGACTTTGTCCTTGTCCTGAGTTGACTGTTTTTATCATTGAGACACTTGTCCTTGGGTACTATAGGCAACAAACCTACATATATACCTACAGTTATACTGTTTTCCAATGCTCTGATAGTGCAAAGGTGTCTTACAGTAGACTTTCTTATAATGTTAAACAATGGAAGAGGTGCATCTCTCAAATGAGCCAATAGCCATAGTTTCTGCTGACTTCAATTCTGGTTGGGGGGTGCAATGACACATTTGAAAATACCTACAATACTTTTGAAAGTATCTGAGCAGAAGTTCTCTGGTGTGTGTTCCTTTGTATGTAAAGTCTTCAATGGCTAATCCTCATTGTTTGGATGATGAAATGGTGCATGTTGTGATGTCAAGCCACTGGAATTTTCCTGTGGGTCTTGAAATTTCTCCATTTGCTGCATCACTGGTGTGGATGTTGATTTGTTTTGGACTTGTCCTTAGCATAGGAACAAACTTTAAATAAACTCAACTGAAGCATTTAAAAAGTGCAATCATTCTGACAGCTTCCATTCCTCCACTAATTAATTCTGATTTTTGCTGCAATCCATGTATAACGTACATCAGCCTTGAATAAATGAAAAAATGCATATGGAATGGTGTCTGTTCAAAATTGATACAAATAGAAAAAAGAATATCTGTACCCCAAGGAGATCTTTTTTTTTTTTTTTTTTAAGTGGTGACTGCTCTGCTAACAGTTTGGAGGGTCGAGTTATTCAGTTGGCTTATTTAGTCTTATCAGGAAAGAATTGTGAGAGAGATGTGAATCATGCTTTTATGAGCATCTGAAAGAGCAGTTGTTAAATTCATTAGAAGATTAAATCATCAGGCATTAAGGATACCCTTCAGCAGAACAGGAACTTACTTCAGTGTTTCCATTTTTTTCAATTTCTTTCAAAATGCTTTGTTGTTTTACCACCTTGTGTGTGTTTGTTTGCACACTTATTCTATTTATTTTTTATTTTGAATCAAACCATTATGAATCACTAATTCCAAGAATGGCTAGTAAACCTGACATCGGTGTGTGCTGATGGAATTTTAGGGAAAAAATCACACTCTAGGTTCTACAGTTTCAGCAAGGAATCTAGAGATGTGCGAGAAACCTGATGAAGTAAATAACTATTTTCATTGCACTTATCAAAAGACTTTTGCTCATGAGGCATGTAAACAATATCAGGATATTAATGAAAGCTAGCTTTATGGCCTTCATCCATAAAATGGAGTGGACAGATGTGTGGTAATTATGAAAATTAACCAAATATTATAAAATTGAACCATTTAAAGTTGTTTAAAATCCATGCATGAACTTTTATATTTTGATTATGGTAAACAAATTAAAAAGGGATTGAAGACACTTCCAGGCTGCTACGAGTAAAATATCATGACATGAGTACAAGTTATCTTGATTATGTATTTAAAAGTTACCTGATGAGAGCAATTTACATTTCCAACAATGGAAATCAAGTACAACTAATTGATGGGCTCTATTTAGGGGTATCTGGGAAATAGCCACAGACCTGTAGTGTGCAGTAGATAATTGCCTTTTCTTGCCAGTCATAAATGAATATATGAAAGGTAAAGCTCTAAAAAAATGTTAGCTTAGAAGCAACATAGCTGCATATATACTTTTTCAGAATTGATTACTTTCCTAGCAGGGTAAGAGGACTACAGTGCTCTTGATATCGGAAGCAGCATGTTTTGAGATAGCCTGAGAATCTCCATAGGGAATTAAAATGTAAATTGAGACCATAGGAAGAGATACCAGTCCCCACAAAAATCAAGATTCAGAAAGACAGTAGCAAAGAGTGATCAAACTTACTGATTTTCATCAAAGTAATGGTTCCTCTTTCATTTGGAGTGTAAATCTTGGAGTGTAAATTAAGAACACACCTGAAGAAGAGTGGATCACCTGGGGAAAGAGTAGGAGAATGTTGTTTTCTTTCTGAGCAGGGAATAACAGTTTACAGAGATTTCAGAATAAGCACAGGCAGGAACGAAGAGGAAATGTGTGTGGAGTTAGGAGCACGTAGCTCCATCAGGGACTGAGGGACTGATGAGGACAACAGGGAACACACAGTTAAGCATGAGAAGTGACAGGAAGAGAAACATCGTGGGAATCAGCAGGGACTCTTCTAAACTTGCTGAAAACCTCAGAGATATTGAGCCACCTGGGTGAAACTAGTAGTCGTGGAGTGTCCCTCCAGTGACCCATAACTTTGTAACTTTACAGACAGCAGTCTCAGTATTCAAAATAAATTCATACAGATTAAAAAAAAAAAAAGAAAAGAAAAGAAAAAAACCCAAACATTAAGTTCCTGTTCCAGAGTACCATGTGTTCATTTACATTTTTACCACCTGTATCATGACATTTTCCAGAATCACTGCTGACGTTCCTATGTGAAACTTCTCCTCTCGCCACCTCCTGTGCCTTTTCTCAAGGAACGGAATGTGCTAGTTTATAGTTATTATTGTTTAATTTACTTTCAAAAAATATTATCAAATGTCTTGAAAGAATTTCCTTCTCTTTTCAGTTAGGCTCAATATTTGAGTTCTGGTACAAACCTAGAATTTTAAGAGTGAGATGTTGCTCTGGTCTCTTGAGTTCAGACAGTGTTCCCAATATACAGTATCAGGGAAATTTCTGTCAGGCTGTGGCCTTTGTTTTGGAATCAGCTGATCTATGGTTCTAGGGACAAAAGAGAGGGGTTTTTTTTGAGAAGTCTGAGCTTTGTGGGTAACTCGAAAAGTCCATGTATTCTTTTATAATGGAAAGAGGAAGTAGAACCCTGCTTTAGCTAACCACAGAGGAATAATAACTTGCTACATATCAGAAATGTAGTATTTTAGTCTCTGTCTTTCTTTTCAGACCTCAGGATTTTTTTTTCTTTGTTTAAGAAACAGAACAAGTTCCAGCAACTTCCTTCCTGGCCTGTTATAGGTAAGCATGTAACTGGGCTGAGTTACACATACAAACACATTTCAGTGTTATTATTGCCTCCCTCCAACTAGTTGCTATTGCCACTTATGCCATAATCATACCACCTTCATGATCTAAGTCTTGGTCCCCTTAGCTGATACTTCTGAGTCACTTCTTTTCACACATGTTCTTTTAGTCCGTGTGTTTGGAAATGGGGCTTTGTGTACTGCCCAAATATAGCTTCCAGGTACAGTGCAGTGTCTCGCCATTTGTGTGGAAATGTTAAGAAAAGGGGCATAGCAGTTCTTGGGAACCCCTGGAATTCATACCACCGTCTCAGCAAACACCATCCAGTAGATTGACAGAAGATGCCCAGGTTTGGTTAAATAGTTGCAGAGGAGTCAGAAAATAACTTATGCATTGGACATGATTCCTTTCTACCTGAACGCTTAAACAATCATGAATATTTTTTTTCCTCACATAAATTAGTTGTTCATTGATTGTACTAGAAAAACACTTATAGGCTAAAACCTTGAGGTGCATATATTATAGCTGCCCTCTTTGCCGAAACCTCAGGGATGTCCAGAAACTTTAAGTACTGCAGCATGGATTTGCTAAGTTGAACCAAAGTTCAATAGTTGTGTTTGTTTATCTGAGGTGGCCATATGTGTCATGCATTTACTATTGGCTCATATGAACTTAAAACAGAGGGACCATTTCTGGCCTTATATACTGAGCAGTGTATGAGTAAGACTATAGAGAGAAGAAACTGAAAACTAGAAGAAACTGCTGGATGGAACAGGAGGAAAATATTGAGGTAATATTAGTACCCTCAACATCTCAGCAGCTTAATCCATCTCAATTGCTTATTTTGGTGGAAATTTAAGGAAACAGTTGAATAAGCACAAGGCAACATTTGGAGTATTTACAAGAAGCACCTCTCTTGTGCTTAACCTCTTATTTTTGCAAACCCAGAAGTAATGTGTAGGTTTTGCTTGAATTTTAAGTTTCCTTTGCAAAGAGTGAAACAAAATATGCCTATTTTATGTAAAAAACAAAGAAAAATTATTTTTCTTTGACATTAATCCATATTTACTTCGCATGTGATAGTACAACATGCTGGTTGTACTTTAAGTATCTTCTCATTTTTTCAAAATCAGGTGAGCTGCTAACCTTAACTGTGTTTCCCAGAATATACCATACTCTTTTGTCTTGTTGAATCAAACCAGT
This sequence comes from Numenius arquata, assembly GCF_964106895.1. NCBI lineage: Eukaryota > Metazoa > Chordata > Aves > Charadriiformes > Scolopacidae > Numenius > Numenius arquata. Next base: position 36,634,448 of record NC_133576.1, on the reverse strand, counting down.
GCACTGTGGGAATTCTTTAATCCTGATGCTTAATCAGAAATGCAGATTTGGGAAGCTCAGCCATAAGAAGTAATGAACGACACAACAAAATTGAACAAGAACTCTCTCCAGAGAGGACAATAGCAAAGGCAGTTGTTATTCAGTGTTAAATTGGCTAAGAATAAAACACAGTAATATCTTCACATAGATTTTTAAAAAAGCTTCCTGTTTCACAGATTTATATATTTTTAATACTCTGTCTTTTATTAAGTACTGGGATAATATTGAAGTATCAGAACTATGTGATGGAAAAATTTTACCAGTTTCATAACAATAATGAAAAAAATGCACAGTACAGCTACCTGTTAGCTACTGGTAGAACAAACAGTTGCTCTAAAGGGGACAGGTGTTTGCACAGGCAAATATCTGGCTAATATACCACTGGCATAACTAGCCTTATGATGGTTACTTCCAGTTCTCTAATACAAATGGTTTCTGAAGAGTGAAGATGGAGAAGGGTATGCATATGTCATTGTAATTAAGGCAAAACAGCATGTTTTTTTTTGTTTGGAAACAACCAAAATCACTGAAAAGGAAGAGAAAGGGAAAAAATTATAGCAGCTTAGAGAGCAATGAAATTTATAAGGAAAATTCCTCTCAAAATGTTTAATAGGCTATTATTATTATTATTTCTTCTTCTTTTAAATACAGCTATCTAGCTATCGTTCTAGCTACTGTTAGAAAAGCTCAGAACTAGAGTCAGGAAAAAAACAGGAATACAGTGAAGATCTATATCTTAGATAGCTGTATTTAAAAGAAGAAATAATAATAAAAAGTCATAACATTTTATCTTTACTCTTTTTTAAAATTTGCATTATTTCTTCATGTCTCTCCTATTTTCCTTTATCTTTTTTTTTTTTTCCTAAATGCTCATCAGTTTGGGTTGCCATCAAACTACTTTAAATAGATTTAATTAACCAAAGCAAGGTGCTGACAACCTCTAAAGGCAGATGATGATAAAACATGGCTTAAAGCTGCACTACTTGCTAAGGTTTGTTCAAATAAAGTCTGAAAACATGAAACCTGAGTGTCTGTGCTATTAGTAGAGAAGACTGATGGAAGAACTGTATCTGTATTTTCCAAAGGGAACTGCAGTTACAGGCATCTGATAGTGTTAATGGCAATAGTTATGTTAACAACTAGAAGGAAAGGGAATGGGGAAGGGGATTAGAGGTTCTTCTCACATATATGAACGTATCTTCCAGAACATTGATTATAATACATACGTGCTTAGTCTGCAAAGTGTCAGGGGCAGGAGTTTTTATCCTCTCTAGTGAGGCTGTTCCTACGGCTGCCCTTCAGCCAGCCCATGACAGTGGCTGAACATTTTCCACAGCAGGCAAAAGTAGCCTCCTGAATACTCTGCTCAGGGAGAAGGAATTGCCCAGTGTCATAAATCTACATCATTCTACATCCTTGTCCCTTCAGACCTGGTTCTCACTGCCCTCTTGCAGCCCCTTCTTATCGCACAACCCCCCAGGACTGTGACAGCTAGGTGCAGTGAGAGCAACCCTGAGGCCGCCAGCAGTTTGGGCAAGCCTGTCTCTAGAACCCAAGCCACACACACAGTCCCCTCACCTCACATCTTCTCTGTCTCTGCCTATGGGGGACTGTACAACAGCAGGTGTATCTTTCTGATGCAGCTGGCAAGAAAGTAATAGACAAATAAGTAACACCCATCTCATGTCAGTTTGTAGTTGCCAAGCTTTATTCATGTTGAACAGTTTTCCTTCTAGGTCAAAGAACCTGTTCTGTGTAGAAGTGTATATATATGTATATATGTTTCAAATTATTTTACTACTGCACCTGCAGGTTTTTTAGATGTCTGCTGGATGCAGCTGAAATTTTTTGTTCACATCAGATATACCCTCTTAAAGGAAAAGCTTTAGTGTCTTTTTATGCATGTGCGCTCTCTTCTTTATTTCCTTTGCTTTTCCCTTATGCAAGAAGAACTTAATTATAAATACACATATTCTGTTTGTATTTTTTGCATGGAAAATATTGTTAATAATTTTTGCTCCTTCTCATCTATTCTGCCTTCACAGTAAGTCCATGTCAGCCCATGTATGGAGTTCATGGAAATCCAAATGTGATGTGCTTACTCTATACTTATTCACAGAGATGGGTTAATACTGAAAACACAAAAGCCATAATTTTCAGGTATAGGAAACCTTTGGTAAATGTTTGTCCCCTCTGGACTGGTGGATCTTAATAAGCTAATCAATTGGATCATTTTCTTTCTCATACTGATTACACAGTGTTTTGACTCTTGAGCTGAGATGGATGATAGCAGCCATCCATTTAGATAATGCAGTAGCTTCCCAAAATACCTGGTGCCTATGGAAGTTTCCTTGCCCAGCCTTATTCCTTCTGCTACTATCATATTAATTTTCAGTACAATGGAATAGAAATGTGGCTCAGGTTCATGGTTCATGTTGTAAATGATTCTGCTTGTCAGGAAAGTGACCTAAAGAGGGAATTCGTGATGAGAGCTTGCCTTTGCAATAAGCCATCTCCAGGCAATTTTCATGTTATCACAATGATGAGGAAAATGCATAGTTGGAAGAAAGGTCATTTGTTTTAATGTTATCTACCCCTGATGTCACTGAGTTTTGAAGTAATTATACTCAGCCTTCTATTAGAAAAGAAAAATGCCAACTATAAGTATGGGGATTTTTTTCCAAGTTGCTTGGTTTCTGTGAGCTGGGATGCCAAATCTCTGATTACATCCTTGCAGCAACCCTGACAATGGAATGTTTTTTTCCCGCAGTTTAATATAAGAAAACCAGCGGGAGGTCTTACTTTCAAAGGCATTTGATAAAGGAGCCCACTCATCGAGCTGAGAGGAAATCAATGGATTTTTTTGCATTTCATGGGGCTCTATGATGTTTAAGTCCCATGGTATAATTCATTGCTTTTATGTGATTTTTCTGACAGCGCTCTGTCTTCTGGTTCCCTCTGTCTTTTGTCTCATGTTCACATTTTTTTTGGCAAGTTTGCTTGTAATTTTAGGCTGTGAAATCTAGGATATGGCAAAGCACTATGCTGGCACACTATAACGAGATTTTTTTTTATTTTTATTTTTTTTAAGTAGAACCTGTCAGTGGCGGCTGAATAGCACTGTTCCCACTAAACAAGCTCAAGAAAGAAATCTTCTGTGGCCCTAATACATATTCTCCCATGCCTCCCTTCAAACTTGAAAATGTGCATTAAGAAGGAAATAATCCCTATGATCTGTTTGAAATTCCTGGCCGAAGATAGAAATGAGACATCATATTTATCTTTCGCTTCTCTCCCTGGGAGCAACACTAATAATTTTACTTGGAGGTTGCAAAGCACAGATGAGGCACTCTGAGCATAAAGATGCCCATTCGCCTGCTGATGGATGTTGCAGTTTTTATGGGGCCCGCTGTGTACAGCAGTCGGTGGCTCCACAGAGTTAGTGCCGGCTCAGGTCCAGCTGTTGCTCTGTTTGCTGATGTGGTGGTTCAAAGGCTGAATTGAGTCCTGTCTGTGCTGTAAAGGCGCATAATGCATGCATTCTCTTATGGCTTCTCAGCACATGCTTATGCAAGGAGGGCACAGTATTGCGTGCCTCTCTTCCCTGATCAGGGAAGTACACTAGAGAGCCATTAAACCCTGAGGTGGGCACTTAATGCAGATGACAGACGATTGGACACAAGCAAAAAATATTAAAATCTAGTATACATTTCCTTCTTCAGTTATTGGAATCTTATTTTCATAGCCAAAGGCTGAACAGCTTTTTGTCAGGGTTTGGTCCACCGCTGAAGATCAAGGCCTGCCTTGGTTCTTCTTCACATTCTCTTGGATGTCCTGGCTCCAAATTAGGAAGTCAGTACTTTTTCTTGGTTGCATAAAAGCTATATTCCTCACAGTGGAGTTTCAGGAGAGGAAAATTCCTACTGCTCTTTGCCTGTCAGCAGTTCCTGGCCTCATGCAGTACTTTTGCTTGTGGCCTTTGATGTGCAGTATTCGGACACTCCCACAGCCTGCCATTGCAGTTGCCTCCTGGCTGGACAGGGTCTTCTCCCTGGCTGTCTCTATCCAAGCCCCAAGTTATGTGCTCTCTGTTGGCACAAATGTCCTTTCCCTCCTCCTGTCTTTGCTTCTATGTAACATCAGTTTTCAATGGTTCCCATGCTCACATTTTGTTGCCATAACTCTGCCTTATAGTTCACCACACCAATTTGTTGCCCAGTTATTTGATCTGTTTTATGGGATATAGGGAAAAGAGAGGGCCTCCTGATACACAGCTTAGATTTTACACAGAGACATGTGTGCCGCGTTACTTTTTTTAACCCCTGTGTCTATCACTTTCTAGTGGCTCTAGCACAGGCACTTCAAATAAATTTCTGAACTTGATTTCCTAGCTGAATTGTTAGCCTTGGATGGGCTAGAAGGAGAATGCAGAAACCCAGAAACCTTTTGCAGAATTTGATTCATTTACTTAGAGTGCAGAAGAAGCTGAAGTGATGAAAAAAATATGGTAAAGTTACATTTTCTTTTTTGGATGCATTGTTGTTTAATTTCATAACGCTAATTTTGCTTTTAGGGCTGCTGGGCCCAGAGGAAAGCCTCCAAGCTTATTTGAAAGTGTCTGTGCTGCCAGAAAAGGAACAGCTGAGGAGAGATAATGGTGCAATCTCTAAGATCCGAATGTCCTGGGCGACTGCTAAGCTTTGATTTCCATCAAGTTTCATTCTGGTTTAAAGAAGAAAAAGAAAAGGCAAAAAAGCTGGAATGTATATGTAGAGAAGAATTTTCAATTAGAAGATCACCACAGATAAAAGGTATGGGAAAACAGCTGAAAAATCCTGTGCTTTTGACTTTAACTTAACACAGAAATGTTTTTGTTTGTTTCAAAGCAATGTTATAAGGTGGAGAAAGGTCAAGGAAGAGGATCTAGTGAAAGGTATTGAAAAATGTTGCTCACCATTGTTCTGTTTATACTGTGCAGATGCTTTATGTTGCTGTACTTTTTCTTCCCTTGGATGCTATTTTTTTCCCTTTCCTGATATTCTGAAGGAATAAAAAAAAAGAAATCCTAGGGCCAGCTTATTGATCTAGAGCTGCCAAATCTTCATGATATGCCACTCTTACAGTTAATTGAAAGGCTTCCATCGTGTAATCAAAGGTATGCTTTCAGGAGCTGAAACACCCTGTTTTGCTTCTAAACTTTTTGATCTGAAATAACTAAGTGAGCTGTTTTAGGAAGCTGACTATGGAGATGTATGTTCCTAATTTTCTCCTTTTACTGGCCCCAACCATGCCTAGCCTTTTTAGCTCCTTTTAACAAATAGTCATTAAAAGCAATGTAATTGGCTTTGGATGCTTCTATTCCTCAAAATCTCATTAGATCTTGAAACACGCTTTCTGCTCAAAATTCCACTTTCCCTCTTCAGTGGAGAAATAGACATTGTTATTTAACTCTTCGTAGAAAAAAAAAAGATATTTTTAAACCTCTGTACATCATTCAGATTTGTGACTGTTTTCTCTAGCCTGTATGAGAAATATCGTGATTGAAGGGCTACATTAAGTTAAAAAGAAGCTTCTTTTCCAAACCAAGCTGTCTCTGTATTCTGCCTGCAAGTACCTTAGCATTGTCATAACCTTATTCAAGTGAATTCATCCAATACACATCTCACAAATATGAGATTTTTAATGTTCTTAAAATAATTTTTCACAGTTAAGGCATATTTACATCATTTTGCCTATATTTACATGTTAAAAATATGATATTGATGTAAATTTTTTAAAAAGATGATGTTCCAACTTTAGTAGTGGAGTAGCTTCTCTATTAGTCTGTTATTTCTGGAAGTATGACGTCAGGCAAAACAAGAATCTGACTCTATGACATTTTCATTTTTTTCAGTATTGAGCCATATCACAGGCTTTGCTCATTCTTTCCTGTGGCAGACAATTAGTTTTATGTCAGTGCACTCTTGTTATCATTAAACTGCTATTATTTATAATGTTGCAGTGTTTAGCTGTGCTACTGTGACTGAATCTACTGAGTGAGGTAATATGCAAGTGCATAATGATGAGATTTGGGTCTTTGTAATATAGTTTGGTTTCCAGATGTAAGTTTTCCTTGTAGAACTTAATGGGATTAGCAACTTCATAATGGCAAATCTGAGCACTATTTTAAAACTCATTTAGATCCTGATCCTGTGTCCACCCCTTTCCAGATGTCTCTAGTGTGACTGCAGGATGTAGGAGCCTTAACTTGGCATCCAGGGTGAGACTGCAATGCCTACCGTACTCTGAGAAAGGCTGAGGTGGGGGCAAAGAGGGGCTAGAGTCTTTCATAGTAACATAGCATAACATAACATAACGATTCCTACTTGCACTGTGGACTATGAGAAGTCCTACTGTCTTCTTCAGGGCTTCTTCAGAGTCAACACTGGAAATATTATCTTATAATTCTGAAAATCATGTATAACAGAATCAGATGAATGCATAAGGCTTTCACCTGGTCAGCCCCGTACCACTGTTTTTTTGCTCTGTCATGAAATTGCTTTAAAAATAAGATTTTAAAAATAATAATTCAAGATCTTTCTTATGTTCCTTTCTGTTTAAGTGCTTGGATTCCTATTTTAAATTTTCTTGAACAGCAGTAGCAGGTGAAAATGATGCTTTTCAAAAGAAAAATAAGATTACCAAACACTCACGAGATTTCAGATGCCAAGACTTAATAAGTGAGAGAAAAAAGACTCATCTTAAAGAAGTATGACAAAATGGCGAAAGTTGGAAGTACTGAAACTAGAAAGTTTAACTGTGTCCATTCAATCTTATCAAAAGCTAAGGGGGTTTTTCTCTCCAGAGAATGCAACTTTCAAATGAAACTGGAAGAACTACATTTGAATTTAATGTTGAAATTCCTATTTAAGGTCAACTGTGGTCTCTTTATAAAGGTATTCTGCAAAAATCAGCAAACTGTTTTAGTGTTACTCCTCCAAGTCACTGGAGTTGTCAAAATTTTCTACAAAAAGGTAGAAGATTCTAAAAAATACTCCAGTAAAGAATCTAAAAATACAAGAAAGAGAAAAAAAAGATATTTTCAAGTCATATCAAATAGATTGTTGCAGTTTTAGGCACAGGTTCAGAAACAATAAAAAAAGGCCATGAATGATTCAGCCATAAAATTTGTTAATGTGTCATCCAAAAGTCCCCTCATATACTCTTGTTTTGAAAGGTCAAGCTTTGCTAAAAACAAGAATGTTCTAGATAAGGTGCTCCCAGGAGGTTTAACCTATAATTAACAATCAGCTGCATGAGAGAAGAGGGACAGGAGACAGAAAACCCAATTTGCCCTCACCTGTGGAGAGGCAGCAAGACCTACTGGAGTGAGTGCAGGGACAAACACTGTCTTTCTTGTCTCAGTCATTCTCACCTCTCTTAGAGAATATTCTGGATTTGCCCATGACTCAGTGGGTGACATCAGATATGACACATAACACATCTGTCCCTCACTGAATGGCAATAATATGTCTTGACCTCAGGGAAGTATTTTGAAGATATATTTGCTTTCCAGTAATTTGACTATATAAATGGTAATGATGCTGATCTGGAGCAATGTTTCCACCCTTTCATGTAGTTTCTCGTGTGTAAAACAGACTGCCTTCTTCATCTGGAAATTCCTGTGGGGAGTTTACTGAGAAGTGAAGAGCTCATTCTCTGTAAGTGGGATCCCACTGTGAATCCTGGTGTGTTCAATTATGGTTTTCTGAACTATATGTTCTCGTGTACGAGCATATGTTCTGCCAGATAGAGCAAGGTAAGGACAGAGTGCCAATGTACAAGTGGAAGAGAGACCCCGCTACCTTATTTATTGGCATTTTAAAATAAAAATATTGACTGTCTACTTGGGTGGAAAGGCATAAGTGGGTTTAATTTTGAAGTTGACAGATGAAGGGAACATAAAGTTTCTCTTGTTGAAACTCTTTTCATAGCAGTATGATCAAATGACTAGGACAGATAGCAATTTTGCAATGTCAATTACAGTTTTCCAGTACAAAAAGTGACCAAATTATCTAAACACTTCTAAAAAAATGCATGGTTAAAAAAACCACAAACCAAAACGCATTTCATTTAAAAAACAAACATGAACAAACCAAAACCTGAAAAGATAGTGAATCTTTGTTTCTAGAAGTCATTTTCTTCTAGAAGTTGTGATCCCATCTTAACTGTATCTCCTAGGGAGAGGTATGGACAGAAGCTCCTGTGATGTAACTGGCTTCATTTTTTGTGATAGGAGAGTGCTAGCTAGCACTGGAAACATATTCTGACTAAGGCATACCATTTTTGGAGAGGAATAGGAGTCAGAGGAAGGTACAACATAAACTTTTCCTATAGAAAACTTTTCATTTTTCTTTCTTTTATATTTTCCTCTGTACGAATGAAACTTTATTTACCCCTTGCACTATATATTCATAATGAAGCCCCATGGCTTATCACAGTCATCCTTTCATTCTTTCATTCAATTTTAATTAATTATTTCTGCTGTTGTGTATCTGTTGGGCCAAACATCTTTGTATATTAGTATGCCAAAGATGATGGCAGTTATACTTGCTGAGCAACTCTGAAAATCATGTGTTCTTCTCAGAGTATTTCTAAATATGGGAACAGATTTGTCAGGCATGGAGTTCTGAAAATTTGCTCTATCTATTGTTTTATTTAATGATTATGTTACACCACTGTCACCAACCTGTTTAAAAGGAGCTAGCTGATTTGAAGCACAGATGTTTTGATTTGACATATTTATATTTACAAAATCTGGGTGGCCTGGAAGCTTTATGTTTATACCACGATGAATTGATTTTTTGAATACTCTGAAAATAAATCAGTGAATGCAAATCTGTGATGGGAGATTTCCTACCAAAAATAAGACTGAATCAATTCTTAATCTGCTTATTTCTTAGGCTTCTTGATCTCCCAGTGTTTGTTAGGTTATTAACACCAATTCATGCAATGTTACCCACAGACTTTTTGAGTTCCAGTCATGAATATTGGAAATTGTAAGAGAATTCCGATAATATGTCTTACAGAAAGACACATTTGTGCACAATGTTGTACTGACCCTTACATATTCTGCAAGGTTATGAACTTTATAGCAAAGGACAAGTTACCTTGCATAGCCAGGATTTAATTCTTGAATGCAGGGAATAGCGGTCACCTAAGAAATTTTGTGCGAATACGTCAGTCTGTATATTGACGCATGACTGGATCTGTCCCAAAGATTTGAGTCTCAACAGCACCTCCTTGTGTTGAAAGCTTACCTATTAAAACAGTTCATGGTATATTTCTCGAGATACTTTTAAAATATGCTGTTTTCTATGTAAAAAGAGTTAAAAATAGTTCTCTGCTTCACAGAAGAATCCATTTCTGTGTATTATTAGTAAAAAATATACGACCATTGCTAATGAAAATGTTAAAATTGATCACTAATTATATTTATGTCAAGAAATATTGCCATATACTTTTCAAGCAATGTATTCCCAGATCAGCACTCCCTGTTCTTTGACACCCAACCAGTTCTGCTTACAACTGGTTTAAATGCTAACATACATGTATAGTTTGTTATATGTCAGTGAGCTGAGGACCAATTCTTACATTTAAGACTTAGAAATGTTTCAAATTGTTTCATAAGAAGTTGGAAAAAACCTCACCATTGGCTTTACTTTGTATATTAAAGTATGTGCCTTTAACAACAGTAGTACAAATTAATTCTGTCAACAGCAAAGAACCACTGGAATGCACCAACAATTTTCCTATGGCATGTTATTCTGTCAGAATGCCTTGTTCACTAAAACCAGTCCGTTTCATGTTGTAATTTAAAACCTTCTCTTTTTCAACCTTTTCTGGATAGAATGTATTTATTTTAGAATTATTTTTTTTATTATTATTATTGTTGAGTGATTTTAGAGAAACAAGATATTGTAATCTACTTCAAGTAATTTTTGCCCTGTTTTGGGTTTTTTTTTTTTTTTTTTCCCACTGACCAATGTTATTAGGCAAAATTCTTCAAGGCAAATATGTATGGAGACGGTGGTCACCAGGATTTACCAAGATAAAATTATGCTTAACCAACCTAACAATTATGAGGTCTGTGGACAGGGACTGAGAAGCAGTCTCCCAGGTTCTCCCAAGTGAGAGAAGAATGAGAGAGACTTTTGAGTTTAAAAGAAGCTAAACTACTTTAATGAAATATTAATAATAGAATAATAAAAAGAAAATATTATAATATTAATAAGAAAACAATGAAATATATACAAAACTGTACCAAGCTCCCAGGATGATAATCACGTCACTGGCAGGCACTGGAAAAGTCCCAGACTGGATTCAGTGACATATGGGAGCTGAACTCAGGAACTGGATTCAGGAACTCATAGATTAGGATCAAAGACAGACGAATAGACAGACTCCTCCCCGGACGCCAGCCATTGAAGAAAGAGGCAGACCCTTTGATCTCTCAGCTTTTATACTGAACATGGGGCAGATGGGATGGAATACGCTGTTTATCAGTTTTGGGTCACCTGTCCTGTCTTCTCCTCCCTGCAGGTGAGACCCCGCTACACTCTTCCACTTCTGACCCTCCAATGGAGCATATAACAAAGTTTGCTGACCTTGCTTATTATGGGAATAAGTATAAACAGGAGCCTCTCTGCATACCATTCCTTGGTATTAATTATAAACAAGGCCTAATCACTCTGGAAGTGGACTATTGTCTGAAAAATACACCGTTAATTTCAGAGAGTTCAGTTAGTTAGAAGAGGCTTAACCGAAAAGTAAAACTATTGAAAAGAGAATTGATTCTGTTTTACCTCAAACCAGGACAGTAAACTACCGAAGGGGTGAGAAAGTGACTGGAATTCTGGCCTTAAAGGACAGTACTTAAGGGGTCACACTCTACCTTGAAGCTGGTTATAAGTGGACATTCTCAGAGATCTGTCCTGGGACCCGTCCTAACATAGAGCTTTACCAATGACCTGGAGGAAGACATAGAATGTACCTTTATCAAGTTTGTGGAACATAGCAACTTCTAGCGTGCTATCAAAAAGCTCAAGGACAGAGCAGCCATTTAAAAAGAGCTACGCACACTACAGGAATGAGCCATTAGGAACTTCAACAAGAGCAAATATGAAGTCTTATACTGGAGACTGACTGCTTGAGGAGCAGCTCTGTGGAAAAGGACCTGGGCATACTAGTGTATGGGAAGCTAAACAGGGGCTGGCAGGGCATGTTGGCAAAGATGAAGACTAGCAGCAGACCGGGTTGTATCAGCAGAAGCATAGCTGGTAAATGGGGGGAAGTGGTTATCCCCCTTCGCTTCACAGTCATTAGACCATATCTAGATACTGTGTCCAGCTTTTTCCTCCCAGTAGAAGAAAACCTTTTTCAACTGATGCAAGGTTAAAGGATGGCCAACAAGATGGTCAGGGACTGGAGCACTTGCCCTGTGAGAAGACACAAAGGGTCCGGGGCTTGTTCAACCTGGAGAAGAGACAGCTGATGAGTCATCAGACAAGTCATCAGGAGGACAGCGCCACGTTTTTTTCAGCTGTGTGGAAGGACAAGAAGACGATAATGGGAAAAAACTTAAACAGGAGGGATTTATAACAGATACAAAGAAAAATATCTCTCCATGAGGATAGCCAAGCAATGGAGCAGGTTGCCTAGTGAGGTTCTGCAGGCTCCATCCTTGGAAATTTTCAAGACCTCATTGGAGAAAGCCCCGAGAAACCTGTTCTGATCCCAGAGCTGACCTGCTTTGGACAGGAGATTGGACTAATGACCTCCTGAGTGACTCTGTAATTCTCCTTGCTTGTCTGAGACTCTCAATATTCTCTGATATTTTGTGCAAGGCAGCCAAAAATGCAACTTCAGTTGTCGAAGTATAAAGTAAGAATTTACAGAGAAATTTATTCTTGTGCAAAAGGAGGCAGTTTTAAACTGGCATTTAGAATGAAAGTGGAGTTCACACCTCTTCACGTTTCCCACCCTTGCCCTTGAATAGCACAGGCAGCAGGAACCTTTCTTTCATCCATCAATGCTGTGGGCTAAACAGGGGAAATGGGGTGACGTGGCAGAAAGGGCAGATCTGCTACTTATATGAAGACAAGAGTGTCAAGGTAGTCCTCGACATTTTGCTCTTTCAGATTAAACAATGGTACATTACATCCAGATTATCTTCAAGACTTTCACTCTGATCCTCTCTATAGAAAATCAACAGAATTCAGCAGTGCTGACAGAAGAAGCAAATTAATATAGGCAAAATTAGAATCATCCTTACCATGGCATATATTTCTGCGGCCAACAGAAACTGGCAAGGGATAGGAAGAAAAGGGAGGAATGATGAAATTAAAGATAGAGGGAGAGAGAAAGTAGATCACAAAAATTATATATAGTTCTGTAGCAGAGTAGCATCAGTGGAGGTGAACTATATGACAGATGAGAGAGAAGAGGGCTTTCCAAGAAGCAAAATAGAAGTGTCAAAAATACCTAACTATCCTGTTTTCAAAAAATACTAGGCATGTTTAGAGATGCTAGAATCTGATTAATGTCATGCAAAGTCAAGCATCTAAGCATATAAAAGCAGATATGTTCAAATCAGCGGGAATTAAGCATCTACCGTGTTTATCCAGCATAAAATTCCTATCAAGCATTTTTGTGCAACATTGATCACCTAGACAACTTTGAAAAAGTTGACTTAAAGCCACTTTTGGAAATGTGTCTCTGGCTTAAAAATGGGTTAGAGTTTTTGAAACGGTTATCCACAAGATTGATTTACCACTTATACTTAACTACTTCATTTGGCTTTGACTGCCAGAATTGTCCAGTTATGTAAATATTAGTGGTAGTTCTATTGCTAGAAACCTCATTTTTATGACATGTAATTCTGAATGCCTAGATTTAGTGAAAAAAATCCCTTTGTGTTAGGTGTTTGTCACACCAAAATAGGCTTATGTTAGTTTCAGAATATTTCTTTCCTATGTAGCTATGTAATGTCTCTCCACAACTGTGAAAAATCTATCTTTTGTCTGAAGACAGACTCAGATTTCTTAATTCTCATTTGGGTGACTTTAATCATAACATCGTGCCTTCCTCTCCTCTTCTGGGACATTTATATTACCTAACTCTGCAGTTAGATCGGAAGACTCCATCTGTAAAATGTTTCTTTTCCTTCCCTGGAGTTTGGCTTGGATTCCAGTTCTAAATTTAAATGAAACTCCATTTTCCTTGTCTAATAACCACTGAGTAATTAGGCTTTTACATAGAAAAAGAATTACCTAAAGAAATGTGTTCCTGTAAAGGGCATTTTGAGCACTGTAGATAGATGCCTTCTCTGCCAGGATACCTGCAGTTTGCAGAAAGAAATCTTCTTAAAGAGACAAACATATTCATACATATATAGTCCATGTAATTTGTAAGAGATTCTTCCATTATTTGTGTATCTTATCTTTTTCATATTACAGGAAAATGTTCTTACTTCCTAAAAGAGACATTTGTTTCTAATGGAGTGGCACATTTAAAGATTCACATAATAATATGTTTACAGAAAATGCAACTGTATAGTGCTGGGTCTTTGACTGCTTTTCATGGTATTCTACTGTAAATGGTACCTGGATGGAGGTGGATCTGATTGTTAATAAGTATTTCCATTGTCTTATGTAGCTCAGTTCCTGGCTTATTTCTGTTCTTGGTCAAATTTGTGTGCTAATATTTGAAGTGAGTTAGGGGTGAAGTTCTAATACGCTGTTATATAGTGCTGTATATCTTAATGCGCTTTGCAGACCATGGACCTAATCGTTTGCATTATTGCCAGTGAGGATTCCACCATTGGATATGTCTGTGCACTGCAGTGGACTATGGAAATTCCTGATTAGGTCAGTTATTGGAGACATACATTTGCGCATATGGTTCAAAAAGGTCTATGAACATTCAAAGGTGTTTGGGTATCCCTAGCCTGCATCACGTAGCATCAGAACCCTATTGTGAAACATTTTGGTATCTCCTCTCTTCTCTAATTGCTCTCCTCAGCTGATGTTGCATGGACCTGCAGTGCCTCATTTCCCATATCAGTGTCAGCAGCTAGCAAGGCTCTGGCATGTTATTTAGTGTTCCCCTCAGACTGGGTCCGGCTCACGTACTGCTTTCACAGTGCCTCAGGTAGACACAATGACTGACCGGTGTTTCAGAACATGTCTAGCAGGAACACACTGGATTATATTCATGTTGGACTGAGTTTAATACAAACAAACTGAGCAAAATCAGCTAAGACCTACTATTGTAAAATGTTTCAACTAGCTTTGTCCATTTTACATGAGACAGCTTAGGAAGCACTCACGTGGGCAACTCAGCTGCCAGATCAGAGAGAATGGCTCTTCCTGGAAGAGAAGAAATGATGATCACGTGGAGGGAAGAGAGTTTCATCCATAAGCAGAACTAGACAAGGAAGATTCATGTCTAGATGGTCACATGGTAGTTTTTACTAGGCAATTGGCAGTAACCTCAAAGAACATTGTTTTATGAGATGTGGAACTAAAGAAACATGGCTTCGAATTTTTCTGTGATTTGTGTCCTGCTCCACTCTCTGGTCCATAGTATTGCCAGCTTCCCTCTGGCTGGGCAAAGAGGAGAAAATGGCTGTCTCTCTCAGTGACACTGGGGCGCTGCCTTGCCAGCCAGCTTACGGCTGGCGATTTACCATCTGATTCCTATGTCTCTGCGTGCATGAAGAGGTGGAATGTAGATGTCTTTCTTTGGGAAGTCACTCTCTGCTACCCAATTATGATCTTTGGAGTAACGTGAGATCCTTAAGCTCTCTGTCCCTGTGCCAATTTGAAAATTAATCAGCGGCTTCAAAGGCCTCTGGGAGAAAAAGGTGTGAGGACCAACAAACTACATGATTGTCTGCACTTCATTTCCTCGGGAAGCCAGGAAAGCAAGCCTTTTTTAAATTTATTTTTCATTAGACTACCTCTCAAGCAAAAGATTAGCTGCAGCAGCAAGAGAATTGTCTGATATACAGTGTAAATTTTTGGAATATGTGGACAAATCAAGTCAAATGTCACACAAGCTGATAGTGGTGGCCTCTTGGGCTAAGGCAGTTCAAGACCAGATGTCATAAAAATCTTCATGAAACCATTAGTTATAAACAACTCTGTATTTGTAACTGTCCTGCTGCCTGTTTCCATGTCTTTTTTTTTTCACGAAAATCTGAATGCTTTTCCTTTCAAATATTGACAAGGGTTTAAAAAAATGTTATCAGTGCACAAGTTCTTTGTAGTCAGTAATTCCCATGGCAGCTGTGAATTTGGAAAAGCAAACAGCACTTGCAGAATGTATCTTGGAGATAAAAACCTGGACAAAAGCTCCTTTTCTGCAGATATGTGTTTGATGGGTGCGAACCACAGAAAAACTCAGTAGTGGCTAAATAATTTTCCTCTCTTTGGAATGGAACATAAAATGAGTACTGAGCAGCTTTTATCAACACAAAAATTCAGAAAATGCTTGTGAAGGACCAGTAGGGGGCATTAGTATTCCATACAGAAAGGGGTATTGCAGTAATCATGAATTATTTTATGCATTTACTTTAGTATTAAAGTTGAAAAAGCTGTAAACTGTATGCTTTTTCATCCTCTGTACATCAGAGTATTTGTCTATTTTAACCCTGAATGTATAGGTTCATTTAGCTATTTTCATTTAACTGGCAATAAGCAAAGCCTTTGAAAATTTTCATATTCCTCATCTGGAGACTAGTTTGCAGCCCATTCGGTATTCAAATGTAGTACCATTTCCTCTTTCTGACAAACATGGAGTAATTAGGCTTTTCCATAGACAAGTGATTACCTAATAAATGACCTTCTGCAAAAAGGCTGTATTAAAATGAAGCAAAAGACATATTTAGTGCAAATGATGTCCAAGCAATAAGGTGCAGGAAAAAAAGAGAAGCTTTGCATAGCTGATCTGCTTCAGCAGCTTTAGAAATAATGCAAATTCTCACTTGTGGTCTACACTAAACGTAATTATAAGTCTGACACTATGTGTAAATTCTTAAACACAAAATGTGATGGGCTGCTTGTTGTATTGGCTGTTAATTTCCTTGAAATCATAGGTACAACCAGAAGGAAGCACAATCAAACCAGAAGGAAGCATGATCACATTTCATAAGGCACATACCACCCGTGTATGTTTCAGGCATAAAATGGAAACAGCAAGAAGATGATAGAAGATAATGTCTGAGTTGCATGTAGCTTCCCATGTCTCTTTGCCAGTATACTTCAGGGATATCAAACAAAAGAATTGCAAAGAGAATGCCTTTGAATTATAGTTTGAATGGAATGTCTAACCTCGGTCTACTTGGATTAGGCAGATTTGAAAGCGCATCATGTGCAATCAAAGCTCTGTGTGTGTGTATTCTGACATCCTTTCAGCATCTATCCCTCACTGACTGAAACTAGAACTTTTGCTAGGTGTATCTGGAAGCAAAATACAACAAAACAAACTACTTACTGTTCCTTCAGCATCAATTAAAGTAAGAAAACATTTATTTTTATCTGGCAATGAAGCTAAACCTTCAAAAAGCTAATGTTTTTTTTTCTCAGTACTGAAAAAATGCAGTTGTGAGAAAATATTTCAGTCATGGAATCTTGCAAATACTTAAAAAGTTAATTTAGAACTTTTCAAGCTGTAGTAAAGAGAAAGATTGTGAGAGGATTCTGGGCCCTGGGCATTTCCTGGGGCGAATAAATGGTTGTAGGTTAATAATCCTCAGGCTAACCTTGAACCTGACTACTTTTCTCAGCATGTCAGCAGTCCCTAGAAAATGCCTTAGGCTCATCTACTACTGCTTGATCAGATGTGTCACAAACTGGGATGGTTCAAGTGCTGAATTTTTACCCATCCTACAGCTCTGTTGATTCACTGTTTCTGGCTCTCTCCAGAATCCCTGATTACCATCCATTTAGATGTAATAGGAAAACCCACCCTTCGCACAAAATATCAGGGCCATTTCCACATGCATCCATGCTTGTGTGAGAAAGGGGAAGAAATCAGAGGCTGGTATTCTCATTTTTTAACTATTAGCTCCTACTTTAGATAATTAGGAGACGTTTTTCTTTAAACTGTTGGAAAGAGGAGGCTCCTCCTGAGGGTAATTCAGAACAAATGTCCATGTTAGGCCCTCTGTCAGTATAGTTGTACTTCTCCCATTAGATATCTCCAGTAGCAACTGAGGATTTTTTAAAAATAAAATGGTATGTGAAAAAAATCTCACCTTTTGTAGGATTGCTGAGGTCAGTTGCTAAATGAGTACTTGAAATGTTTCTTTCTCTCTCTTTCCCTATAATATATTCTAATACGAAGCACAGATTCAGGCCATTGCAGAAGATGAAGAACACTGTAAATTGAGATTTTATGTATACTTTGTTCTCTCAAAGTATAAATAGAAGACAGCTATTTGGATCCCTGTTCTGTAGTCCCCAAGACCTCTTCTTTGACCCCTTGGTACTGCAGGGCCTATAATGTGTCAGAGTAGCAAATAATTTGTAATACACTTTTTGGTTCAAGTGTATCTTAGATATTGACAAAAGAACTTCCAACAGACTTCTATCCAGAGTGTTGATAAACTTTTTTAGATGCCTTCAGTTGACAATACAGGCAAGTGTGCTAGGAAGTGCAAATACAACATACAGAATATTTCAGTTTTTAAGGGCTTTTTAACAAGATATTGGTAATTATTAAGATAACAGGACAGAGTCTCCCTGTGTCAAAAAGCATTGTCCACTCTTAGTGTTGACACAATCAAGTCATTTAAGCCCAGGCACTGATTTACTAGTGGAGAGGGAAGGAAGAGGAGCATGCCACGTAATGTAACGATGGCCAGCTGGCACCAGTGTAATTCCTTTATTTCCACTAAGCTTGTATGTTGCTTTTTTATTTAATAAGTCTTGTAAGAATTTGTATTTTTCCCAGACATGGATATACCATGATACAACTGTTTGGCTCTGACTGGTTTGCTCTGGACAGCTATGAATGGCTTCTCTTGGGTTCTTCACTCTCAGTAACAGAAAAAAAAGACTTCTATCTTGCTATAGATGCCCTTATTTACATATAAAAGACTGAGTTTTCTTTGCCAACATCACAACACTGATAGACCATATCACTGCTGAAGCCTTAATGCACCTATATTTTTACTGTTATCATAGCATTATTTGCATTTCAGCTGACCTTTCTTCATTGGTAAAACAAACCATCTCAATAAATGTTACAGCCACTAGTACCTTTTTGGAGTAAAAAAATAATTAATTATCATTTTGAACTTGCATTCTCCAAATGAAACCAAGCCACGTACCAGCAGGCAGAAAACTCAAACCTTTAAGAATTCATGCAGGAGTGAACGTTTGTTGGGTGTCCCAGCAGCCTATACTGCTGTCCTTCCGAGAAGATCCAGTTGCTTAATCCTGACTCAAACATTATAGGTGGCACTGTGCAAAAAACCAATAATGATGTGTATTATCCTGCCCAGGTGATTTTTTTTTCCCATTTTCTTCTACATAGCTAGTATTTTGTTCTCAGACTAATGAGATTTGCAGGTGTTTGGCATGACATCAGATTGGACTCTACTTCCTTGGTTTCTTGACTGGGTCCCAGCACATAAAAAATTATTTTACTTAAATCAAAAGGGACTGAAATAATAACCCACTTTCCTCTTGCTCTGCCCCCAACTGCAAACATAAGGATAAGTAAAAAGATGTTTGTCATATTGCTGTTCTATTTAATAGTATGCGCTGTTGTTATAGTAACTGAGGAGGGAAATACATTTTTTAGCTTTATGTTGACAGTGCTCCTTTAAACAAGAAAGGGAAAATTAGAAAATAGCATTTCATAAAAAGTTAAAATATAGCTCAACAAAGCCCATCTTTGTTTTTAGCAGCTGTGTTGTTTCTACATGTATAATCTATACATCTATCACTTTTTCTCTTCACTGTGAAGTCACAGATTTGTGGGCACAGGATATAGTGGCAGATGATACATATTGTCTTAGTGTAATAAATTACAGGTATTTAATGCCAATTATTACAATATTGCTAGCAATACAAAATATTATCCAAATGCAAAATTTTAATGAAGTTTAGAAAAAACTTGTATTATTCCCCAAACTATTTCCTAACTCGTTGGATTTCTCATATTTGTTGTATTAAGAGCAACTGTATCAATGCCACATGAATCAGTGATTTATGAAATGATAAATCTATGAAAAACCTGTGACAGTTAAAAATAATAACTTTGACTTTGAAATTCCGGTTACTAGTTTTCTTCTGAACCAAACTTAAAACACAACTTCTGTGTTTTTATGGATCTGCATTTGGCTTCCTGTAACCTCCAGCAAGATGCAAATATCGTGTGACGTTACCCTATAGGGCAGTAGTTGAAAAATAAATAAAATTAACAAATATTAGTATGTCCAAACATTAACCATTTTTGAAAATGAAATGAATTTTATATTTCTTTTTTGACTGCTCTCACATTATCTCATCTCTTTTGCAACTTTCCTTACAATAGATATTTTTGGTTCAGCTGCACAAGACATTTGTACGCTGCCATTTTAATGTCGTTAATGGCATGAGACCCTTATCTTCAATTTTCATCAGAATATTTTACTTGAGCTGTGAGTCATTCCTGAAATCTTTTGCAATACTAAAGATTTAATTTAAATAAGACTGACGAATATTTGAAATTGAAGTTCTGTGTATGCTTCAGGTGAAGACTGTGCAATATGCCTTAGAACCCAATTCAGCAAAACAATTAAAATTACATTTAGCTTTAAGCTCATGACTAGCTGCCTTTGTTTTGTTGTTCCATTTAATGGTTCTTCCTGCTGTTATATAATTCATTCAAGAAGCAATTTGGGATCTGTATCATCTGCAGATGGCTCTCATACGGCAGTAATACAAAGTCCTCCTTGAATTAGCATAATAAATAATTTTCTTTAAGAAGACCTGTACTCCTGCTTCATATTTAGTGAATTCTAAGCTGTATGGAAGTGATATTCAAATCCATCCATTCATCCATTGATAGTAACAGTGAGATTCTCTTAATTAAATACATAGTAGATAGTTTTGGGGAAAAAAAATAGATATTATGAAATCAAATGCATTGCACCTTCTATATCACATTTTCATTGTGCAGTAGGTTATGAACGAAATCTTTGAGATTTGGCTGTCTTCCAAACGGGTGTTTCTTAGGCTTTCTTCTCAAAGTAAAAAGTGTTGCACCAGCATGGCAGAATACGATTGCACTGAAAATTGTTTTTTTGCCAATTTTAATACTGTTTTTTATGTTACTGGGAGGCTTTTAGGGAGCATATTTTTACATTCTTTACTTTTAGAACTGACGTTTAGTTTCTTACCATTTTTAAATGAAACCTAAGAATGTAGGTTGTAATGCAAGTACTTGAACCTTATATGCTGCGGGACCAGAAAACGTGGGCATCAATGTTTGAAGAATTTGCCAGATCGTGGTTCAGTGGATGTTTTCTTTTTGGTACCTGCATTTTTTCTGAGCCACACTGCAAACTGACTATTGACCACAGCAGCCAAAATGTATTAGTTTTTTGACAGAGGTCAGCTGATCCAAAAGAGGTCAAAACAGTGTAATGTCTGACGGTATTTTTAAACAGAAAGCATGTGGGGATTCTGCACTTCTCTGCAAGATGCTTTTATTGTTAAAATACTTCAAAGATCACTAAAAGCCATCCAAGTGTAAAAGCACTTGGAAAAGGTTGCCTTACATCTGTAGCAGACTGATTTTTTTTAAAAAGCTTTGTGGCATTGTCTTTTGCGGCCAGCAGCTGGGAAGTGACAACAGAGGAGTAACATTTAGGAAAGATGGACAGACTTATACGTAGTCAAGCCAATGTCTGAGGCATCTAGCAAATGTCTGGCCATTCTGCTTCTCCCTCAGTCATTCTTGGTGCTTTCTCTTTACAATTAGCTAGTTTTTTGTCATCTACCAACTCACATACCCTTTGCAAAACATAAAAGTTTGGGAAAAAATGACTCCTTTTGCAGGCCTTGAAAATGGTATGCTATAGGAGACACCGTTCTGAAACTCCTGTTACTCTGTGTGAGTCACACCTCCTCTATATAGAGGGAGAGACTAGAGATACCTGTGCAGAAATGGAATAAAATGGAAGATTGTGCCATTTGTGTACATCTGTTTCCTTTCCTGGGACCCTTCCATGCTCACTTCCTTTTCTGTTCTTGGAGAACATGGCAAAATACAAATTCACCCTTTGCAGACCCTGAAGCATATTCCCACACAAAATAGAAACTCTTTAAAAAGGAGAATTAGAGCTGAGACTATTGTTTAAAATGTCAGTCTGCTGCCAAACAACATTTTCTCTTTATAAATTAGATTTGCCACAGTTCTTCTCACTGCAGTCCTATGGCACCATCCTGCTGCATCAAATATTCCATTATCTTAGAATTAGGAACAGGCAGAGTTATAAATTGAGTAAACCTTTCAAAGATCACTTCTTGAAATCTATTGATGGAAAACTCTGCTAGGCCAGATCTGAGCAGATCTAATTACTTGTGATGACTATTAATTAGCACTATTTTCATGCAGCTAATTTTTTGTTCTTGAATTCTTGAACTGTGCTAACTGAAGCTCAGGAGGCTGAGGCACTTATCTAATTCTCCAAATAGTTTTGGTGCAAATAAAATCAAACAACTACTTTTTGATTGTGTTCCTTATGGCCTAATGGCCGATATTCGGCTGAATCAAGTGGCTATGCAATATATATACAGTATGAACTCATGAAGCAGTGATGAAATTGCAATAAACAAAATGTTGGTTTTTTTAGATGCACATTCGAATGTTAGCAGGTCGGGAGAGATCCCAGTGACCATAGTTTTCCAAAGGCTTGCTCTGGCCCTTAGAGGGGCTCAGGCAGTGTGGAAGACTTGGCTCAGGCACTGCTGGAAGTTAGGGCAGGCAACTGAGGGACTCAGAGGCTAGGTTTCCAGGAGCCAGTAGGGCAGACCAAGAGGAAGGGATCTGTAGAGTTAAACTATGGATCAGGCCAGTCCCTTCTCATGAAAGGCCGTATTGCGCACTTAAATGACAAAATATCTTGATTGCATTGCCCTTGTTCCAAACTGCAACTACACAGAAAGAGGCAACCTGCCATTTAGCAGATGTTCCCACCTAGACAGACACTTTCAGTCAACAGCTGAAAATAACAAATTAACTACACTTCAGTGTTCATAATTCTGATTGACCACCCATTGCCAAATAGCAAAAAACATGTACCTTTCAAAAACATACAGAACATTTCTCATAAATACAATGCAAGTACTTGGAGTAAAGCTTTCTATTTATAAAGCCTTATTTATAAAAACAAATCCCATGGTAAAAGATGCCCAGCATGGTATTAAATAATTTTACTGCTTTATGTATGTCACGACTGACATAATACAGATCTGTCTCTGACTGCCCACTGAGTGCAATGTGATGCTTAGAAGCGAAATGTTGCTGAAGCAACTGTGAGCCCATTGAAAATACACCAGTTTATTTTAAGAACAAACCAAAATTCCATTCCGTATCAAAGCAAAACAGTTACAGATGAGCAAGGCTGTCCAGGGAAGTAAATTATGTGGAAGTAAAGAATAAATGTAAATGTATTATAGAGTATGTTGGCTATGGACCAAGAAGTACATTTCATTATAATTGGTCTGTTGAAAGAATCGATCCGTGAGTACAATTTCTCTACGTCAAACCAAAATAAATGTTATAAATCAGTGAAGCTGTATCATTTGAATATCTGTAAGAAGAATGAAGCCACTCAAAACTAACACTGTTTATGCAGGATTTTTTTTTGTTTGTTTGTTGCTTTTCTTTTTAAACTGCAATGCTTGCCTTGGTTAAAAAAAAGGGGGCTCGTGAGTCTATTAATTGAAGCGAGTCTAAGCATTTCTTGCAAGTTAAGGAGCTGGGCATTTTACCAGGGCAAGTAGTAATATCTATGATACTCAGACTGAGTTCCAGCAAACTGGGTTTCATTCCTTGTCTATATGGTGTATTCCATGTGTGGGGTCCCGTCTGTGGTCAAAGATCCTGTCACTTAAAATTTAAATATCAGTTGTATGAGAATTACTTAATCACAAGACAATTTAGGATTTCACCATGTTTGTAGTAGTCTGATGACCAAAAGCTCTGATTTTTAGCTGGGAAACAAACTGTCCAGTCTTTTTCTAGAGGTCCAACAGGAAGGAAAAACAGCCACATATTTTACTCTTAAAATGGCCCGTAGTCATGAAATCAGAAGTTTAAAATGAAAATTACTCACTAGATATACATACCTTATAACACAACTGCTTTTGCAAAGGATTGGCTTTCACACATTACAAAATCACAGAATGATATGGGGTTGGAAGGAGCCTCTGGAGATCATCTAGTCCAACCCCACTGCCAGAGCAGGTCCACCTAGAGCTGGTTGCACAGGAACATGTCCAGGCGGGTTTTGAATGTCTCCAGAGATGGAAAATCCACGACCTCTCTGGGCAGCCTGTTCCAGGGCTCTGCCACCCTCAAAGTAAAGAAGTTCCTCCTCGTGTTTAGATGGAATTTCCTATGTTCAAGTTTATGCCCGTTACCTCTTGTCCTATCACTGGGCACCACCGAAAAAAGACTGTCCCCATCCTTTTTACACCCACCCTTGAAGTATTTATAAGCATTGATATGATTAGAGGAAATGAAATTAACCTCTTGAACCCAGCCTATCCTCAGTTATCTGGCAGCTCTAACACAGGGAGCTTTCCTCCTTTCATCCTTGTTTAGGTGATTTGGAAAGGTAATGCCCCTGGGTCTGATCCTTTGACATGTGAGAAAATGAGAAAAGTATGGCAAGGAAATCCAAATCCAGCCCATGTACTACTCCAGCTTCAAGGCCATTGCAATAAGCACTTTCCCTGAAGAGCAAAACATCAGAGCTCAAGTCTAAAGCACCTCTTTCAAGGAATCAGAGCTTTTGTATTATCCAAAAGGCAATATAGCAGCAAATAGTATAAATTCAGACTTTTGTTGTTAGCTATTGGCATAAATTCTAGTAGTAGCAAAACAGAACATAAATGTTGGTCTTACACTTTTTACTTTAAAATGAGCCTTAAAAAAAGCAAGCTTTGGTAACTTTTATTACCTCTGCATGAAAAAGCTGCCACACAGGTGATATAGTGTGTCATATGGAGTACCTTCATTTGCATTCACCTCTAACATACACCATTAATTGCCTTCCTGTCCTTCCTACTAGTCTTGGTAACCTGGCTCCTTCCAGGAACTGGTGATCCCACATGCTGCCTCTTCTTTTCCTACCTGAGGAGGAAATTGCTGCCCAGCATACATCCTCAGCTCTTTGATCCCTCTTCAGAAGGGCAGTTTGTCTCCTTGCAGTTCATTCTAGACCATTTTAAAGCCAATTATCTTTGCCTTGCATGATGATACATGATAATTAATGGGAATGGATAGAGATGGTTAAGAGCTCTTTATAGCTACTGTACCTGGAATATATTGTATAATAAAGTAGTGTCATAAAACTACAGTACATATGAGGCTTTTATCCAATGTTCCTGAGTTTTGTGTTATAGCATTACATTTTAAGTTCATTGAACTTAATGCAAGTGATATATCCTATTTTATTAATCAAAAGGCAGCAAAGATGGCCAAAAAACTCAGTCATGAGACATTCAGGATGAACTGAAGGGCACTGAGTTGATAAAATCTTAAAACGGGATCTAACATACGGATTTTTCCTTTTCCTGCCTTTAATAATTTGTCTTAAATGCTTGCTTGCCTTCTGTGTCTTATTTCTGAGCTCTATATTTTGAAACTAGATCAGCTGCTGTTTCATTGTCGTGATTTTGGCCGAATTTACCAAAACCAGACAGACAGATGGCCTTTCCCCCCTCCCTGCCAAAAAAGGAGAGGAGAGGAAGAGATAAGAAGATTTAGAAGTTTAGAATGAACTAAACTACTTTAATGAAGAATTAATATTAAAATAAAAAAAAAAAAAAAAAAGAAATAGATACAATATATACAAAACCATATCAAGCTCCCACGTTGACAGTCACATCACCGGCAGGCACTGGGGAAGTCCCAGACTAGACTCAGTGACAGATGGGAACTGGGTTCCAGCTCTGGAGTCAGGAACACATGGATCGGGATCAAAGGCAAATGAACAGACAGAGTCCTCTTCGGACGTCGGCCAGAGAAGAAAGAGAGTTGACCCTTCGATCCCTCAGCTTTTATTCTGAGCATGGGGCAGATGGGATGGCATATCCCAGTTGGTCAGGTTTGGGCCACCTGTCTTGTCCACTCCTCCCCACAGATGTGACCCCTCTACGCTTTTCCGTTTCTGACCCTCTAATGGGGCAAATAACGAAATGGGCTGACCTTGGATGTTATAGCAATAAGTATAAGCAAGGGCCTCTCTGCATACCATTCCTTGGCATGGAGCACAAACATTGGTCTTATCATTCTGAGAACGAGCAGTTTTCTCCACAATATGCCGTTAATTTCAGAGAGTTAGAAGAGGCCTAGCTAGGATGTAAAACTGCAGAACAGAAAATTGGTTCTGTTTTACTTCAAACTGGGACATTCATGTAAGTTCAAACCAGTAAAGTTACATTTATACATATAATGCAGAATAATTTTGGCTGAAAGGTACTATAATAAACCCTAGTGTTTCAATAATTAATAGAATACCTTGTAGATAGTCATACTTTTATCACAGGATCTCAAAATCTCAGATAGTATCTTCACTGTGAGATGCTGACATAGAGGAACATGTCAATCCTCATGACTCATCCTATACTCCTAACAAATATACCTCAGAATACCTAGTTTTCTGGCTTTTTTGTCCTGCCCTATTTGACACCAGTTAAAATGCAATGTTAAGCAGGTAATAACTGAGAATTATCTAAGAATTTAAATGTCTTTGTTGATGTCTATTATTGAAAAGCATTTTTATGCTTTGACTATCTCTAATTAAAATAGTAACCCAACTTAGTCAAACATGAGAGTCTGCTGAACACTGTATAATTCCAAGAATGACCTATGTCAAGGTAGAGTTATGTTTAACAGTGCCTATAAATAATCTTGTGCTTTAAAACAAAGCATACAAGTAAAACATTTAAAGCATGTTATAACTATCCTGAGGCTAAATTTTAAAAATCCAGACAGTTCAGATACACTTAAAATATATCATTTAACATATCAAAGCTAATAAATCAAACAGCTAAAGTAATTTTCATTCCATTCTTATATGGATTGACAATAACCATATGTTTAAAGGTATTCGTGTGCACTGCCTTATGGGGTGAAAAACTATTTCATTAAATACATACCACTTTTTTCCATTGTTATACTTCCTGTGCTATATTTTCTACCTGAGTGCATTTTTTTTGTAGACGTACAAGAAAAGACAGAAAAGACAGAAAAGAAATTGCAAAATTGTAATGTATCAAATTCTTCCATATTGTTAGCTGTGGAATGCTTCTAAGTTCCTAGGGCTCATCATTTCTCAAAAAAGATTAATTTTATCAGCTTCTATTTTTTTTTTTTTTTTTTTTTTGCGAGCTTTTGTGAGTAGAACTATCTGTTTCCTTTTTATTTTCTTTGTATGCATTGAGAGTTGTGAAAGGCACTTTTTGGAAGAGTTATGGAAACATAAACCAGCATGATCTTGTGTTGCCCATGGCAGCTAGGCAACTAAGGGGCTAATTAGGTGCCCATTACAGTAGGGATGTAAACTGAAGCAGTGGAAGTCTCAGCAAAGGAA
Source organism: Numenius arquata (assembly GCF_964106895.1). Lineage (NCBI taxonomy): Eukaryota > Metazoa > Chordata > Aves > Charadriiformes > Scolopacidae > Numenius > Numenius arquata. The sequence goes on along the minus strand of NC_133576.1, from coordinate 36,607,546 downwards.
TCTGAGAGGAAACATGTCTCTCACAGCATATGTTACTGAGTATATAAATTTTTATATATATATATATATATATGTGGAATGCTATGACAAGCCTAGCAGGAGTATATATTACCCTAATTGGCCTTGATTCTGTTCCCATAGAAGTAGTTGACAAAGGTCTTACCGACTGCAGTGTATTGGGACTACAATTATTGGCAGCATGAGGAAAGTCTCATGGATTTGTCACAGGTGAAAAATTAGCATGTTAGGTTTGTTCCTGCTTTTATCTTGTGTTCAGAAGTGAGCTAATCTCATAGACTTAATCTACTCTCTGAAAGGGTAGTTATATTTGATTTCCTTGCACTCTACATTTTGCCATTGTATAAAATAACTATGTTCTCACATTTGAAATATTCTTACCCTTCTTTGAGCAGTCTATTTTGCATCACCAGTGCTGGCAGCTATCTGCTGTTTCAATGTAATATGTTTGGATTCCTGCAGCTTTAAAGATTTTTCAATCTAATAAAATCATAACCAATCAATTTTTCTAATGTAAAGATTTAAAACTGCAAACTGTTTGCTAAGAAATATTTTCAAGCTAAGATGCCTGCTGAACTGTGTAATAGACTCTACGTGATTGGCTTAATTCTGTACTCTTAACAATTTTGTGTCTTTATTGATGTTTTCTGCAGTACTCAGGCTATGAAAAATTATGCATCCTTCTCTCCAGTTTAGAGAAAAATAAGTCGTGGCCGCTAATGATTTCACCCTATCTATTCATTAGAAATAAATGAGCATGGATGGTTGGTCATATTTCATCTTGTACTGGTCTGGTAATATTTGTAAATAGGATAATAACTTTTCTAGTACTTTGCCTCTCTTTCACTTGAGACTTGTTGCTGTCAAACCCAGGAAAGGCAAGTCAGGCTGATGAGCTAGAAAGTGCCATGAAAGGTACTGAAGCAACGCAAGAGCCTGTCAAATCCAGTGGCTCCTCCTTTCAATCACATGAGGTTCCAGGCCTGAAAAATAAGAGCAGTGTGGTTTCGGAGAATTAATTGGAAACCTCCTTTTTCCTGCTGACTGTTGGCCTTGAGGACCTGCCAGGCTAGAAGGGAAGATGTCTAGTCCATCTTCCTGCTGAGGCCGGTATCAACTATAACGGTGTAATCCCTGGCAGATGTTTATCTAGCCTTTTCTTAAAATCCTTTAGTGAGGGATAAATCTGCAGTCTTCCAGGCTGTTTATTTCAGTGTACCACTATTTGTGTTGCTAAGTTTGTTGTATAAGACAAATACTATTTCACCTGATCAAAGTTCATTAGTTTATTTGTTTGCACAATGTTCTTTGTCTTTGGCAGCAGCTTTTTGTGCATATCATTGTTATGTCTCCTAAATCTTCTCATATATAAACCAAGCATTTTGAGTCATTCTCAAAATGTGATTCATGTCTCTTAGGTCACTGGTTCCATTTGCTGTTCTCATCCAGATTTGCCTCATTTGGCCTATGGTGTTCTTTGAAGTGTGCTGCCCCAAACTGGTCATCATATTCCCATTGCAGTCTTAACCAGGGTAACTCAACTGGTTATTGATTATATTAATCTTTCTAGTCATCTGAGACTGGCAAGCCATGCTGCTGTTCATAATCCCAGCATGATACTTAGCTGTGGTGTACCAACCAGCATGAGAATAGATCCTGAAAAGAAGATCTCAACAGTACCTGGTACCACTTACCTTAAGACCATTTTTCTTTAGCTTGTTTACAAAAGGGTCATAAGAGACTGAACCTCATTAAGCTTTCTGACAAATTTTAGAATCGATATAAGGAATTACAGTACAAAAATATGCTATGAGAGGAATTTTTCTTTCCTGACAAAAAAAAAAAAAAAATGCCCCTAGTAGCAGTTACAGTGTATTAGGGAAAAAAAATCTCAATTTTTGGTGGGGATGGTGGTAGCAGTGAAATGGTACCTGGATGTGTGCCTGTCTACTTAACTCTGTTTTGCCTTCATTGAAGTAGATGTGAGCCTTTTAAGAGGGTAGCCAACAAAACAGAAAGGGAATTTTCCCAGGAAATCCCTTCACTTCCCAGGAAATCCCTTCACGTGTTGATGCCTTTTGTCCTTCTGATTTAAATTATTATTTTTCTTGCTATTTTCCACAACAAACCCATGCATTTTCAACAGAAATCATGTCACATTTCCAATTAGTAAATAATTTCTGGAATCAAAATTTGCATATTAAAGCAAATCCTGGAATGTAAACTTTGAAATCACTGTGGTTCTATATAAAAAAATTAAAAAGAATCAAAGTTGTGGTTGGAAAAAAAAAAGACATTAAAATAGATTAAGTTCCTAAATTATTAGGATTTTGTTATGGCATGTTGCAGTCTTGGTCATGGATTCAAATCCTTTTCAGCAGTGGCTTGGTCTGTAAAGATAATATTTGCCTAAAAAAATGGTACTTACCTTGAGGAACTACATAAAAAGTTATTTAGATCATAGCTAGATGCTTTCTAATTGACAATAACAGATAGATTTATACAGAGAGATGAGAAAGTAAAAGGAAACAATAATTTGCTAGAAATAAGTTGTGATCAGTACGGTATTCAAGTCTGGGGTGGGGAAAATAATGAAAAGTACTCATATTTTTAAATAGGTCCTGTGTGATTCTGTCTTTTTACATAAGGGAGGAGGAATAGGGATACTTCTGAATTTATGATTTCATGTAAAAAGTGAGGTGAAGGACTAATTATCCAAAATAGTTTCATGTCTTTTAGATGAAATAGTTTACTGTTCACTGTACTAACAGCAGATTGTCTCTAAATATAACAGTTTTAATGATAAAATGTAAACCTTTAAACCTCACTAAGCTTTGACTTTGCTTCTCACAAGCAATATATACTGTAGGATAGTCAATTAGAATGTACAGAAAGCCTTTGAACATGACACTTTTGTGTTTGGATCAAAGTGAGGAATACCTGTAAGGTTAGGGGTGAATTCAAATCAAAGGCTCACGATGAGGAAGAAAATGAATGTTAGCCAACATGGACAAAGCAATTCTTTCCGAAAAGCTTTTTGCTATTGTTAGTAGATATGATAATATTTTACAAAGGTTGATGCATTGTCAGTGTTGAACAGCGTTTGTATATTGCTTTGAAGCTAGGTTTTCAGAATATTGCAGCTAAAACTGGGCAAAGCTTCTATAACCCAGCAAAAACCCCAAGTAATTTTATTTGGACACAATATTTGCTGAAGTTCAGCTTCAATTAACTGCCTGAATCTCCTGGAGTTTCAGGTGATCTATTCTATTTGAAATAAGGCAAGCATGATACACGGTGGAGTGGCATTTCAGCCTGCAACGGGACTTCTTCCTCACAGTGTGCCTCGGACCACCTTATTTGATGCAATTTATTATTTTTTTCTTTATTTTTAATAATGCCAGCACTTGTTTCCTCCATCCCCTGGGAATTTCCTTGAGGTTTATTTTCACATCTTTTGTTTTGTGGGGTAGAGGACACAGCATTTCCTTCTTCCACTCCAGCATGCAGAATAAGTGAATTGAGACTGGGAAGCAATTGTCTTTTCCCTTGACTCGGCAGAAGTAGGAGCCAGGAATATTTTTCTGATGTGGCTGCTATCGCTTCCCAGTGGCCTATAACTCAGCCTGGAGTTAAAATCTGCAATCTGCACTGAAGGCAGCCTTGTTATTTTGTGGGTTGACTGAGGTAATAAACAAAATATAATATAGGAGAAAAAAGAACAGATGATCATAAAAATGAATCATACATAGAGAAGAAAAGGCAAATATTTGCAGAAATATTGTTCAGTTGCTTTTGAATGCTCGGCTGTTAGCAGAAACCAGAGCTTCCCTTTTCTCTCTCTCAAGGTTTATATGGCTTGCTATAAAGATTCAAACTTGAAAAATATTGTATTGATTATACATATAAGAAAAATCATGGTCTGAGACCCTGCACGCAGGAGTGTAAGCATGAGCAAAGCCCTATAGAGGAGGTGCAATTAGGACTGCACATACCCTGCCAGGCAGCTGTCAGTCAGCTATTTCTCTTTTCACTTCAGCTGTCAGTGGGTTGAAAGGAAATAGAAAAGACACAGCTTTTTAGTGTAGGGAAAAATCAAGTCTGTCTCTCTCACTTGCTAGCCTGCACAGGGAGAGAAAAGATTTTTTCCTTAAATGGACAACATCTAAGAAATCATACTATCTTTAATGATCTTAAGCAATTGAAATTACAGGATTAATTTTATTATATTAGCAGACATGAATGAAGGTCTAACAGTTGGAAATGAAATGCTGCTAACAACATGATAATAAACTATTTTTATCTTTGTTCTGCCTTGAAGTCCCATGCAATTAGTGTCCAATAAGCTCTTATTTAATAAGACATGATGAAAACTTTAAAAATGAAAGTTATTTCTTTGAGAAAAAGACCGACACTGTGTACAACCTATAGAGAACTGCATTAAAATGTAAAGTAACTGCGAAAATCAACAAGTGAGGGAAGTTCACAAGGCTGAAATGGAGCTTACTTATACTGGTTGAGGATTTTTTTCTCATTAACGACTTTCAAAAAGCCCTTTTAAACATGCTGGAATGGAAGCAGGAATGACATCCTGACAGGAATGATTGGAAATGTATCTTTGGTTTGGGATCTGAAATGAGTGAATGAGCGTGCATGCGTGTGCACATTGTTACTAATTTTCTTGCTTTTCCTAACTTGGATTTTAGACGGTGGATTTTCTGATGAACCATGATGCAACACAGTAAGGGTTTTATGGAACCTTTCTTTATCAATTATATTGATTACCCTTTTCTGCATAGGTCTATTTATGAAAGATTTCCTTATCAGTATGAAAAGTATCCATTGAATTAAAAGCTCCAGGCCCCCGAGCAGGGATCTCCTGCAGCCTCTGGAGAGACCATGGTGGAGCAGGTGGACATGCCCTGAAGGAACTGCAGGCACGGAGCACACATGTTGGAACAGGTTTACCCTGAAGAACTGCAGCTCATGGGAAAAACTCACACTGGAGCAACGGAAGAGTGTGAGGAAGAAGAAGCGGCACAGAAGAGCTGTCATGGACCAACAGCAACCCCCCACTCCCCAAATCCCCCTGTCCCACTTGGTGTGGGGAGGCAGAGGAGTTGGGGATGAAGGAGTGAAGTTGAGCCTGGGAAGAAGTTTGGGGGGGAAGGTGCTTTAGTTTTTGTTTCTCACCATCCAATTCTGCTTTTAAGTGGCAATACACTAAATTCATTTCTCCCAGCTCAAGTCTGTTTTACCCATGATGGCAACTGACAAGACATCTCTGTGTCCTTACCTCCTCTCACAAGCTTTTTAATCTTATTTTACCCCCCTGTCCTGCTGAGGAAGGGGAGAGAGAAAGCAGCTGGTTGGCATCTGGCAGCTGGCTGAGGTCAATCCACCATGAATGGCATTTCAGAAACTTCCTGTGATAAACTGTCACTTGCATCCTAGATTACCCAACAAGCAGAGTCACCTGCACCAACAGATCTCATTAGGTTTCAAGGCTCCTATACAGAAATTTCTGCAGAGTGTTTAAAATGGATCACGTGCCTTTAAAGAGGCACATAAGAACAGATATGGCAGAAGACAATCAGTTTCTTCCCATTGACTTTTAAGGTTATGAAATACATTTCCATTTTTCATAATAAACCTACTTTTAAAAGTCATTAAAACAACTTGTTTATTTATTTATTTTTATAGGCTATTTTCAATTAGGGGCAATCTTTTTCCTGTGGGAGTCTGCCTGGAACCTTAGCAACTATTTTGTTAAATACACCAGTGAAACTGAAACCTCTTCATACACTTTTTTTGGCATAAGAGACCATTTTTTTTTGGTAGTAGTAGTACTGGAACAGAGAGAAGCTTTTTATTCAGCACTTTCAAACAGCTACCTCTGGAAACTTTTGTAACTTTTTTTTTGTCACAGGGAGGTTGAGGAGGAATTGCATAAACTAAAAATGTCAATGCCATTTCTTTTGTGAAGAACTTCGGTCAGAAGCTGTTTTAAAGAATGTCTGTGGATATGGGCAGGGAAGTTCATATATATGATATTTTTCAAATAGACCTTAAAGCAATTATAGATTTGGAACAGGAAAATATCGTATTTACAGGCTGAGCTTTTGGTCATGGCAAATCAGAAACAGGTTTGGCATTTGCTTGCTATGTTGCTATCCTATTGATTAGGCTTCTAAAGGAAATTGTATTACTGAGGTTGTTGACGTTTTCTAAGCGTGAAAGAGGAAGACGTTGGTGGTGTCAGTTTGCATCCGACCACACTGCGTTTTGCAGTTCTCATTTCTGCATCCTCTCTCATTGCTCTGGCAATATTCACCATTTGCCATGTTGAATAATGTCAATCTCCAGTAGCACTATGCTAAAGTTTAATTGACTCCAAGCCTCATCATTATTTTGAGAAAAATTATGTAGTGTTTCGTTGGAACACACAAAATTCTTCACCCTGGGGAACTGCATTCTGTATATGGCATATGGTAGTAACTAGAGTGCTGCTGGTGTAAAGATTCAGAGATCTTTCAGTCCTGGTTCACATGTTTTATGGCATTGTCATATTCCCTTATGTCAACTGATGTTCTCCCCGTGGCAACAAGCCTGTAAAGCAGAAGTCCAACCATTCAGGGATTCCCTTTGTATTTTGCATTCAATATACTTCTAATACATATTTTTTTCTTGATCTGAGGAAAAAAACCAAGAGTTTATGAGGTGCCTATTTTTTCCCCCTGTGTAGCAGCTTAGCAGTTTAGCTGTAGATATCTTACATCATTAAACTTCCACTGTTCTTGTAAGTGTGTGATCCAAGCATCTTCATAGGAGAAGAAAAAAATTAAATTTTTTAAAAGTCATTGCAAAACAAATTTTTAACATCCTATATATTCCAGTTGAAGATACTGAAAATACCACTAAAATTGACTTCTTCATTAGATAGGTACAACTATGTAGCTCAAACTTTAAAGTCACAAGAGGGATTAAATACATTACATTAAAACTTCCCCACTTCCTTATAAAAACCTTGTAGTAGATGTGAGCTGTAGGAGGAGCATGGAACTATATAACAAAGTACAGAATGAATCTGCTTGTGTGAGCAAGAAGTTACGCTCTGGACAAGTGGAGGTACTTGGTGGCACCTGTCTATTTTATTCCTACAGAATTGGAGAAGGCAGGAACAAAGATAAACTCTTGATTGGGAAGCATAGCCACATCTACACCAAAAACTGAGCAATTCCAATGCTGAAAAAAATTACCCATCTATTCACCATGTTACGTGTTCCAGTGTGCTTGTGAACCCACTGCCTGGTTGACTGAAATCTTAACAAAAAGCAGGGGTGGAGGGGATTATTTTGAAATTTAACATTGCTATACTATTTCAAGAGAGGCCACTGGTTTGAAGATATATCTTGAACACCAGAACAGACTGATTGAAGCCTGATTGACATAAATTTTCAGTAGTAGTCAAGGAGTTTACTTCCAAAGTGCAAATTTGAAGAAAGAATCTCAATCTTGCTCAGTTGTGGAACATGCTAATTGAGTCCTTCTAGTGACTGTAACACTATGAGTGGGTTGCTTTGGCTAAACATCATCTCCCCATGCAATATGAGATGTAGAAATTATTATGGCAGATTGGAACTACTAGCAGATCCCTCTAACCCTATTATCCTCATTTTCGGTTGGTAGCACTTCTCTGACCTAGCGCCTTACTGCTAATTGGAACCAAAGATTTTCAAATATATTCCACAAATTCTTGCTATAGTGTATGTGATCAGAAGGGTGTTTTACTGCATGAGTCATAGCAGAGAGAAAAGAATTGTGCAAAAAAAGCATGCTTGGGTTTTTAGGGGGAGAGAAGCAAAAAGAAATTACACGAAGTGGGTGGTTTCCAGAACAAGTGTAGTAGACAATTTAAGCTATGGACAACTCTAGTCAGTGTTTCTAGTAAAGATCTGAGTGTCAAGGGAGTGCACGTGAGTGGGACTGCCTGCAAGTACAATAGGATTGGTTGCAATTACTGGAAAATGAGATTTCAGAATGATCTTGACAACTTGGAGAAATAGTCTGAGATAAATGAAATGTAACCTGACATTGGTCAATCTGCACTCTTAGCTAAACATTTTGTAGAATCAAGATAGGGATTAGCTGACAACAGCTCTGTAGAGGAAGGTTTTGAGATTACAATGAATGGATCAATATCAAGCTTGTGAAAAAAAGCAACATCAAACAAAGTTCATAAATTTGTGAAAGTCATGAGAAAGAGTTTGCTGTCCTCCCAGGCATAGGGGAGTCTCTGCTGTGAAAGTCTTACGTAAATATGTTAAAGGGTGAATTGGACTAATTAGACAGGGTCATGAGAAGTTGTCATAAGGCAGCGACACTGCAGCCAGGAAGGTGAGCACCAGCTGTTCAATAGTGTTCAAGAACAGGTGCAACCATGAGGGGAGGAGACACATGAGGAGATTTGTGAAGAGACATGTTCAGAGAAACGTGGGGATAAAGCAGAGAAGGAGAAATAGAGGAGACATATGGAACAGGACACTGTGGGGAATATGGCTGTAGATGCACTCTGAGAAGCAGGTGCTCAGTGCCAGAGGAGACACCTCTGATGGGCTGGAGCCCCTTTCCAGGAAAGGGACACTACTAAGAGATTATGGACCTTGGGCAACCCACACAGGAGTAGGGACATAACTGAGGAGTGCGGTCCTTAGAGGACCCACACCAGAGCATGGACACCCCTCAGAGGACTGCAGCCCAAGAGCAACCCACACTGGGGCAGAGACATTCCCGAGGAGCTGTGGCCCCCAGAGGACCCTGCCTGAACACAGGAGAAGTAAGAAACATGGAGCAGTAGAGGAAAAAGAGTAAGAAGCAAGAAGCAGCAGAAAGAAACCGTTACAGAAACACCTCACCAAAGGGACTGGGAGTGTAACTGAGTGTAATGTGAGTAAATTGAGCCTAGGAAGGTGGATGGAGAAGAGTTGGACTGCAGCTAAGTCTGGGGAAGGGGGCAGGTATTTCCCTAAGTGAGGGTTTTAATTATTTTTCTTCTTTTTTTTCTCAATACCCAAATCAGTAATTAAGTTTGTATTAATTGGCAATAAAATAATTGAGTAAAATTGCCTGAGTTGAAATTGTTTTGTCAATGACAACATCACAAGTACTGAGCTCAAATTAGACGTTGTGAACAACTTTCTAATGTCAAGGGTATTTAAGTAATACAATAGCTGGCCTAGATTCTATAGTTGCAGCTTTGGATGTTATCTTAATACAAATGCTAAGTAGGGATCACCCAATTCACAAGATTGATTTTTTGATCTCATTAGCCATGCTTAGGGATCAGTGCCTCCCTCCATTTCCCTGCTATGCCTTGCAACTCTCATTCCCTTAATTTATAATTCTTAGAAGCTGCTAACTTTAAGTCTCCTGCCCCCTTTTATGTTCCCTTAAATGTTTTGCTCCTGGGGTCATTTTGGTCCCTGGTCTTGATTATACACAGGCACAATTTATTCACCATTAGCAGACCTGCGGTAGTCCTATTCTCTTTTTTCCTGTGCCCTTCTCATTTGTCTTCCCTCATCTCAGCTGCAGCCACAGAGTTCAGTATTTGCTCACCTTTATCAACAATTATATAGATAACTCCAAAGTGAGCCTTAGCTAATGAAATACTGGGTGACTCAGTGATATCAATGATTTGATTGCTAGCCTGAGAATTAGGTTTGGGAGTACACTAAATGATTGGGTAAACCCTCTAGAATATTGTGTATTCCTGGCATATGGTAATTAATGCCATCCAATTAGAATTCAGAATTCCACACACTTAGGACCTAATGGAGAAAATAATTATGCTGGAGGTGTGTACAAATTCATCTGCATTTACAAATGCTAAACTCACATTAAAGACTATGGCTTTTCAAAGATCACATAAATAATGTCTTTCGAGATGGCAAACCAAATATTTTAAAGATTTCCTATGGGCATATTTCATACTAATATTTCACTTTTAGGAAGGATCACATGGCTGTAATTCTCCTTTGTGTCTCAAATTTCCAGTGGTAACACACAAAATATTTCACATTCAGTTTCTCTCTTGCAGCTTCAAAGTTTTCAATTCAAATAACAAAGTATTAATTTTTTAAATACAAGTATTATGAGTCTGCCAGATACTGCAGCAACCAGAATCCTTACTGAAAATATGCAGAACTACAGTTCAAGCTTTCTGTCCAGAACTCAAGTATTATGAGTGGTTCTGCAAGAAGGGAGAAAATAATATGGGGTCCTCTTTGTACCTGGCTCTTCCCTATTTGAGATTGTTCATAGTTTTTGGGAACCAATCACTTTTTGTTTTGAAGAGGGTGGTGGGAGTAATACTTTATAACAATTGAGTCCCAGAATATGCTTAATGCTGCAATCTCAAATAAGAACTATCTGGATTCTGCAGTCAAAGAGTCATTCTCTAGTGCATGAAGCCTCTACCAGCACCTAGATTTAGATGGGAGGGGTGATAGTGTGTGGACACTCGATTCTGACCAGAGATGCTTATGTTACCACATCCAGTTCTGAAATGCAGATGCCTAATCCATTCTGTGGCATTTAACTCTTCCACTGGACTTTTGGCTGTTGGGTGTTGCTGATTTATGTCACCTGCCACATAGCATCACTCCACAACAACTTTACAGTGTCTGGGCACAGAACTGAAAGCAAAGAACAGTTGTAGGGCAGACCCTAGCTTCTGTAGGACAGTGTTCTGGATCACAAAAACACACCAGCCTCAAACCAAAAAATCTTACCTACATGTCTACCAAGGTCATGGATAAATTTTTACACTATTTTTATGCCATTTCATGAGGTTTAGCAACAGGTTGCTACTATAAGTATATGCAGCCAACAAAGCAGCTATATATCTTCTCCACTCTGACGTAACCTGTCTTCACCCTCTGTGTGATTGCCTAAAAGCATTCCAAAATTTTTCCTTTGCTGGTGCAATGGGTGGATGAATGCTATGGGTGGATGAATGCTATGGGTAATGGGGTTGTAGTCTGAACTTAACAGTAATTGGCTCTGGTGCAGAATATAAAACACACTGAGATGGAAAGCAGTATATTTTAATGCTTTATAAATATCTCATACTTTATATAACACCTATAATTGGAAATATTCTATTTAAATTGTGTAATTCAAATTGCATTTGTGTGAGACTACTCGAAGCTCCTTATTCTCATAAGTAGAGTTTTATCTCATCGTATTTATGATCATTTATCCTCTCAGTACCAAGACAAACCGGTAAAAAGAAAAGAATGAATTTAAAAATGTATATTTTTTTAATGCTGTCTGCCTTTTCCATTGTGAGTTAGCATGCCGTTAATACCAAGCAACAACACCTCAACCAAAAATAAACCCAACTTTCATTCCATTCAGTCATAACTGTATTGTTTATTTTGCATGCACATTTGAGATTTGTGAGTAAGGGATGATACATCCTAACTGAAAAAAGACCTCTGGACACAGTAACGGCAAACTTTCATTACATTTTTGAGAAGGCAAAAGTGTCTTTTGCAGTTGTATACATGCAAAAAAATCTGCCAGGATGGAAATCTCAACATCTCTAGAGTTCTGTTTTTTCTGTCACTGGAACACACCAAGTAAGTCTAAGAACAACTCAAAAGGGAAGGTTTTTATAGCAAGTCATAATAAAAAAAAAAAACCCAAAACACTCCAACTTTTTGTGTTTGCACCATTTGCTTTCTATGCGTGTACTACAATAGTTTCTTTAGTTTCATTTTAGGTATGTTTGCCCCCTACAATTTGATAAATATGTGTGGTAGAGAAATCAGGAGATCTTACTCTTTGACAATAACAAAACCTGAATTCTTTTGTTCTTTTAATAGCACATCTTTCCGTTAAGTGAAAAACTTTACAGAATCTGGGACTTGTTAGAATAAAGGTCAAACAATCTAGCATTAGCACTTATAATTTTGCAACTATATAATAAAAATCCTATCCATCTTAACGCACATATGTAGAAAGTCAGAAGTAGGGCATTTCTGTGAAAATTGTAACCCTACAGTTTTCTAGTTTTGTGTCTTTGTATCTCCAGCTTAACTTTACTGAGCACTGAATATACATTCCTTTGCACTATTACAGGTTATTTTCATCATAGTATTTAAATCAGATTTTGTTAGAGGTGAAGGCTGTGAAAGTAGAGGATTCATAATTAGTGACATTTTACTTAACATATTTGATTGCCTTTATTCCACTTCGCTGTATCTTAACTACTCCGTCACTTAGCAAAAGTACTTAAATATGTGGTTCATATAATACACACTTGTTTTGTTGACAGAAATTGGATCAACTCCAGTGCTTAAAGGTGGTGTTTACAGGAAGTTTACCTCTAGCCATTGGAGTTATTTTATGACCTTCAGGCTGCCTAATGGCTCGATCAGATCCAAGGTTTACTCCTTTAAATCAATAGCAGCTAGTGGGGAATAACTGGCTTGTGTGTGGGGGTGTGTGTGTACAAGTAAACTGCTCCATTTCCATTTTTAAGCTAAAATTGGGAAGAGTTTGGGTGAACTTCTCTCTCTTATCAGATACAATGTAACTCAGTCCTTAAAAACTCTTAAAAGTAATCAGATATTGAGGTGTGAGATGTGAAAACTCCTATGTTCTTCACTATTTGATCACTTCCTTTACTCAATCCATGTAGTTGTTGTAATTTGCCGAAATGTTTCCAGTATGTGAAATTAAACCCAACACTATTAAGAATGAAGGTCAGATTTTCAGCTGGTGTAAATCAGAAGAGCTCCATTAAATCAAGGAAAAAATAACAGCTTTGAAAGATAAAATGTCAAGTTCTTGGATTGCTAGGTATCCATTTTGTACATCTGCACTATATACTGTTTGCATGACAACCTATTTCTCTGTGCTAGCTGTTTTCTTTAATTTTACTTTCTTGATAACCATAAAAATTCTTGATCAAGAAAAATCTATGATTTTAATGGGTTGTTTTATTTATACTTTGATTGCTCTGAGTCCATCATTAATATGAAGGTACACTTAGAAAAGTCGCTGTGCTTCTGTAGAACACTTACTTGCTGATTTTCTTATCTTTGTGGTCTTCCCCCTGCTTGAATTGAGGTGTTACAGCTCCTGCCCATGTTATTTTTTGGTAACCATCTTTGCTCAGCTTTCAGTTGTGAACCCCTCAAAAATATTAGCGCTCTGATTCATGTACTGTTTGGTTGAAATCAGCTGTTACTATGGCAACAAAATGAGTATGGTAGCCATATTTTTCCATTTTTCCACACTTTATATTCTTATCAGCTCTGTAACATGTATCTTTTCGGGAGTTTTGGTGGTGGTGGTTTGTGAGGTTTGATTTTTTTTTTCGTTTTCTTTTTTTTTTTTTTTTTTTACTACCTGCTTCTCTAGAGAGAGGAGCTTAGCAATAGTGGATTTACCCTGCATTTTTATAGAATTCCTAACATCATCAAGTGCTGCTATTTTTTCCAATAAATTACTCTGGAGTAGTATAAATTCCAAATACTTATTTGGTGATGTTCAGACTAATTATTCAGAATCTGTGAATTTGATGATGGTTTAGATTTACAGAGGGTGTCTGAAAATGCTATGTTGTAGGCACAGGAATTTAGGCAGTATCACCCACTGAGGCTAAGAGAATTCCTTGGCTAAACCTTGAAAGTAAAGCAAATCTGGTCTGTGCTTTTCTCAGTTCACATCTCAACATCAATGGAATTATGCTGGGATTTTGTGTTCTTTTGTATGTACTAAATGGTTTTGAAGCATTTTAAAACACTTGGAAAATGGCAGAGATAACACTGAAGATCTGTACAGGAGAAATAACAGTTTATCTACATATAAAGTTGGAACACAATTAAGTTCTGATAAACTTCACTATTGTTAATCCAAAACCTTAAAAGGGGATAAAGAAGGAAAAAAACCCACCCAAATCTCAAAGTCATATTCATACATATATACATATGGTATATATATATATAAATATACAAATAATCTGTCTTTTTTTTTTTAAAGCATTTCAGATGTAATTACTCCCATACTTTGTATCCTAATGCTGGCAATAAACATTATAATCCAACAAAATGGTTTTTTTTGTTTTTCATTTTCCTAATTACAGCAGGAACTTTAAGAAAATATCCATCTGAAGAAAAACTCATAGTAAACTTTTTAAAATTTATAATTTGCATTTAGTTCTTCTTTGTAAAAGATTAACATTGATAAGAACTCCACAGAGGATCTGCAGCCTGATACATCTCTCTTTCTCTTGCACCTTTCTAAATTAGTAATGAGTCCATGAAGAATAAAGTATATAGCGGTTAGTGGAAAAGGAACTTGTCTTTGGCATACAATGCTGAACAGATTTCAATTGCAGATCTTAAATCAGTGCTCTGGACTGCAGAAGAAACTATTTTTTAAAAAAAAATTAAATCCATTTCCAATTTAGCCTAACTTAAAGATTACAGTGAAAAGAAATTGTGATGCACTATCTAGCTATTAAAACTTGCTAGCAAAAGTGTAGGAAAAAATAACATCTGGAACACAAGCTATTAAGGAATTCAAAAGAATTTCATCAGCTTTTTTTCTGAGTGAGAATTTAATAAAAGCAGTTGGTTTTGCTGAAATAATTTTGGATTTCAGTACATATTCCTTTTAGACACAGTATAATGAAGAAAAATATCTTACATTTATAGAGTCTCACAGTTTTTAGTCAAAAGGATGGGTTTAGCAATAAACAATGTCTGTCTGCTCATTTTCCATGGCCACATGATATATTAAAGCTTTTTAGTGTCTTCTTTTTGATATGTAACATAGAAGTCTGACTGAAGCTAAGAAACAAACAGTGATGATGCAGTTTGGTGGGGATACTTGGTCTATCTCTGTGAGAAATATAAAAAAGGTAATCCTAGACAAGTAATAAAACTAGTATACCCAAATGACTGGTCTAGTTAGGAAGGTAAATAGTAATCTTCTTATGAGACAGAGAATAAAAATAATTACTTTCTCATTTTTTTCCCCTGACTTTTCTTTGGTATGTTTTTGAGAATCCCACTTGCACTAGCAAACATGTTCCATACACCTCTTTCAGCAATGGGAAATTTAATACAAAGAGAAACAGAGCAAGACCTAAACCACTGAATGTTTCTCAGTACTGAAATTTTGTATACACGAGTTACCAAGAGGAATCTGAAACCCTCTGTTAGATGTATGGGGGTTTTGGGGGAATATTTGTTTGTCTAAACTCTCGATTGCATCCAGCTCTGCCTGAAATTGGAGAGGAAGTGCTTGAGGGAGTCATAGATGTGGAGAAATGAGTAGGCTATTTTGAGTAATATGTTAGTGAGCAGATAACTCAGACACAGTATGCGAGTACGCTTAGTTTCTTTCACCAAGCACAAAGCCAACTAGGAAAATCTTGCAGTGCTGTGGGTTTACAGGGTACTGCTGGGGAGAGCCCTAAAACTGTACAATGCAGCTTATTAGATCATGGCAAACACATTTATGAATCTGAACATTTATTTTCAGACTGCATATACATGTTCTTAGACGACTTTGAACTTCTCAAAGCTGCAATTTCTCTATATTTTTGCACTCTTGTTCTAATAGGCTAAGAAAATACAAAAAGCTCTCTACTGATCTGACCTTTCCTCACAAATTTTTGACTGAGAAGAAGAGGAAGGCTCCAATTTGTAAATACATGCAGCAGGATATGTGCTAGAATGCATGTCATTCTCTTTGTCTTTTTGGCTGTAAATCCACTGTGTTCATAAGGTCAAATATACTCCATTCAACAATCAGGCTGTCTGGGAAATGAAATCCCCTAGTCCAGCCCTGCTCCTGAGAGGGCTGCCGTGCCCTTCCTGTGGATTTGAATAGCAGCTCTGCTGCTCTTCTGTTGTTTTGCGTGGGCAGCTGGCGACAGACCTGAGGTAAAATAACCAGGCTTGTCCTTTAGCCACCTCTGCTTATTCCAATCAGTTGTATTTGCTGATCTAGGAAGAAAAATGTGGAGGCTGATCAGTGCAGGACTCAACTGGACTGACACAGTCACAGTATAAAGCAGACAGATACATAATTCTGTGCTGCCCCTTGCCACTGGTGAACTTTATTTTATTTTCTAATTGATGAGTATCAGTCGTTGGCTGCTCAGCAGTCAGTGTGGTTGCTCATGGCATTCTAGCTATTTTTCTACTCCTGTTTGGTCAGCTTGAGTGGGAATAGCAGGAGAAAAGTAGCATTTCTCACTTAAAGAACTGAAAGCTCTTTAAAGATGGAATGATGTTATGAATCATAGAATCATAAAATATTTTGGGTTGGAAGGGACCTTTAAAAGTCTCCTAGTCCAACCCCCCATGAAGAATCCAAACATGACAGGAAGGCACGTAAGTGCTTAAAATTGTGTATTTTTTAGGTACAGTGTTTCCTTTGTGCTTTGTTATTGTCACTGGACACCACTGGAAATAGTCTGGCTCCATTGTCTTTATGCTTTGATAAGACATCCCCTGAGTCTTCTTTTCTCCAGGATAAACACTTGGAGATCTCTCAGCCTTTCTCCTACAGGAGATGTTCCAGTCTCTTCATTATCATAGTCCAGCCCTCGGCTGGACTCTCTCAGCATGTCCATGTCTCTCTTGCACTGGGGAGCCCAGAACTGGACACAGTACTACAACTGTGGCCTCAGCAGTGTTGAGAAGAAGGGAAAGATCACCTCCCTCCATCAGCTGTCAACACTCCTCCTAATGCAGCTCAGTATACCACTGGCCACTTTTGTCAAAAGGGCACGGTGTTGCCTCATGTTCAACTCAGCTGTCCACCAGGCCCCCTGGGACCTGTAGAGGTCCTTTCATGGCAGCTGGACTGTTCTCAGGTCTTCAGGACCTGCAGCCTGGCTGCTGGTCAAAAAGCTTTGAGGCTCCTGCTCTGGTGCTTGGAAATGGGAGGCTGGGAGAGCATCAGGGAAACATCTTCTGTTGCAGAACTTATGTTAAGTGAAATTATCATGCACTCCAGGAAATTCTCCCCTTTGGATTCCCTGTGCTGTTGAGACAGTGGTGGAAAGCATTCCCTACAGTCTGTTGTTCTTTGGTTTTGAAACACACCTCCCCTGAAAAGCATCTGGATGTTTACTGGATGCAACAGAGGGCACACACAGGGGCCACAGCAGCACTGTGTCGATTGAGGATTTGGGGTGCAGCAGCAGGGCTGTCCAAGTACTTCCCTGCCCTCAGCAGGGTTAACTCAACATTGAGGGCCCCAGAGCTGCAACATGCCTCTGTACTTGGTCAGTCCGCACAGGGCCCCTTCCCCCAGCTGAGAGGTCATAGTTGGTGTGCCTCCTGCACAGGTTGTAGTGCCTCTGCAGGGATCTACTCCGGATGCTGGCCTCTTTCGTCTGGCTGTGAGTGGATGAGCTGATCACATACTCCTCTTAGTCATCATCTGCTCTCACCATGTGCAGCATTTGCTCCAAAGGTTGCCCACAGAGTGGGCAGGCACATCCCTCTCTGGCCCACTGCTGGAAGCAGGCAAAGCAGAAGCAGTGAAGGCAGAAGGCTACGTAAGCTACGTTTTCAGTGTTGCCCAGGCAGATCGTTTTCAACGTTTCCCAGGCAGATGGGGCACCGGCAGGCTGCTGCTGCCTCCAATGGCCCAGCCTGGAGCAGCTGGCTTGTGTCATCTCTTGCAGCAGAGCCAGTCTTCTCCAGGGCTTCCTTAGCATCCCATGCCATGTTCTGCCAAGAGAGATGTACAAAGTGCCTGACCTTTTCTGGTGCTAGAAGCGGAAAAGCAAAAAAAAGCCCAAGAAAGCTATGGGAGAGGGGAGGTAGGGAACTCCTGAAGGCTCTCCTTGCAGTCTGGAAATCATCACCAGCAGCTCTGTGGGCCAGCCAGCCCCTAAGGGCTGCCCTGCACTCCTGCCTTCTTCCTCAGCTCCTCCAGGCAGGCAGTCCCCTCTGGATATAGGGATGTGGGCGAAACCTCCTGCTCAGGTGCTGGGGAAGGTAGGCTTAGGCAAAGGACCCCAGCAGGGGGAGAACATGTGGCTCTGTGTGGGAGAGGTTCCACCTAGGACTTGGGAGGAGCTGGCAGAGGACAGAGAGATGTAGGGCTGGGCTGGGATGTGTATCTATCTGTGCCCTTTGGGGGTTGGCTCCAGGGTGGAACGAAGGAAGGGAGAGCAGGAGGGGAAGACCTAATCTCCTCTGCACCTCCCTAGTGATCAAGTTGGGCCGAGCAAGACACCTGGGGTGGGCTACAATGACCTATTTTGATGTCCTGGGGGAAGAGTTAGTGTGCCCAAGTCCCCTGGTCCCTCGCACTCTTCCCCAGACATGACCTGGGTTAGAACAGGGTACCTGAAGGAGAGGGTCAGGGAAGGTGAAGCAACTCACTGGGAGTCTTCAGCGCTACCAACATTCCAAGTACCCTCAGCACCCTGTGGCCAGGCAGAGGGGAGAGAAGTGCTGGAAGTGCTGTCTTTGCTCAGTGTCCAGAGCTGCTGCTCTCCAGCACACCAAAGCTTGAAGACCTTTCCTCTTCCTGATTATTTCCTTCAGCGGTCTGTACTGGCTGACGGTGACTGTGGGTGCCTGCTCTCCTGAGCTGTTGCAACAGTGGCCTGAGGCAACTGGTGATGAAAGTTTCAAAGGATGGCTTCACAGGTCTCTTAGAGAAGCCTGGGATGTGGTCAGTGTGGGCCTTTGTGAGGCTTCAATCCTTTGAGAATACCTTAATTTCACTTCCCAAAATAATTTAATTCAGACAGTCTTGTAACTTAAGGTGGAAAAGATCACATTACAACCTGTCCAGCAAGAATATCTGGAACTTCTATCTGTGGTTTGTTTTGGTTGTTGTATTTTCCTTTGTTTTAATGTGGAGTTGCATCAACATCTTGAAGAATTTCATATATGTGGCTGAAAATTGTTTTTTTTTTAGAGCTTAAGAGCATTATTTGTTTTTAATGGAATCAATTCAAGCCTCAATGAAACCTTCCTGTGGTTTACAATAAAGGTACTTTCATTGCAGTGCAGTTACAGCAGAATTGCTCTGCAAGTTTCCTTTCAATACCTAACTAGGACTAATTAACATTACTGGGTAATTCACTACATAGCTGTATTATTCATTGTCTTTTCTCATTGTAATACTCTTAGTGAGTCCATTAGTGTTACAAATTAACTCTGTTGTAATTACACCATAATTAGGATCACAGTAATACAACTGGGGAATTAGTGGTAACTGGTAGTAACAAAAACTGTTACTACTCTACAATTGTGCTTGTAATTATCAAATAACTGTGCTGTAGCTATGTAATTTGAAGGCATGCCAAAAAAAGGAATCTTTCCACCTCTATCTGAAAGAGATTTTTTACACACATACACGTATCTAATAAATATAAAATATATTCACTTTCAAATTTTTTATGTGAGGGCTCAATTTTTTCCTTACTGTAAATACATCTGCAATATATCCCTGCACCCTTATATATCTGATATTTTCATGCAAGAAATCATTTCTATTTTAATTGGAAATGTTAGAATACTGTAACTGTTTATGTATTATCCAGTACTGTAACAGTTGTTGTGCTTCTTTGTAGAAAACCACTATTTTCAGATACTTCATCTGTTTGAACTTTGGCCTGGGATATTTTTGTGGCATTTCCAACCCAGAGTAGTTTGCTTCCTCTGTAGATATCATATATGTGCTGGTGCTGTGAATGGTGAAATATGCCAAAACTAGCATTTGGCAAAACTAGCCTCAGAACTGCAAGCCAGTTATACGATTCCATGTGATGCCATATCCTAACTAATTAGACTTGCTAACAGCTATCATTCAATATCCCCTTGGTATGGCTATACTTTTTCTGGGACATTTGTTAAAATATTCTCTATATGGCAGCCGCACTAGACATTTCTAATGTGCTACTTTGCCTCGAGCTAATCTGATGAATCCATGTATCTATCTAGATGAGCCCAAAACTCCAGCCACAGTCTGACTGGATTCACAGTGACAGAACAGTAGGATTAACTATGACTCCATGAGGCTCAGTTGGTAGATGTAAACTCAAGGATGTTAGTTCTGTTCCTGGCTTTGCTGATGTTCCTGGGTAGTTTCTTGATTTAACACCTTTTCTAAAGCGTTTTGAAGCTCATTAGTGGATGGTGCTCATCAGTACTTGGATTTTATTTCAGAAATCCTGGGAGTTATACATGAAAGGTGAACACAGCTCAGAGCTCTCCATGCCACCTTCTGACTCTTTCCCAGATGTGTCTTCAGTATCACAATAACATGGATGAACGTAACCAGGTTTGGTCTCTGGAGCAGAAGAAACTACATGGAGATGAAGGAAAAGTCAGGTCAAGCTCCATTACAGATTAAGTCCCATGACTTTCATATAACAGGAAGCCCATTGTTTCACTGGAGATGAGAGTATGATGTTATGAACTGATTGCAAGTCATGTTCTGCTTTCTCTCATGTAACTCTGATATAAATTTGTCCCCTGACAAATTTGGTGGACTTCTATGACAGTGTTATGGTGTTGGTGGATAAGGGAAGAACAACTGACATCATCTACCAGGACTTGTGCAAAGCATTTGATGCTGTGCTGCACAACATCCTTGTCTCTAAATTGGAGAGCCATGGATTTGACAGATGCAATACTTGGTGGATAAGGAATTGGCTGGATGTTCATATTCAAAGAGTTGCAGTCAATGGCTCAATGTCCAAGTGGAGACCGGTGATGAGTGGTGTTCCTTGGAGGTTGGAACTGGGACCAGCATGGTTTAACACCTATGTTGGCGATATGGATAGTGGGATTGAGTTCACAACACCAAGCTGTGTGGTGCAGTTGACATGCTGGAAGGAAGGCATACCATCCAGAGGGACCTGGGCAGGCTTGAGAGGTGAGCCCATGCAAACCTCATGAAGTTCAACCAGGCCAAGTGCAAGATCCTACACATGGGTTGGGGCAATCCAAAGCACAAATACAGCCTGGGAGGAGAATGGATTAAGAGCAAACCTGAGGAGGAGAACTTGGGGCTGTTGGTTGATGAGAAGCTCAACGTGAGCCAGCAAAGTGTGCTTGCAGCCCAGAAGGCCAATGATATCCTGGGCTGCATCAAAAGAAGCATGGCCAGCAGGTTGAGGAAGGTGATTCTGCCCCTGTATTCCACTCTTGTGAGACCCCACCTGGACTACTGTGTCCAGCTCTGGGGCTCCCAACATAAGAAAGACATGGACCTGTTGGAGTGAGTCCGGGGGAGGGCCATAAAGATGATCAGAGGGCTGGAGCACCTCTCCTATGAAGACAGGCCAAGAGAACTGGGGCTGTTCAGCCTGGAGGAGAGAAGGCTCCAGGGAGACCTTATAGCAGCCTTCCAGTACCTAAGGGGGGCCTATAGGAAAGATGGGGAGGGATTCTTTGTCAGGCAGTGTAGTGATAGGATGAGGGGTAACGGTTTTAAACTGAAAGGGGGGAGATTTTGATTAGACATTAGGAAGAAATTCTTTAGTTTGGGGGTGGTGAGACACTGCAACAAGGTGCTCAGGGAAGTTGTGGATGCCCCATCCCTTGAAGCATTCAAGGCCAGGTTGGATGGGGCTTTGAACAACCTGTCCTAGTGGGAGGCGTCCCTCCCCATGGCAGGGGGGTTGGAACTAGGTGATCTTCAAGGTCTCTTCCAACTCTAACCATTCAATGATTCTATGAGTCTGAGAAAGTCTGATAATCTGAGTGGGATTAAGAGAATGCTGTCCTAGACATTAATGAATGGGAAACTAAACTCCATGGGCTTTCTTATTAGCAGTTAGGTGGAGTTTCTGGGTTAGAGCTTGATGTGGAACAGAAAGGAGTATTTATTTTACTGATTTGAAAATACTTCTCAGTCTTCACACATCTGCCTATTGTGTCTCATCAGTATGCATTTTGAAAAATGCAATGAAAAGTACAGAATGATAGTGTTATACTCTGACTTCCTAGATTCTGCAACAGCAGCAGTGCTAGTGGAAGAGGGAAACAGTAACTGGTTATATGCATTATGTCAGAAATTAAAACACGCATATTGATTTAACATAAGATATAGCCAAGGAAATTGAATCACTAACTAAATATTTGGCAAATCTAGTTTAGGCACAAACCACTTTGCTGTAAAAGACAGACACAGAATATTTTACTAACATTTTTTTCAAATTTAGACATTGTCTCTAGTCAGCTGGGGGACCTGCTTAACTTTTAGATATAGTAACTGTTCCTTTTGGTAGCTCCTATTGCTATTTTTACTAATATATGCATTTTTTTTTAACCAACACTGATTGTTTGAACAAAGGCAGGTTTTACATAGATAATTTTTTCTTTGTCTGCATTCTGGTAAGATGACACATAGACACACAGAATGTTTCACTGATAGACTCTTATTTATCTATTTTCAGTTGTACTTTAATATCTTGGCTGATATTTATTATCTTTTATTTCTGCAGAATCAAATTTGCATCTTCCATGTATTAACACTTTTTATTACATTTCTGCTGTGAAGTACCTGAAAAACTCTCTATTCTTCTATTAAAAATATAATCACTGGATATGAAACTGTAGTCTAGGATAGAGGTTTAAGGGTTCCTTTTTGTCAAACCTAACAATAAGTATCTCAAACAAAATTTGCCCTGTAACAGAGAATTGAGGCAAAGTCTTCTGACTCTACTCAGAATTCAGTACATCTTTGGACAGAATGTAGAGTTAACAGTCCTCCACTGCTAGTGTGAATCCACAGTTATTGAGCATGGAAACTACCCAAAGATATTCTCATATAGTTCTGAGCCACAAAGTTCACTAGTTGCAAGGGCAGCCTAGCACGTCATAGGGATTTGTTATATGTGCTCAGAATAAAGTGGTAAATAAAATATAAAAAATGATCATCTTCTCAAGTTCTCTGAAAATACTGTCAGCTACTCAAATGTACTTCATAGTTAATAAGTATTTAGTTTTTGAGCATTATTTGCCCAGAACAATGCATGGTGTGCTTAATTTTTTTCTTTCTTTATTTCTCTGCCAAACTCCAACTGAAACTATACCTTCAGCATTTTAGTGAGCCAACACAATTTCTGTGGCCAGAGCTGCCATATAAAGTTCACAGACGAAACTGAACTCATGTAGGCTACATGCTACTCGGCATTTAGTAAAATGTAGGTGGCTTGGGATTTTTCTAAAACAGTTAATTCTGAACCCTGCTAGGCAAACACTATGAAAAATATGTTTATTTTATGATACAGCTCAGTACACAGCAAATAATTCTTCTATTGCCATAGGATGGATACTGAAATGGGAATGTGCTGATAACAAATGGTTGGAAGACATTGAATGATATGGATAGAAATGGATGATCCTGCTGACATGATTATGGTTTTATAATAGGGATTAATAGTAAGAGTTTCTGTACAAACAGGGGTGCTTTTTGAAGAAATGTAAGAGAGAAAGATGAGGGCTTATTTAATGTTACAAGATAAGTCTAGGGGACCAGTGTGACGTAACATGGAAAAAAAGACAAATGCAAAATAGGCAAGTGCAGAAAAGCAGGACAAATGCAAAATCTTTATGGCTGACATTGGGAAAATAGTAATTTTTTTGCAAAAGGTGCTGCTAGCTTCATCTAGAATGCTGTGGACCATTCTGTTCATCCATGTTCAAGAACAATGTACTCAAACTATGGACACAAGCAATGGGTATGAGGATTTGGGAAAGAGAGACCCCACTCAACATGAGGGTGTTACGCTAGTTTGGCAAAATGAAAGCTGAAAGGAGATGTTTATCTTTTAAAGGTACATGGAGGCAGGTGAAGATTACTGAATTAGAAGGACTATTTAAACTAAAGATCAATTTTAGTGCAAGAAGTGGGTGAAAACTGGCCATGATTAAAACTGACATTTGGAATTTGGAAAGTTTATAACTCTCAGAGGAATTCTGTTTTGAAATAGCCTTTCTGTATTGGGAGAAGGTGTCCGAATTAGACTTAGTACCTTCATACGCGATACATTTATGGGTGGAACTGCAGTAAGGTGGTCTCTGTAACACCAGAGAATGAGATTGAGTGGTTTGGGAAATTGTTCCAGTTCTAAGTCCTGCCTGCACAAGCAGTGTCAGGTAACCTCTTAGCTTAGACTAACTCTCATCTTAGACTCTCCTGTCTGTCCTGACATACATGATCAGACACCAAAACATGATTTGTTCAGTTGCTTGATTTTGATGCTTTGACAAATTTGCTGTCTAGTAGCTCAGCTTCTGATAGAAATTTCTGATAGAAATATTTGATTGTAAGGGTGACTGCTGCAAGATTTGCAATGCTGTGATTGCCAAATGTATATTAATATAATTTTGATAGATTTCCCAAGGTTAACCAGAAATGGTTTTGAGGTTTGGGACTGATGATGCTGTAACTGATATTAATGACAAATGGCAGCAATACAGTTCTTGCAAGCAATTTTCAGGCCAGGCACGGTGCACAAAAGCCTAGCAGAAAATTTGACAGCAAGTGATGAGTTTATATTACAAACTTCCAGTTAAGCTTAATGGTTCAGACACAGGTTGGGGAATAATAATGGAAGACAAGACTAGCCTTGCATTGTGGAGAGCTTCTGGCTTTTGGAGAACCTTAAAGTAGATGAAGACATGGATAAACAGGAAAATCCTGACTGAGATCAAATAAAAAAAAAAGGTAGAAGCTTTCTTTACCTACACAGAAGGTAGAAGCAGGGATGAGCTTCCCAGGAGGAATATAAAGACATTGCTCCAGTGTATTGGAATGGAGTCAAGAAAGTCAAAGCTCAGCTAGCGTTGAAATCAGTGACAGATGTGAAGGGCAACAAGATGGACTACTGTAAGAACAGAGGGCATGGAGAAGACTGAGGCACCCAATGCTTTTTTTTTGCTTGCTGGTAGGGCCTGCCAGTTCTCTGGGCTGACGCAGAATGTGTGGGAACGCAGCATTGCACACTGTGGAGGAAAAAAGACTTAGAGAATACATAAACCCATATATTGGGTGTCTGTGCCCAGGCCGGGCTGTCAGGGGGTGCTGTTGGGCGGCCTCTGTGGGGAGCATCCAGGGCTGCCCCGAGCCAGACACAGCCGGTTCCAGCCGGCTCCAACCCACCCGCTGCAGGGCACGGCTGAGCCCTGCAGCCACCATGGCGGCGCCTCGGGGAAAGCCCGTGTCAGAAAGGGCAGAAAATGCCAGAGAGAGGGTAGAGGGAACAAAAAGAATGAGAAGCAGCACAGGGAATACTGAGTGGAGAGAAAGAGGAGGGGGTGCTCCATGACAATGGAGCAGACTTGTCGTGGTTTTGGCTGAATTTACCAAAACCGGACCGGCAGATGGCCCTTCCCCCCCCCTTCCCCCCCCAAAAAGAGGAGAGAGGAGGAGAAAGAGATAAGGAGATTCAGAAGTTTAGAATGAACTAAACTACTTTAATGAAAAATTAATATTAAAATAAAAATAAAGAAGAAAAATAATGAAATAGATACAATATATACAAAACCGTATCAAGCTCCCAGGATGACAGTTACATCACCGGCAGGCACTGGGGAAGTCCCAGACTGGACTCAGTGACGAATGGGAACTGGATTCCAGCTCTGGAGTCAGGAACACACGGATCGGGATCAAAGGCAGATGAACAGAGTCCTCTCTGGACGTCGGCCATCGCAGGAAGGGGGCTGACCCTTTGATCCCTCAGCTTTTATACTGAGCATGGGGCAGATGGGGTGGAATACCCCAGTTGGTCAGGTTTGGGTCACCTGTCCTGTCCACTCCTCCCCACCGATGTGACCCCTCTACGTTTTTTCCGTTTCCGACCCTCTAAGGGGGCAAATAATGAAATTGGCTGACCTTGGTTGTTATAGCAATAAGTATAAGCAAGGGCCTCCCTGCATACCGTTCCTTGGCATGGAGCACAAACATTGGTCTTATCACTCTGAGAACGAGCAGTTTTCTCCACAATATGCCGTTAATTTCAGAGAGTTAGAGGAGGCCTAGCTAGGATGTAAAGTTACAGAACAGAAAATTGGTTCGGTTTTACTTCAAACCGGGACAAGACTGTGGCCTGTGGAAAAACCGTGCTAGAGGAGGCGGATATTCCTGAAGGAATTGCAGCTCCTGTGGAGACCCCACACTGAAGCAGGAGAAAAGTGTGAGAGGAAAGGGGCCCCAGAGAGAAAGAGCTTAGTACTGACCATAACCAGTGCCCTGCAACCCCCACCTGGCTGCTCCTGGCCTTGCTGAAAGGACTAAGTGTAACCTGTGGTAATAACAAGGTGGGAAGAGAGGACTCTGGATTGAAGGAATGAAGTAGAGCCTGGGAAAAGGTAGAGGAAAGGTGTTTTCCTTAAATGTGTAAATATTTTCCCTAAGTGCGTGTAAAAGCCAGGTTCTCCTTACAAGGCTGCAGAGCAGGCCCAAACATGTTTGCAATGGAGAAAAGTTGACGAGGGTGGTGTGGGGGTGCATGAACCCACTGGAATATGACCCATAGCCATGGACCTGCCCCAGGAGGCCTCCAGAGACAAAAAGGGAAATGTGGTGACCGTGTCACAATAGGCAGCAGGTGAGCAGTGGCGATGTCACAGCGGGGTCCATGACACAGGCACAGGTATATCTGGCGGTGGAGGTTAGGAAGCAGCACTTTCCAGCTGGTAAGGGGAGGGGGAGGCAGGGGCGGGGAGGGGAGGGCAGGACAGAGGAGGGGAGGACAGGGGAGGGCAGGGAAAGACAGGGGAGGGCAGGGTGTACCACTGCACCTCGGGAGGCTGTGCCTGGGTGCTGCTAGAGTCATGCTGTCAGTCCCCCTTGCCTTGGGCCCTTTCCCTCTCTTGGCTGTGAAGGAGACATGGGGACCAGCAGCCTCTGCTGGGGACTGGCAGAGCACCAGGCAGGGAGTGTGGAGTTTGCCCAACCGTGAAGGGAGAAGCGTGTCTCTGTGCCTCACGGTCTTGGTCTACACTGAAAACTCATCTTTTCCTGCTTTTCCCTCAGAGCTGGCAGAGGTGAGTCTGGAGAAGTCCTAGTGCAGCTGTGGCTCACTTTGACCCATGCTATTTCAGCCGTGAAGTGGAAGGCCTGCAACATCAGCTCCGGAGGTCAGGTAAGGGGGTTGTCAGGACAACTGTGCATGGCTGTGTGGAAAGGGAGACAGGAGCCTCCCAGCTGCCTGGTGCAGGGCCTGTCCTCAGCAAGGGATCTGGAGCAAAGAGGGAAGTTGCTGCCCCAGGGCTGCCTGAGAACAAGGGGGTCCAAGGTGAAAGGTTAAAGTGGGACATGAAAGGAGAGGGGAGGAGTGGGAGCCACCAGGGCTGTGGAAGGAGCCTGTCTTTGGGTCAGTGCTGGCTGTCTTGGTCAGTGAAGCAGGAATAAGCATGCAGAGGAGATTTCAGCAGAAGCAGGATGTGCTGTGGGGCAGGTGTGGACTGGCTGAAGGCATTGCCTGAGCCATGGGAGGAGGCTAGAGACCTCCAAAGGTAAATCTGCACAGCAGAAGGCTGCAGTATGTTAGAGACACAACCTTCCCCAGGAATCTTGTGCTTTCCATCTTGCATGCTTTGCTGTCAGTGTGAAATGCAATGTATGATGTGATGGCAATATTGCTGGAGTAGAGCATGATCAGCACCAGCTGGGGAGTATCTACACTGTGCTGAACAGCGTGTGTACTGAACAGTGTGACTCTCCTCCACACTGTCAGAGCTGCTCACTGTTGACTTTGTTCTGGAAAAAAATGCACTTGTCTTGAAACATAGGAGTAGTATTTTTTAATTCAGTGATGCTCAGCCTACTCCAGTGAACCATATGATCATACACATAAAGCTGAAGAATGCAACATCCTATACATCCTATGGTGTTTTCAAGATGTTCAGTAATCAAAAACTGAGCTATTTTTAAAATTGTCAGACTTGTGAACAATCTGGTTTTTTGGAGGTAGAACCATATGAGACACAAGAAAGTTGTTCATTTCTGGGTCTGCTAGTGTATTTTTATGTATTTACTCACTTTACAAGGTCGTTTCTCAATCTTAGGTTGGTCCTAATTCACAGCTTTGCTGATGCCATGGTTTCACCCAGTTCTGAGCAGAAATTGAGTAAAACTTAGTGAAAAACTTACTCGGTTTGAGCTAGGTTGAATAAGAAAACATTTTTTAAAACAGAGCAACTAAGCCTTACGTGTAATATCTGTGGTTTTGGCCTTCCTGGGAAAATTATATATTCACATTTGTGAGTTCCACTTTTTGTCACCTTGACAAATGTCAAATGTTTTTACTCGAAAATAGCTTTTTTGCAGTAGTGAAAATTTTAATGGATGTGTTAATGGAGAAAATTTCTCTTTTTTGGTTTATTTGAAAAGTTGTATTTTATATCAGTGGGCAAAATGAAACCGCTATGTTTTGTATCCCTTTTCAGTCCCCTACTGTTGATTATTCTGCACACTGCTGTGGGTTTTTTTGCCTCTGTTGGGGAGAGGAGGTTTTAAAAGAAGAAAAGCAAGCTTCCTTCAAACAAAGATGACACTTGTTTTTGGAAAAAAATGTTATGGGAAAGAAATTTTAAAAAGCTTCCTAAAAGTTTGAGTGAAAAAATTTTGGAAAAAAACCCTTGGAAACCATGTATCTTTTACTATATCTTTCTTATAAATAACTGACCTACTTCTGGCCAGTGCCAACCTGCCTACCTCCTACTGAACTTCATTGTGAGTTAGGGGAATTCAGTGTTCTGTGTAGAATTGCATATCAGTAAACTGCACCACTTTTCCCTTCTTGACCGTTTTTAGAGGAAGATAAACAAAACCGTTTTGGTTTTTTTTGGTGTTTTTTTGTTTTTTTTTTTTTTATTAACTGAATAAAGAAACAAAAAGGCTATGGCCCTTCTGATCTGGCTGTTGGACAGGTGAGTCGTTTTAGCCTCTGGAACCCTAAATGATATATAGCAATCTTTGGTTTTGACACAACAGCTAAGGTAGTGGCTTACTTGGCTATGAAGATTTTTATTGTTTCCATTGCAACATTTTCCTAAAGATTAGGTCTCATTTCTGTTCTTTTTTGAGCTGTAACATAACATTTTGAGCTATAACCAGCATAACCCTTCTGAGTTTTATCATCTTAGAAATACTGGGGAAGTCAGATCTACTATTCTCTGATTTCTTTGTCAGGTTTCTGAATTATCCAGTGTCTCTACTAAGGCTGTAATTAAGTGGCAATTAAGCTTTCTTTTATATACAAAGCTAGTTACTGGCTAAGTGGGTGCTAGTCAAAAAGAGAGTGGAAATTTCACTTGCACTTTTGAGTGTGGGAAAGGCCTACTAGCTCAAACTGCAATTATGATTAATATATGGCCAGTAGTTTTTGAGGATAATAGCAGAAACCCCAATTAATTCTTTGTGAAAGCATGCATATGCTTATTAGTTCCTCTGATGTCATTGCTATAATTCTCCAGTCGTCATGGAATTCTTACGTTTAGTTAGGTCCTACATTTCTAAAGCAAAGCATAAGGCAAACAAAAGATTTAAAAAAAAAAAAAAAAAGAGAAGACTTCATCAAAAGTGAAATTCCTCCTCCCCCTTGCCAAAGCCTGAGTGTCTTTTTCCTTTGAAGGTCGCATTTAAAATAGCTCACTGCGATATTATTGAAAAATACAGCAACTGCATCAGATTTTATTTCAAATATAATTTTTGAGTCTGGTTACGTTGCATTTGATCTCCCTTTCTTTGTTACTTTGCTTTCTTTCCTTTTAATGAAAAGAAAAAAATAAAATTAGGAAATAGCTGATGAAGGAAAGACATGCAGTGTTTTATAGACACTGCACAAGGCTGCAGTGTAAATGAAAGCAGCAGATGCTGATTTTTCTGTAGTTAAAGGTTTAAGTAATTTTTTTTTCCACTTCATTGTCTGATATTTCAGTCTTAAAAATTGGCACAAGTAGCTGGTCTGCAGGCAAGTTCTTTTAGTCAAAACAACCAGCATACTATATTTTTCATTTTATAATCTTAGTTATAGAACCGCAAAAAATCAGAGCTTAGACATGACTACAGATTCTTTTTTCTGCATTTTGGGAGCTTTTTGATTCTGTTTTTCCCTTCCCTTTTAGCTCTTTCTCCCTTTCCCTTCCACCCTTAGTATTCTAGGCTTTAATCAAATTCTTAATGTTACTTTAATGCAATTTGTATTTAATAGATTTAAGCTTCAGTTAAATACCTCTGAGTTATCAGAACTCAGTGATTTGGAGAAGTGCTGTGGCAGAGCTTTGGATACTGAAGGCTTATAGAAAGCTCTAGGGCTCAACAGCTCTGAAATGGTGCTGCTAAGTGTGGAAAATGGCAGCTTGCTTTCCATTAGCAGAAAAATGCCTCCCCAATTTGAATAATTATATGCGCTTTGTCTTAAAGCAATTGTGTTTCATGTAAGATAATACTTGCAAAAGGTCAGATCATTACTCTGACTCAATTGCTCATTTGAACTAGATACTTCCAAAAGGCATTAGGAAGAAAGTTGCATCTGGGGAGGGAAAGTAGGGACTGAGAAACAATTTGCTCCTTTCCCAGACCTGCTTTGCATCCTCCTCCTTCTTATATTAATAGCACTTGGTTTCATCTGTGTTCAGCTACTGCATTTTTTGATAGACCAGGGGACTGCTCCAAAGTTTGTGAAACAAAATGATGGCCTACTGACTTAGAAAGCCTGGCATCCACCTTATGACAAAAAATTGTGCTATTTCTTTGGAGAAAATATTTTTGTCAGAAATGCATTCTCAACATTTTCTGAGAGCGTCAGATACTCTGTGTTGATGGCAATGCACCTTGCAGTAAAGATGAAGAAGCAATGGTTAGTTATTCTGCATTTACCACCAACAGCAAACACCTGGGCACAACACTTCACCCTGTCTGACTTTGCAAATCCTTTTTAACTTTGCTTCTGCCCCAAAGTCCCAAAAATATTCGATGGTGTGGGAGTCTTGGGACAGCAATAAGTGTGCTCAAAGGCTGCAACGTGTTTGTCAGCAAATATACCTGGAAACAAAAGAAGCAGTGAGAGAGAATATAAGAGCTAAATAGAGTGTAAAATAGAAGGAGCAGCGAAGAAAGACTCTAACTGATAATTATCACACATTCAGCTCTTGGTCGGTGGTGCTGCCAAAAGAGTAAGGTTGCCACGGCATTTTTGTTGTAACTCCATATTTTCTGCTGCCTAACTTTGCCCATTGATGTAGACATTTTTCCACATTGGGTATACACTTAGGCTGAGTATTTTGGGACATTTTCAGAAAAAATGTCTCAGCCTGTTCAGAGGAATGAAATTAGGGAAAAAACACATTGCTTGCCAACATTTTTACAGCCCTTTAATTGCAAAATTCTAGCAGTCCTATGGGCTAAAGCAGAGATGTCACATTTGGGATGGAAGTTAGTTTTATGACAAAGATGTGCCTTTCTCTATGTTTTCAAAAAAAAGCTGTCCCAGTTTGGAGAAATCATATGTCTCTGGAAAAATATGAGTTTGCCCATGTTCTGTAGAGACTAGTGCACACATGGCAGGTAAATGCTTTAGAATTCATATACAAACTCCTTTCTCTATACCAAATGTGCTGGATCTGAAAGTTTCCTAGAGAGTTACTTTCCTTATTTCCATAGTTGCAGTGTGACTGAACTCATAAATACAGAGGAAGGAGATCTCTTGTTTTTTTTCTTTTTCTTTACTTTCTTTTTTCTGTTTCCAATCATAGGAATGCAGAAGATGTAGCCGTAGTTAGACATATGGACAATTATTGTTTTAGGTTAGAAGAGGAGCCTGTGATATATAGGAGAAAAGAGTAGGACCCAGCTTGTTCAGGCTTCACTTGGAAAAATGAGGGAATTGGGTAGAGAAACCAAGGATAAGTTTGCTGTGCTGTGAGACTGCAAGACTGGAGAACGCTGTCAGGGTAGAGAGAAACTGAGTTTGTATTTAAATTTGAGAGCAGAACCAGGGTGTGTGTGTGTTTGAAGCCTTTGGGGAGAAGCTAAGAATTTGAGTCAATTTTTTAAGGAAGAATAGGATTCAGATCCTAAAATAGACTGAGGAAGAGTGATGAGATTGAGGATAAAATGAGGGACTACATGGGTAGAGAGAGGAAACTGACTGTATGTAAATTCACCAATTTGGGAATGGGGAGAAGTGCAGTAGGTGCTGTGTGCATGGCAATACTGCTACTTCACAGTTTGGAAAGGTGAGGAGAAAAAAAAAAGTGTTACGTTAGGGAGGACAACAAGTTGTGTGTGTGTGGGCCCTGCAGACACCTTTGGTGATCTTGTTGATAGGACTGGGAAGAGTGGTACTATTATTTGTTGACTGTAGGAGAGATTTTCCCTCTCTGCTGCCACCCTTGCAGCAGCTAGCTTGGAGTTTTGAAGTGATCATGTAGGCAAAATAGGTAAGAGAGTGCTATCGCTGTTGTGTTCTGTTGGGTAATGTCCTGGGGCAGCCTGATGAGTACGGTAAGTTTTGTTTCCAAATTCTGTATACTAATAAGATCTTATCTTGGTATTTCCCCAAAATGGAAATAGAGGTAACACAGCCATTGATTTTTTGAAGTGTTATTAAATTTACAAATTATTGTCCATGGAGTTGGTTTCCACAATTCTGTGAAAAATACAATGCCATTCCTTTCTTTTCCAGAGCTGGATTTACGTTTTTATTACATACATTACATTTGTTCTCAACAAATGAGATTAAATCTAGGAAGCCAGCTGTGTCTGCCTGTGCTTCTTGACTTTTGATCTCTTCCAAGAGCAAGAAGAGGAACAGATGTAATAAATGTTTACCTGAACTGTAATTAAAACTGCAAATGTGCTCAGAACACTTTGAGTTTTAATATTAAATGTGCTGTCCTGTTTTCTGGACCTATTGTAGGTAGGGATTTAAAGGGTTAGTCAAACTCATCAATCTTTATCTATGCAGCACTGTCTTTGAAGGAGTTTGCTTAAGTTATTCTCACTAGCAGAGAGATATAACTACTCTGCTGACATACTATTATCTCCAATTTTGAAAGAAGCAGCTTGATTTCCCGCAATTGTAATTTAAAGCCAGGTGGGAAATTCCTCCCATTGCTCTTTCTTCCTGTTTGAAACTTATAGCCAAATTGCAACATTTTTACATCATTAAAAAAAAAATCTACTTATGAAGACTTTTCTTTTACACTCTATGTGCCCTTTAAGAATATTTATGGGCCTATTCCCCCTTAGGTACGCGTGTAACTCCTATTAACTTTAATGGGGTTTTAGGTGCATGCATGAAGGAATGAATATAGAGTTACTATGTTTGGAGAAAAGAGGACCAGTCCCTTATTCAGCTGAGATTTCATTAGAATTTCAGATGACGATTTTTAAGAGGAGGGTGGTGCTCAGGGAGTCTGCGTTTCATAAAGTGCCTAGGGCAAAATAAGCACTTAATCTGGCTGGTGCTATTTCTTATTGTTGATGGTGATGTTCAAAATTGAAGTTGTGCGCTTACTACCAGTTCATTGAATGTGTCTCTTTTACTTTCTGGTAACTGGGGAAGAAACCTATTTCATTCTTGGCTTTTTTGTCTGCTAAAGTCATTATAAAATGTAAATGAATACATTGTAAGCCAAATCTGAATTACAAATATTCTGTCTGGAGTTTTGTGCGAATACTATGCAAATTTTGTTCATCTTTAACAGCTATGGGCATGGATAGGATTTTGAAATAAGGCAGCTGCTGAAATTTCCGAGTTTTCTTAAATGGAAAAGCTTCCACAGTTCAAATTTGGAAAATTTGCATATATACGCATATACATGCATATATATATGTGTGTGTATATATATACATGCTACGTATATACATGTATATATATGTGTATATATGTATACATATACCTCTATGTGCATGGCAATACTTTAGGATAGCTCTGCATTTATTCCAAAATCACCCAAGTTTGAGCACTAAACTTACACATTTCTGAAGGCCAAGTTTTTTCAATAGGCTACATTATCAGAGAATTGTAGGGCACCCACATGGAGGTTTGCCAAAAGTCTAGCTAAAGCCCTACTGTGAAGTTTTTCTAGTAGTTCCTACTTTAGTATAGAGTGGTTCATTAGTTTTGCATGTGTATACATAGACCCTCCTTTTGAGGCGGACACTTTAAATCCATAGGTCCCGTCCAACTCTAACCATTCTATGATTCTATAGTTGACAAATTTTATGATTCCTAAATTGTGACTATAACAACTATGAAAAACTCAAGAGTATGTCCTGCTCTCCAACAGAATGGAGGGAAGGTAGCAGATATATAGATCTTCCTCTTCTTCCCACTGTAGCATGGACTTCAGCTGTGTCAGCTGGTACTTCACTACCTAACAGCTAAATTGCATTCTGCCCCAAGGGTTTAAAGCCAAGTGGTGAATGTGTTTTGTTAATCACCTTCTTTCACTTAGTTGCTGTTCAGCTTGGTCCTGAACAGAAAAAAAAGAATCAATCAAAACTTGTAGCTCTCAATGCTGAAGGGTGATTTATTTTCAGCCAGCACCACAGTATTTTGGACAGGGCGTCAGGAAACACATCTGTCAGTCCTCATCCTGTACTTGGTGAAGCCTGGTGATTCGCAGTCTTCTTGATGGTCATGTGACAAGTACTCTTGGCAGCTGTGCAATTAGAAAAATTTTAGTTATCTGGTTACCTGAGCACTGAGCAGCTGGAATAGCTACCTTGGCAGTTTAGGTCATGAAAGTTGTGGTAATGGGAGGTTTTTGTTTGTTTGTTTGTTTGTTTTTTAAAATCTACTTTCTATCTTGAGTATATTCATTGATGTTTATGTGGTCTCCTAATTATAGACTGCTTTGATAGTTGAAACAATCTTCTAGAATAATTTATACTGCCCTCATGGCTGCTTACAGAAAGCTAGCTGTTGTCATACCCATTGCAGTCCTGCCTAAGGCAATTGAGCATTATTATACAGTTCACAGGTACATAATATCCTGCCTCAGGTACCTTTTTTTACTTGAATCTGTGCTAATCTTCTAAACATTTTGTATTACTGAAGAAATTTAGATGTAGCCCCTGTAGGTGGAAGAATTCCTCCCAGATCCCTCACCAATGAAGTTACAGTCTTATTTCAAGTTTACAGTCACATTGACTCTCATTATATGTAGGGTTTCTGCATATTTTCACAAGGACAGCTGAGTTTTTCAGATATTGCATAATTTAAGAGTTATTTTTCATCTGAGCATAGGGCAAAATATAAACATTGATTTAGCAATGATTTCAAGACTATGTAGGTCATGTTATGTGCGTGTTTCGGTTTGTTTCCACTCCCACTCCCTTGCCCCTCCTCCTGCCCCATGAATTTCACATGATTAAAGAAGTGAGAGAAAAACCAGATTTAGAATATCTGCCATTCTGCCTTCTGGCATAATCATGTTTATATTTTTATAAATGCTAATTTTATTGGGAAATCTAAAAAAACAGAAAAAAAGCCCTTAAAATCCATACTTTGAGAATTAATACTGCCTTTCAGAAACTTCTGAAAATGAAGTAGTCTGGCATTTTTATGATACAGAGATGCAGATAAATCATAAAAACAGGAATTCTTGAACCCGAAGTGCTTAAATAACTAGATTTTTTTGTTTCATAATTAAACAATAAGGCCACGAATTCTTCCAGTGTTTGTGTTACTGTTCTTATTTTTTTTGCTGAGAAACTGTTGTAACAGATGACTTAGGCATTTGATTAAAGTCCTCTATTGTTCAGCTTCAACACATTCTGAAATCTTTTGCAGATCAATTAAAATGCACCTGTGTGGAAGAAATAAAAATGAAAATGTCGTTTTATCTTTAGTTTAGAATAAAAAGAAATGCATGTGAGGAAAAAGATGAAAGAGAAATGAGATATGTTTGAGCATAGTGAATATAACTCTTATGTATACATGAAGTTTTCTGACACCACTCCATGAAGTAAAAATAAATGAACAAGAAGGTAGAAATAATTTACAAAATGAAGGAGGAGGAGCAGAATAATAAGATAATATGTGCAGAATCTATGCCATAAGCCAGAGGGGCCATGAATTTGGTTTAGAAATGAGAAACTGAAAGATACAATCTTAAAAATAAAGAGTGAAATAAATGGATAAGTTTTTAACGTTTCTGAAAGTAAAATCTTGCTGGGACAGAGTTGCTATCTCTGAAGATGAAATTCCTGATCCTGCATGTGCACTTAATTATATAATCAACTATAAGCTTGTCAGTGGCTTTCATGAGGATACGGATCCAGTGACTGTAAGCAGTCACGGTTGAAAATAGGTATAAAAATTGGAAGGTTTAGTGATTATTGTATGAGCAATTGATGATGAATTATCAAGTTTTTTTACTAAGTTCCTTCTGTCCATTTTTTTTTTAGAATACACATCTGATGGAAATATTTATTTATGTACTGTTTTATTTTCCTTGAAAAACAAAGACCTTGAGAAATAGTAGATGAAATTGAAAGTTTCTACTTCAGTCGAAGAGATTGTTGTGGTGAATTTTCAGAGGTTCCTCTAGAAGGCTAAGTAGTTAACAGAATTAATGTTAGAAAAAACAAATATAAAATTACTGTGTCTGATAAAAGCTGTTGGTTCAGCTGTAAATATTAAGAGGGAACATAATTCTTTCTCTTCAAATCTACAAAAAATTTGTGTTGTTTGAAACACTGTGCATAGTCC